>NC_054469.1:94582497-94884606 GCF_017639515.1 Carcharodon carcharias
AGTCAGGAAGGCATATGGCATGCTTGCCTTCATTGGCAGGGGTATTAAGTATAAAAGCTGGGAAGTCATGCTGCTGCAGCTGTATAGAATCTTGGTTAGGCCACACTTGGAATATTGTGTGCAATTCTGGTCGCCACACTACCAGAAGGATATGGAGGCATTGGAGAGGGTGCAAAGGAGGTTTACCAGGATGCTACCTGGTCTGGAGGTTATTAGCTATGAGGAAAGGTTGGAGAAACTCGGGTTGTTTTCACTAGAGCGATGGAGATTGAGGGGTGACTTGATAGAAGTTTACAAAATTATGAGTGGCATGGACAGAATAGATAGTCAGAAGCTTTTTCCCAGGGTGGAGGAGTCAATTACGAGGGAACATAGATTTAAGATGGGAGGAGAAAACTATAGAGGAGATGTGCGGGGCAAGTTTTTTTTACACAGAGGTTAGTGAGTGTCTGGAATTCACTGCCAGAGGAGGTGGTGGAAGCAGGTACGATAGTGGTGTTTAACAAGCAGTTTGACAAATACATGAAAAGGGTGGGGATACAGGGATATGCAAAATGCAAAATGTTTTAGTTGACAGGCAATATGATCAGAGCAGGCTTGGAGGGCCGAAGGGCCTGTTCCTGTGCTGTACTTTTCTTTGTTCTCCCATTTGCAGATGAATGTGATCAAAATGTCAACTGTCAGGCTTAAGATTTCATTGCAGTTTTGTGGAAATGAATACTCTGATGAGCAGAACAGTACAATAATGGCACATTTACAAAATTTTTTATTAGTATATTTTTCATGGAGTTGCTAAATGAATTGGATAGTTGCTTTGAAGAGATATAGGTTTTTCTAAAATGCTGTTTTAAAAGTGTGAAAAACACAGAAAATGAAGTTTAGAGAGATTGAGGGAATATATTTTAATTTACAGTGAAGCCTATTAAATAAATGGTTTTCAAAACAGAGGACGGCGTCATTAAAATGAAAGAGGTAAGGTGAAATAGAAAATAGGATATCAAAAATTTAAGAGGATGAGGGAAAAATTTGATCATTAAAATGTAAAGATAAGATTAGGAAAATGAACTTTCAAGGGAGCACAAAAAATGGAGTATTAAAAATTTGGAAGAAATAGTGTATTATTCAGCCCCCGTGTGGCACGTAGTGTATTTTTTTCAGTGAAAATAATGGTTCAGATCACTGGAGACTGGACTTACGACCTAAGGTGCGGATCGGGGCCCCACCTAAGTCCCGACGCGCTGACTCTATGGGAATTGCCCGGGAAGTTTGAATTTGTGATGGGCAATTCCCCTGCTCCCCAGGATCCTCTGAAAAGGTCTCAGACTCGGAGTTAAGAATCAGAGACTTTGGACAGTTCCAATGTACTTACCCCTAGATGGGTACCCATGAAATGTTAGACAGAAAAATCCCAGTCTAACTCCTGGATAACTATACAACTGCCCCCCTCCCCCCAGTCACTCATACTGACCCCCCCCCCAGCCTTCTCAACTTCCTGACTACCCCCCCTCAACCCCTAACCCAGTCAGCTTCCAGTAACTGACCATGCCCCACTCGCCCTACCTGAGAAGCCCCAGACTGACAACCTCTCACGACCCGACTATCCACTCATCCACCTACTTACCTCACCCACCTGCCACCCCACCCACTTACCTAGCCAGTCTATCTACTCACCCATCCACTCATTCATTCACTTACCCATTCACTCTGTATATTTAAACTTACCATACAGCAGCTAGTGCTGTAAAAAGTATCTTCTGTGCTGATTCTCTTCATTGTTCTCTGTGTGGATTTCTGTGCTGAGGTTGTTATTCTGCATGGTGGATCGGAAGTCTAGCCTTTTTAAACATATCCAGGTAAGTGGGTAGTTTTCTGTCTGGTCAGCATCTGACGCAGCGTTTCCAATGCTGATCAGAAGATTTGGGCCGTTATATTCATATACACTGGGACATAACAATAGCACACACATACACATAGGTCTTGAAATTTTAATACCCTATTATTTTCTCTCTGCTGCAAGCTCACATTCCCAGCTTTGTAAGCACCCACCATGATAATGCAGCATTGGGTCAGGGTCTGCTGTTTGATATTTGCTGCCCTAGACTACATATAGTCTTGTCTGCTGTCTCCGAAGATACATGCTTCATCAGTGAACTTCAAACCGGCACTTCAATTCTAAAAACCGCAATTAGTGCTTTTAATAACTGGAGAAAAATCAACTGGTACAATGGTCCAGGTGCTGGGGTTTGTTATGCTATAAAGGAAGAGACCAGGCATAGGGCCACCCAAATGAAATGTTTCTACAGCACTGCCTATATACAATATCACTACAATTTTATGAACATTCTCAGTGGACCCCAGGACCAAACTAGGACACAATCCTATATTGTGTGGAGGATAAAGAATGATCCTTATGTGACAACTGATCCTACACTATGAATTACAGATAACATAGCCATTTTCAATTTTATTTAAGAAATTCAAGAGAAATATTTTTATACAGTGGAGTATATAGAACTCACTATCACATGGAGTGCTTGAGGTGAATAGCATAGGTGTATTAAGGGGAAGGTAGATTAAGTAATTGAGGGAGAAAGGAATAGAAGAATGATGATATGTTGATTGGATGAAATGAAATAATTAGAGTATCAGGAGATTCATATGGAAAATGAAAGCTGGTATAAATGTAGACTGAATGGCCTGTTTCTGTGCTGAAAATTCTATCCAAAATCCAACATTGTTAGTCAAAATTGATGAAAATTGGAGAAAAATAATTTTAACTCACTGCATATGGCTTTGCTTGGATTGACCTGCTGTCCAGCAAGAAACTGGAGAAGTCTTTTTATGTCTATCCTTGCTTCAGCCATGTCCACTGGGTCTCTTATTTGGAAGGACTCAGGTTGCGTACCTTCTTCAACTGTTGGGGATAATATTTAACACATTATCATTTCGATTATAAGGTTTATGTTAAAGTTTAACTTTAAAACTTTGAGGCCAAGAGAAAAAGGAACTGCTCCATGTTCAGGTCTCCTTGAAATGTCTCATGGCCAAGTGTGGATTTTAGCTTTTGGATATCAGTAGCTGCAGGATATCCAGTGCCAATTATCTCCAGTGACTTGCATCCTCATCTGTCATCATCCAGTATGTCCATGACTCTCATTCCTTGGTAGCAAGGGCCTTTTCTTGGCTACATGTTATCAAAGCTGGGCACATGCAGCTTGGGGCTTTCCAAGTGGCAGACTCAGCAAGGATCACTTGCTCCCCAGAGGGAGTCCCTGTTGGAAAGCCCCCTACTTTTAGCAGTTCCAGTAAAAGACAAGAGACAACATATATTTTTGCATGAGCGCCAAATCACAAGATGTCAGTTTAGATAATTTAGCCTGGTAGGATGGCAAAGGCTAAGGGAATCAACTTCTTTGCTAAATATACAAAACTTGAAATTCATGATTCAGTGTTATTATTTATTGACCTTACGCTGCTTGTGTTTTTCTCATTGCTTGCTCCATATTTTAGTATTCAGCAGTGATTTACAAGCAACAAAATTGACTCAAGAAATGAAAATGACAGAGTATCACAAGTTATGTCAAAATGTAGAACATAAAAAGTTGAGAAGAGCTAATAAATAAACATATGTTTCTTAACCATGCTCATACTTGAAGGGGAAACCCTCTACAGGTACAAAGTACATTTGTGTTTGCACACAGATACGTATAGATTTATATACATAGAGCATAACATAGTGTAGAGAAATAAAATATAGTGGCCAGAAAATACACAGGTTCTAAGTAACTAAGATGGGGCTAAAGCATATGAGGAATTAGAGATAACATTTTTCCAATGGAACATTGACTACACTGAATGCTTATTTGGCTGAAGAGCAAGCTTATTTCCCAATTTAGAAAATCACAACAGATGTTGTGTTCCACAAACCTTTTAAACTTTACTGAGACATCTGGCAATTTGACAAACTTTTAAGTTTTCCCAATTTGCATAAATATTTCTACACACTTACTCACCCCAAGGGGGATTCCCGAGTTCTTTAAAATGTGTTGTCACTGACACCAAATCAGTATCAATTTTCAAATTCATTTCTCCATTTTGATTGGCTTCAATTACCTGAAATGCAAAATTATCAAGTCTTTCACTTAAATTTATCATTAATGCCAATACTGAAAATTTTCCAATTTACTTAACACACACTTCTCATAAGTCAGGTAACAGACATACAGTTCTGAGAGCCTAAGGTGATTTTTGTGGGCAATAATTAGAAGAGGTGTTCCACCTGTAGTTGCTCATCTCAGTAGCAACATTCTGTCCCCAGTCCTAGGTCACTGCTCTTCCCTTTCATGAATCTAAATCCACCAATGAAAGAATAGATCTTTCTAAGCCACCAGGTATCAAAATTTATTCAGCCACCAAAGGTGAGCATGCCAAATTAAGTCACAAGATATACATGTACAAATATAAACTGAGTCACCTGAAATTGGTGGGCCAATAATTTGTAACTTTTACACTTCAACTTTAATGCTTGCCTCAAAATGGAGCATAGACTGAATTCCAACCAAAACAAAGATGGCATCCTTGATAAGTGGGATTTTCAAACAAGGTGAAAAATTCTCATTCCCCTCTATTAAGCTAAGTGAACTGAAATTATACTTGCACTACATAACTCGAATGGAAATTTGAAAATAATCTCCAAATTTGATAAGTGCATTTATGTTATTACCAAAGTTTGAGACACTGCTGTAGATGTTATTTTAGCCAACTGTGCTGTGTGAGAGTTATATAAAACCAGTATACCAATACTGACCAAATGGCAGCAGCACAAGAGGACACCAAATGGTTAGGTGGACCCTAGCAACACAGCCCAATGCCAACTCCAATAGGATTCATGGTAATTAACTTAAAAAGTATAAAAACATACTAATACAAATCTTGGATATGGTACACAGTTCCTGTATAAAAAATATGCTTCCTGTAGTGTAAAATACTGATAATAGAAACATGCTATATAAATATTTAGAATGGATTCTGAATGTAAATACTTTGTAATGTGGAAACTTTATGTCAACCTATTATTGTTAGTTTGATTAATCAATTGAATTATAAACACTTGAAAATTATTTCCCACCATTTTCTCCTTCAGTAATTATATTGTCTAGTACTTTTAATAAGGTATTAAGCAAATTAAAACATTAAAAATATACATATTTCACAAAACATAATTCACTGTATCCACTCAAATATCTACTGTCTTTCCATACATTCATTTAATCTTTCACTTGAAAGTGTCAACCTCTTCCAAAGGCCTGTGCCTGGACTTGAATGTTTGACCATCAGAGGAAGATGGATCTTGCAGTTTGAGCAGGTGTCATGTGCAAAATTTCCCATGCACAAAAAGAATTTAAACCAGGCAAATGATAAAAATATTTCTCTATTAGACTCTGACAAAATCTGGTTATTTTTCAAAATTAATTTAAAAAAACTGGAGGACAAATTTCAAGTGCTTTAGTCAGATGTTATTTAAGGCTAAGAGGGTGAGAGAGCAAATGTGCGGTATGCGTGAAAGAATACATGACAGACAATACTATTTGGAACAAAAACAGAATTACCTGGAAAAACTCAGCAGGTCTGGCAGCATCGGCGGAGAAGAAAAGAGTTGACGTTTCGAGTCCTCATGAAGTTCTGTCGAAGGGTCATGAGGACTCGAAACGTCAACTCTTTTCTTCTCCGCCGATGCTGCCAGACCTGCTAAGTTTTTCCAGGTAATTCTGTTTTTGTTTTGGATTTCCAGCATCCGCAGTTTTTTTGTTTTTTTTTTATACTATTTGGAACACTGAAGTTGCAATCAGAATATAATGATATATACTGCATAAATGTCAGATTGCATTTTAAGTTGAGACATATAGTATCTTCCTCATACTAAATTGCACTTATTTTAAAAAACAGGGGAATTAAGACTTTGGAACCGATGTCTCTAGTTATGGTCTACTTTCCTGTTACTCACAAAATATAAAAATTCTAATCACTAACACCAATGAGAGTGAAAGTGAGACAGAGAGAGAGATGCATAAATACACTTCCAAGAACCATCACAAACAACCATAAAACAGAGATCTCCCCAAGTGCTGCCAGATCTCCTGGAACATCCCCACCTGAGGCCCATGACTGCCCTCACTAATAGATATGAAGAATCCATCAGCGAGCCAAAACTCACATTCCAGCTCAGTTCAGCAAAAACACCAGGGTGCTGCCCCATGTCCCACACTGGTTTCTGATCAAAGGATACCCCATGCTCTTACATCTTAACAGCTTTCGGTCAGCACTGCCAAAAAACCCAATGTTAGATAGGGCTAAAGCTAATTATCAAGTCTTTCACTTAAATTTATTATTAATGCCAATACTGAAAACTTTCCAATTTACTTAACACACAGTTCTCATAAGTCAGGTAACAGACATACAGTTCTGAGAGCCTAAGGTTCTGGGAAACTGATCTAAGGCACAGTGCAGCTGAATCCAATGCCCACCAATACTGCTAGATAATATAAATAATCAAACAAATAAATAAATCATTAACTAACTGAATAATCAAATAATAGATAAAATAAATACTTAACCAGATAGTTAAATAAATTTCATCCCCTCATTTACAGTGCATAGATATGGAATTTAATCCCCAAAGCACCAGCAAAAAATTCTTAATGTAGTTTAATAAAAATGGAATGTATCATTCATTTACCACTACACAGGATATATCCTTATAAGACAGCATGCCCTCAGTCTCACTATATGCAATTCCACAGCAGATCCATAAAGATGAAATAAATCCACAGATTCTGAACGAAAGTACAAAAACACAACACTGCTTCTGAAGGCCAGTCCACAAAAGAAAGACAAATAGTTGATCAGCAATACATTCCATTCAGTGAAGTCAGTTTTGTAAATGAGAAGTACACTTGTAACCACCACCCTTCTGCACAGGATAGCAATAGCAATAACTCAACAGTGCAGCATGCTGATGTAAAACTGTTCATGATTCATACTAACAGATTGAATAGGGACTGTAATTGTATAATATAGGCAGATATATTAATTTCATCACAAAATTGTAACCTTCTCTAAACATTTGAGTAACTCATTTAATTTTATTGCCTGCCATCTTTCAACTACATTTCACCTATAATAATTTCTATATTGTTCAGGTGAACAGCCCCATAAGAAAATAAGGGTAGAATAAAAATAAGGAAGTTTTGCTAAAACTGTGCAGCACATTGGTGAAACCATACTGAGAGCACAGTGCACAGTTTTGGTCACTTTACTTAATGAGGGATGTACTTGCATTGGAACCAGTTCAGGGAAGGTTCAATAGGCTGATTCCTGGGATAAGGAGTTTGTCTTATGAGGAAAAGTTGAGCAGCTTGGGGTTATACTCATTGGAATTTATAAGACTGAGAGGTGATCTTATTGAAACAAAGATGATTCTGAAAGAGTTTGATGGGGTAGATGCTGAGAGGACATTTTCCCTCATGGGGGAATCTAGAACCGGGGGGCATGGTTTCAAAATAAGGGTCTCCCATTTAAGGCAGAAATAAGAAGAAATTTCCTCTCTGAGGCTCAGTAGTGTTTGGAATTCTCTTTCCCAGCTAGCAAGCTGTGGAGACTGGTTCATTGAATATAATCAAGGCTGAGTTGGACAGATTTTTGATTGATAAAGGGGGCAGGCAGGAAAATGGTGTTAAGGCCACAATCAGATCAGCCATGATTTAGTGAATGGTGGAGCAGGATCAATGGGCTGAATGGCCTACAACTGCTCCTATTTCTTATGTTCTTAAATAGGGGGAGTAGACCACAGTTGATGAAGCCTGCTCCACCATTCAGTAAAAAATATTTGCTGAACATCTACAACACATCCCTTTTCTGCCTTATCTACATATCCCTTCATGCGCAAAATCTATCAGCGTTAATACGTTCAATGACTGACTATCCACAGCCCTCCGGGTTACATAATTCCACAGATTTACAATCCTCAGTGAAGAAATTTGTCGTTTATCAGTCCTAAATGGCTGACCTTATACCCGTTATTCATTGTGTTTACTTAGAAGAAAATAAATACTTCAATAATTTTATTTATGCTGTCCTCAGCAATTAAGATAGCAATGGATTCAACAAATGGAAACAAAAAAGAAAACTTAACCAATGTAGCATTTAAGATACAAACTTACAACATGGTTAGCAAGGTTCTTCATTCTTTCCACAACACTCTTCATGGTCTTCAATACTGGTAAATAAATACTGACCTTAAAAATTAATGAAAAGTAGGTTTACAAATGTAGAAAACACAAATAGTAGCTGAACTAAGCAAGAAAATTGGTTCTATTTAGACACACTAAGCAGTGAAGACTTGAAAACTATGAAGCATCTTTTACAACTTTCGGAAACAACTAAGGCTTCGTGACCATTCAATATGATGCACTCTGTGTTGATGCTGCAAAAAAAGAATCAGCTGCTAAAATTAGCTTGCATTTCCAGTTAGCTTTAGGTTTTATACTGTGAAAGCACCCCAGCATTAAGTGCTATCAGTTCAAAATAATTCTGCAAAAATGGCAGACCTCAGGGTGAGCTGGAGTGCTGCAGATGCTGGCAAGAGTAACAGTAGAGTCAATGATTTACAGATACTGAATAATAGTATTTTGGGATTTGCAGGAATTGAACTGTGTTATGTTCTTATTCTGTTAAAAGCATAACTGAGATATCTTATACATATTTAATTTCTATCCCCCTCATCAATTTTAAAGCTGATAAACCACTAAAGTAGTATGCAAGTTGGACTAAATAGCAACATACACAGCTGTTTTGGCACAACTGGTACTGTGGAGTACTCTGGAGGACTGATGGATTTTCTGCTCAGACACAACAATTTACAGAACTGAGAGGTGGATGGAAAACAGGGTCTGCATAGGTCACTAATGGATCCTTGTGCCTATCAGCTAAGAGGAGAAGGGTAAGGGTCTGACAGCACAGGATAAGAGCAGAGAAAGGAGTCTACTTGCATTTTCAGAGATCTCTGCAAACATTCCTTTGCTGGCCATCATGCTATCAATTTCAACATTGCTACTCCAGGTAAATTGCCTCTACTGTTCACCCCTGCCTGAACATTGAATTTGTATCTTTCTCCAGTTTCTCTTCTATCTTCCCTCATGCCCTCACTGAGTTCATTTTTCCATGAGATCTCTCCTGCTCTCTTGACCCTATTCCCACTAAATTATTGACCAGACTCTTTCCCTTCCTGGCTTTTTTTTTAAATTCAATCATTCATTCAAGGGCCAGCATTTATTGCCCATCCTTAATTGCCCTTGAGCTGGTGGTGGTGAGCTGTCTTCTTGAACCGCTGCAGTCCATGTGGTGTAGGTACACTCACAGTGCTTTCAGGGAGGGAGTTCCAGGATTTTGACCCAGTGACAGTGAAGGAATGGTGATATATTTCCAAGTCAGGATGCTGAGTGGCTTGAAGGGGAACTTCCAGGTGGTGGTGTTCCCATGTGTCTGCTGCCCTTGTCCTTCCAGATGGCAGTGGTCTTAGGTTTGGAAGGTGCTTCTTTAGGAGGCTTGGTGAGTTCCTGCAGTGCATCTTGTAGATGGTACATACTGCTGCCAATGTGACGGAAGGAATGAATATTTGTGGACTGGGTGCCAATCAAGCAGGCTGCTTTGTCCTGGATAGTGTCAAGCTTATTGAGTGTTCTGGCAAGTGGAGAGTATTCAATCACACTCCTGACTTGTACCTTGTAGATAGTGGACAGGCTTTGGGGAGTCAGGAGGTGAGTTACTCGCTACAGAATTCCTAGCCTCTGACCTGCTTTTGTAGCCATAGTATTTATATGACTAGTGCAATTCAGTTTCTGATCAATGGTAACCCTCAGGATGTTGATCGTGGGGGATTCAGCAATGGTAATGCCATTGAATGCCATACGGCGATGGTTAGATTATCTCTTGCTGGAGATGGTCATTGCCTGGCACTTGTGGCACAAATGTTACTTGCCGCTTGTCATCCCAAGCCTGAATATTGCCTGGCTCCCATGTTAGGTGATATAGTTAAAAGTTTCTCTCTCTGTGGTTACTCGATTTTAAAATTATCATACTTGTTTTAAAATCCTTCCACGGCTTCACTCCTTCCTATGTCTGTAATCTCCTCCATCCCCACAACCCTCAGATATCTGCACTCCTCTAATTCTGGCTCATGAGCATCCCCTATTTTTATTACCAATGGTGGCCATGCCTTCAGCTGCCTGGGCCTTACGTTCTGGAATTCCTTCCCTAAATCTCTCTGCCTTTCAATCTTCCTTTAATATGCTCCTTAAAAACTATCTTTTTAACCAAGCTTTTTATCAACTGCCCTAATATTTCATGTGGCTTGGTGTCATATCTTATTTATAATACTCCTGTGAAGCATCTCGGAACAGGTTATTACATTAAAGGTGCTACATAAATACAAGTTGTTGTTGTATACACTATGAGCAGAAGTGGCTATCTGCTCCTAATTCTGTACCTTTTTATCGTCTCTAGTGATCTCTTGCTTGGTACTTTGTCAAAAGTTTACCTCAAATCCACATTCACGATATCTACCGCACTTCCCCCATGCTTGTCTGTTACCTCCTCAAAGAATTCTGAGGTTTATCAAGCATGATTACTCCTCCATTGAAATCCATGCTGTTTCTCTCTCACTATTTTCCTCTTATCTAGATCTATAGCAATGTGATCCTTAATTAGAAACACTAAAATTTTCCAATCACAGGTTTTAAGTTCAGTCTCACCTTTTAAAAATAGGGATTACGTTGGCCACTTTCCAGTCCTTCAGCACACAGCTACACTAAATAGCATTATGAAATATAATTTCTGGGGTCAGTGCAATTTTGTCCCTCAGGATCCAAAGATATATCCCGAAGGTTCACCTTCCTTTAGCTGTACAAACTTATCTCAAATTCAGCATTACATTTCTTACCTCATCTTCAATCACTTCAAAGGTTGATATCTACTCTGTTATCATTTTCTTTTGGAAAGAGAAATAATTACTAAATACATCTGCCAGCTGTTAATCATTGATAAGTTGAAAATCCTCTCCTTTCACTTTGCTTTTAACTGATCTATTTGTAAAATATTTCAGGAGTTCTTTTGATGCTTTTTAATTATTTTCCTCATCTTAGCTTTTCTTATCCTACTCTTAGCCTCTAAATTTTCCATTAGTTTATTTTTCATTAGTGTGCAGCTTTTTCCTTATTATTCTTGTAGTCCTTATAGACTCTCTTCTTCAATATTACATCTAACTTTTCTGCATATCAATCTAAAATTACTAGTACCTTTATTTTAAGGAATATTCTTCCTTACTCTTTCAAACAGCTTGCAGTTCTTAAAAAGAAATAAATTTTATTTGAACAAAGCTTTGTAATTCACCCTCTGGTGCTCCTTAAAATATTTTGGAAAAAAATCAAACAGCTTTTGTTTGTAAGAAGCACTCTACCATTCAGCTAGCTTAAATACAATTAATGCAGAGTGGGAAGTACTTAACATACTGTGCGCTCAGACTGCAGGGTGTGCCTTCAGCCTGGCAAAAACAACTAGTACAAGGTTAGGCCTCCAGAAGAGGTTGAGACCTTCAAGCAAAAGTGTATGGTGCAAATGCAGGTAAATTGGTTTGAGATTCAGATCAGCCAGATCTTAAATGAACGGTGGAACAGACCTGAAGTGCTGGGTGGTCTATCCCTGTTGCTATGTTCTTAAAATAATCAGCAAAGTACAATGCCAGACAACACACCACCTCAAATATAATTTGTTCTGACTGGTACTCTGCTATTTCAAAGATGTTTGATATAATATCTATAATCATTGGAACAAGGGAAATGAAGTAACTGTAGAAACTAGGAAGTATGCAAAGGTGTGTAACAAAACTTGAGATATATGTGCAAACATTCCCCTCTTGTTACTAAGCATTGAGGAACTTATAACGAAACCAAGACAAAACCCTGGCAACTGTGCTAAAGTTCTTTCTAGCACTAGAAAAAGTATCAACTCTGTAAAGTTATCAACCTAATTACTTACATCAAAATCTGGAACACTGGGTTCTTCAAAATCATTCCAAAGTTTTCTGGGGATGATGCTGACAGGAATGTCATGTGTAACAATGCGACTGTGGCTGGAGAGGGATGGCTGTAAGAGCAGGAAGTAAAGTTATGCCTAACTCATCCAACAAGTTGTAGGGCATGAACTTCTGATTGTGATGCCACCAACAGTTTGTGCATGCAATTCTACAATTGAAATTTTAAAGTTTTATTTCTATTTACAGAATTAATGAAACAATTTACACTTTGATTGTCGTGCTAGAAGTATATGAATAAATGCAAATTTCCTTTATTCCCAGATTAAAACACTTAATCACCCTGCGCTCCTTCCCCCCCACAGACCCCCAAGTGCAATTGTTACCTGGCTTGGATTTCATTCTGCAATCCCAGATTTTCCTTTCTAGCTTCATGTGGCTTCCACTGTGTCGTCCTTTTCCTTTCTCTTAATGTCCAACATACTTTTTTTTTGTTATATCTGCCTTCTGCACTTGTATTCTCATTCTTCCTTTAAACCTCTCACTCTTCTCTTCTAAATGTCATCATATAAATGCTCTTAAGACTTTTCTCTCTTTGATTATGACCTCATAATTTTTCTCAGTATGTTTCTGCTTCTCTTCACTGACTCCATTTTTTTCCTGTCATCTTCAGCAGAAATATTACAGTATACAATCCAATGATTCAGCCAGTCCTCTATTAATGTCTAACAGAAACCACACACTAAGATTTTATTCTGTCCAATAAACTAATACTCAGCATTTCAGCCAACAAACACTGAGTTCCTTAAAAAGTAAATAAAATGAAATGTTACGCAAAGTGATCAAATCTTCAGCATAATTTGTTTTATAACTATTCACTTGTTTAAGATAGAAGCAGTGTTGTAGCCAAGGCCCAATGGGGTTGGATGATCAGATATTAGTGATTCCGCAATTCACTGCTCTGGTAGTGGTGGTTCCAAGAATTCAATGCAGTCCCAATCAATGAATCACAGCACCAAGCCATTCGCACACAACAATGACAAATGTCACAAAGAGAGCTTGGCTTAGTATGATGTACAAAGCTGTAAGGGTCCTCAAATAACTTGCAAAGTCAAGAAAATCACATATTTAGGAAAGAAAGCAGACTCATCTCAATTATTCCTCAGGAGCGCAGAATGGAATAATGGTTTCACCATAGTACAAGCAACATTTAATCAATAAATGACAACACTGTCACCTGATGAAAACTGCAGGTGTTGGATTTGGCTTAGGAATTGTATTTTCTGTTGTTGTTTTTAAGCGGCGTGTTTGGCCTATTACTTTAGGTGCAGGAATGGGTATAGGGGAGGCTTATGCTAACTGCCAGGATGATTTCCAGTCCCCATATCTTATGTATGGAAAATTCATCAAAGATCAATCGCCTTAGGATTTACTTACTGTACAGTACCAGTTTCCCGTGGACCAATTCTGCCTGTGTGCATGTAATAGCAATTCTTATTGCCGTGCTGTATTTAATTTCATTTCTCAAGTTTGTATATTAAAATTGTCATTAATAAAAAAAAACCTTGATGTTCTTACCAGTTCTACAGCAATGGTGATACATGGACAATGTTTCATTGTCAGCTTAATTTTCACAGTTTTGGCATTCTGAGCTGTTTTCAAGGACCTTGAGAGGTTTTCAGGCATTAGTTCCAGGTAAATTTCGTTATGCTCTGCTGATACACCTTCAATCTGAAACTCATCAAAAAAATTACCCTGTGGGATTGAACAGATCACATATATTAAACTGCCTGGCATGTACACACAATTGCAACAAATTTAGACAATTATGCTTTGCAGGGTGAATTTTGAAAGGCTCACTTCCAGCTGGCAAAAACACTATAGCTATACTTTTCTAAAGTCTTCTGACCAAAAGGTAGGCTTTGTGAGCTGTGATTCACATAGATGTTGCAGGCTGAGCTCTGCAATATACCAAATCTACCAAGTTGCACCATCACTGAGATGGGACGAGAGAAAGAAAAAGACTTGGTCGTGTTTGTGCACAAATCCTTGAGGGTGGCAGGAGAGGTTAATAAAGCAATTAATAAAGCATATGCAATCCTGCCTTCATAAAGTGGCATGAGAGTACAAAAGCTAGGAAGTTAAGCTAAACTTGTATATAAAACTAGTTTGACCCCAGATTGAGTATTGTGTCCAATTCTGGGCACTTTAAAAAGGACATGAGGACCTTTGAGATGGTACAGAAAAGATTTACCAGAATATCTCCAGAGGTAAGGAGTTACAGTTATGTGAATAGAGTGGAAAAGATGGAATTTTTCTCATTTAAAGCAGATAAGGATAAAAGGAGATTTGAAGGAGGTGCTTAAAATCATGAACCATTTAGATAGAGTAAATGAAGAGAAACTGTTTCTAGTGCCTGAAGGGTCGATAACCAGAGGGTACAGTTTAAAGGTGATTGGCAAAAGAACATGAGGAAAGGCTTTGAAAACCTGATCTGAGTGATAGATACACAAGAAACTCAACACCATCCAGGACAAAGCAGCCCACTTGGTTGGTCATGAATCCATCACCTTAAACATTCACTTCCTTCACAATTGATGCACAATGGTAACAGCAGCAAGTATAAGACGTACTGCAGCAACTCACCAGGGTCCCTCTGACAGCATCTTTTAAAATGACAGCCTCCACTTCCTAGCAGAACAAAAGCAGCAGGCTCACAGGAACACCACTACCTGCAAGTTCCCCTCCAAGTCTCACAATGTCCTGACTTGGAAATTTATCACTGTTCCTTCATTGTTGCTGGATCAAAATCTTGCAACTCTTTCCCTAACAGCACTGTGGGTATAAATAACTCACTTGGATTGCAGTGGTTCAAAAAGGTGGTTCTGCACCACCTTCTCAAAGGCATTTAGGGATTAAATTCTGGCCTTCAACAATGCTCAGATCCCATAAATGAATTTTTAAAAATTACACCTACGATAGCAAATCTTCATTTAATCTTACTTCACTTCACAAAAAATAAAATTTTGCAGCCAAATAGTTAACTCCACCCGAATTTCATTGATCAATGGAAAGCTAAATTACTGGTAGATAAAATTTAATGCAGAGAAGTGTGAAGTAATTGAAGAATGAGGAGATGCAGTATAAAATAAAGGGTAGAATTCTAAAAGAGGTGCAGGAGCATAGGGACCTGGTGGTACATGTGCACAAACTATTGACAGAGCCAGGGCAGGGTGAGGAGGAGTTCATTAACACATACTGGATGCTGGGTTTTATAAAATAGGGCTTAGAGCACAAAAGCATGGAAGTTATGATAAACTTGTACTAAACACTGGTTCAGCCTCAACTGGGCACAATGTTTAAGGAGGATGTGAAGGCATTAGAGAGAGTGCAGAAAAGATTCACGAGAATGGTTCACAAAACTTCACAGATTTAAGGGTTTATAATCATAGAAATCAGAATCATAGAATGGTTACAGCATAGAAGGAGACATTCAGTCTGTTGTGTCTATGTCAGCTCTCAGCAAGAACAACTCACCGAGTCCCATTCCCCCACCTTTTCCTTGTATCCCTGAAATTATTTTCTCTTCAGAAAATTATCTCGTTCTCCACTGAAGGCCTTGATTGAATCTGCCTGCACCATATTCTTAGGGAGTATATTCTAGATCCTACCCACTCGCTATGTATTACGTTTTCTCCTCATGTCACCGTTACCTCTTTTGCCAATTTCCTTAAATTGGTGTCCTCTGGGTTTCGATCCTTCAGTCACCTATCTCAAAAGGCCACCATTGACTAGGAGATCCAATATCAGATCAGCTGTACCAGTTCAGCCTTCTACAAGCTACAGCAGCAAGTGTTTAACAACAAGCACCATCACAAGTCAACCAAAGTCCTTGTATTCAGAGCAGTGTCACCATCACCACATTCCTTTACTGCAGTGATACCTGGCCTGTGTATCACAGACACATAAGATCGCTAAAGAAATTCCACCAGCAATGCCTCTGTTGGATCCTCCTGATTCAATGGTATGACCATCGTACTAATGTTAGCATCCTTCTTGAAATCATCTCCACAAGTGTTCAGGCAAAACTCCTGCAAAATCAACTTTGATGGACTGAACCCTATGTCCAGATGGCTAGAAAGCATCTCCCCTGTCAGGTTGTTTTCTCAACTCTCAAATGGCCAGTGTTCCAGGGCAGGGCAAAGAAAATGAAAAAAAAAGCCACTCTGAAACTTTCCTTGAAGCACAACAGCATTGATATTAATGACTGGAACGGGCTTGCTACCAATCATTCAAAATGGCAACAACTTGAGGCAAAGTGGTGGCAGAGAAGGAAAGAAAGGGAAGCAAATCCTGCATTCCAGATGGCACTATATCATGGTACATCCCGCCTCATGTACCCAAAGATCTGAGGATCAAGAATCCGCCTGTTCAGTTACATGGAGACCCATGGAGAAACTCACGACCCTGAGTAGACGTCATCCTTGAATTGAGGGACAGGAGTGATGACAGCTCCTGAGCCCTCCACCTCCTACCCAAAATTAATTCAAATTAATAAAAAATGATACCTTATATGACACAAAAGCTGGGACCATGCATTTAACCATAAAGCAAAACTGTTTGTTAAATGGTTGTTTACCTGAAATAACTGACACCACATTGCAACACCTCCACTTGCCATTTTGTCAGAAAGAATAAAGTACAATTTGTCATTGGTAAGTCTTAGAACACATGACTTTGTGAGTTTGGAGATAGTGTTCACAACACCTGAAAATATAAAACAATCCAATGATTCAAAAAACACATGCACTATAGTCTACTCATGATAACTCTAATTTTCACCTTGAAAAGTGCAAATTTTCCCAAGAAAATAGCAATTTCTTGCTACAAAAATTTGAATTAGTTCACTTCAATTATTCAGTTTTGAAATAAGCCAAGTAAACTATGCAGCTCAGCTTGATTCTGTCCTCAAATGATACCAATATGTGCACATTTTTCACAACAGATCACTGGATAATGACCAGATCCGGTAAACCAGGCTGACTTCCCCTCTTTCTTGTCCACGGACAATACCAGTTGGAGTTCCCTAATTATTGAACCACTTCAGAACAGCTAATTCCACAAATACTGTGGTTAAAATCTGATGTATTTTTCTTTTTATGGCCCACAACACAACCAGCAATAGGTTTATTTGCAAAATTGCTACTGTAACTCAAAAAATGTTTTATTGGCATAATTGTCAACTGTGACTGGGTATATATGAGAAAACAAGGTTTTAACATGATACTACAAAATTATAGAAAAATGTTAAAATTTAATTAAACAGGAAGGTATCGCTACATTTCAAGCAGTTAAAAGGTTAGGCACAATTTATGCAGAATTAAAAATAAAGTTTAAGCAATATCTCCTGATTCTACATCTTTGGGAAATTTGCAATATAAGTAGGGGAGACAGATTTGTGTCTAAAAAGGCACCTTTCATGTCCTCAGCATTTAAAAGCCAGTAAGTACTTTGTCACTGCTCTAACATAAGAAATGTAGCAGCCGATATGCTCACAATGAAGTCCTACAAACAGCAACGTGATAAATAATTTGCCATTTTTAGTGATATCAGTGGAGGGAAAGATATTGGGCAGAGTAATGGCTCTTCCAGATGGCTCCAGATGCTGCTCTTACTCAAAATAATGCCATGGAATCCACCTGAAAGGGCAGATGGGGCCTTAGTTTAATGTTTCATCTGAAAGGCAGCACCTTTAACAGTGTTGCAGTCCCTCAGTACTGCCCTAAAATTAAGTGCTCAAGTCTCAAAAGTAGAACTCAGGCTCACAGCCTTCCCTTTCTTTCTAAAGCCCTGGAACGTGCTGCCTCACATCTATTCTCCCACCTTCCTCACAACTGATACCAAATAGGCTACAGTTCAATGACACTACTATTATAAATTGCTGCTCTCTTTGAAACCTGTCATTCTTGCATCTGTCTTGATGAGTGCAAGACAAAAAGCTTCAACAGCATGTCTCTTTTTTCAGCAGTACTTCAATACTGCAAGACTACTTCCTGCTTGTCTTCACATCGTCAACAAATTTAGCTACAATACAGCAGGTCCCTGTTGCTTCAAAAAGGAGAATAAATTAAGTGGCCCATCTTTGCAGGACTTTTAAAAGAGGTAGCTGATTGTCAGGTGGCTTGTGAAGACTTTACGTTGTTGGGTGGAACTTCAGGAACAGGAGGGATTTCAGAGATGGGTCAAGATGTTTGAAAGCCATCAATAAAGGCCATCGTTTTCAGTCACTTGTCCCATTAACTCAGTTTTCTTCTCTGGCTCAATCAGTTTGCGCCCAATCTCCCTTGTGCTTCACCCATTGTAGTATTAAACCCTGTTCACCGTCTGAACAATTTCCACCTCCGTTGTTGACCTCTGCCTCACCGTTAGTATCAGTGCTGAAACCTTCATGTATACTTTTCATATCTACTCGATTTTTCCAACATCCATCCTTCATGAACTCTAAATCATCCAAAACCCACCCCCTTATCACCCATGACTTTTCAAAAACTCTGGTTTCCTATTCACTAACGAATCAGGTTTGAAAACTCTTGTTCCTGTCGTTAAATGCTGCCATTTCTTTCCTCCAACAATTCAAACTTTTCTATTTTGTGCTTTCCTGCCTTGTTTTATACCACATCCACTTCACAGGTTACGCTGATATTCGGTTCAAGGTAATCTTAGCTCAGACAGCAGGTGAAGTAACATCCTGAAGGGGAAGAAGACCATGAACCACCAATAACTGACTCACTCTATAGGTCTCCTCGGACTAACTTACGGGTAAAATGATTTAAACATCCAACATCCACAATCTTGCCTCGGAACTTCATGGCCGGAAATAGAGAATCCCCGCAGCTACAAACCTCCGGCCTAGCGCGATTTGCGTCACTTCCGCTCCGAATGGCCGTTGGTTGGTTACCAGGGCAACAGCTGCAGGAAAGCCTGGGGGGAGGGGTCACCTTAGCACCGGGGACAGAAGGTAAGGAGGGTGATCACCTGGACGTCAGGGACAAGGTTTCTGGACACCTTGGGAAAGGGGTTAGGGAGGTGATCACCTGGGCACTACTAGCTTGTGGGATGGTTACCTTGATACCAGAGACAGGGGGTGGGGGATGGTGGGTGGTCGCTTCGGTACCAGGAGCAGGCCCAGAAGGAAAAAAAAACAGTTTGGACCAGTACTCCTATTTCCCAATTTTACTGGTATTCCATATTAAGGTATACAAGAGTCTGACATTGGTGGCGAGCAAATTAGTAGAATCAATCCTGAGAGATAGGATTAACTGTCATGTGGAAAGGCATGGACTAGTCAGGGATGGTCAGCATGGATTTGTTAAAGGTCTTGCCTCACAAATTTGATTGATATCTTTGAGGAAGTGACAAGAAGGGTTGATGAAAGTAGTGCAGTGGATGTTGTGTACATGGATTTTAGCAAGGCATTTGACAAGGTCCCACATGGCAGATTGGTTAGGAAAGTAAAAGCCCATGGGCTTCAGGGTAATGTGGCAAACTGGATAAAAGGGTTGGCTTTGTAACAGGAAACAAAGGGTAATGGTCAATGGATGCCCTTGTGAATGGAAAGTTGTCTCAAGTGCTATTCCACAAGGCTCGGTGTTGGGATCCTTGCTGTTTGTGTTATATATTAATGATTTGGATGTGAATGTGGGGGGCACAATTGGGAAATTTGCTGATAACACAAAGATTGACCGAGCAGTGGATAATGCAGAGGATAGCCATAATCTCCAAAACGATATCGACGGGTTGGTGGAGTGGGCAGTAAAGTGGCAGATGGATTTTAACATAGAGAAGTGTGGAGTCATACATTTAGTGAGGTCTAACAGTTAGAGGGATTACAAAATAAGTGGGAATATACAAAGAGGGGTAGATGAAGTGAGAGATCATGGCGTACAAGTACACAGGTCCTTGAAGGCAGCAGTTCAAGTAGACAAGGTTGTAAAGAAGGCATATGGAATGCTCTCCTTCATTGGCAGAGGTATAGAATATAGAAGTAAGGATATAATGTTGGAATTGTATAAAATGCTGGTGAGGCCACAGCTGGAGTATTGTGTGCAGATCTGGTCACCACACTGCAGGAAGGACGTAATAGCTCTGGAGAGACTGCAGAGGAGGTTTACAAGAATGTTGCCAGGATTAGAAAAGTGTAGCTATGAGGAGAGATTGGATAGGTTGGGGTTATTTTCCTTAGAACAAAGAAGGCTGAGAGGTGACTTGATTGAGGTGTACAAAATTATGAGGGGAATAGATAGAGTGGACAGGATAAAATTGTTTCCTTTGATGGAGAATTCTAGAACCAGGGGACATAGATTCAAGATAAGTGGCAGAAGGTGTAGGGGGGACATGAGGAAGATCTTTTTTATGCAGAGGGTAGTGGGTGTCTGAAATTCGCTGCCCAAGTTGGTGGCAGAGGCAGAAACTTTAAACTCTTTTAAAAAGTACCTGGATCTGCACCTAAAGTGCTGTAAGCTGCAGGGCTATGGGCCGGGTGCAGGAAGGTGGGATTAGAAAGGGCACCTGGATGTCCTTGGGCAGGCATGGACAAGATGGGCCAAATGGCCTCCTTCTGTGCTGTAACTTTTCTGTGGTTCTATGGTTCTAAGACCAGTTTTACTGTTTTTTCTTCTGAGGTGGGGGAACACTGGTCACATGGGCACCAGGAGCAGAAAATGCTGGGCACGAGGAGCAGGGGATGCTGGGCACCAGGAGCAGAGAGTGTTTACCTGGGCACCAGGGCAGTGACAATCACTTGGGCACAAGGAACATGGGGGTCACCTGGCTTCCAGGAGCAGGGGTGGGGGCAATGGTCTGCTGAGAACTGGGGGATGGTCACCTGGGCACCAGGGAGTGTTGGGGGGGAATGGTCATCTGATCACCAGAAGCATAGTGAGGAGGGGATGGCCACCTGGGTACCATGAGCAGGAGAGAGAGGATGGGCACCAAGAACACAAGAAATAGGAGCAGGAGTAGACCATATGGCCCATTGAGTCTGCTCTGCCATTCAGTACCATCATGGCTGATCTTGGGCTTCAACTCCATTTTCCCACCAGCTCCCCATATCCTTGATGCCCTGAGAGACCAAAACGAACATGAAATAGCAGGGACAAACATTGTACAAGTAACAAGAATGGTGTCAACAGTACAATAGAAAGAAACATCGGCCTAACATAGCACCTGGATCAAGACAATTTTGGGGGAAATTAAGGAATAACTAAGGCTGTAGCAAAGACGTTAAACTAATTGTGGGGAGAGGGTTCAGGTGAGCAGAAATTAGAAAGTTAAAGAGAAAGGACATGGTAACAGTGCAGTGTAGAGATACAGGTAATGATAACCAGAGTGTGACAGGAAGGGACACAAGTATAAACGTAGGGTGTATGAGCAAATTGAGCCAGAGTAGGCAAAAATGGGGGAAAAAAGGCACAATTAAAGGTTCTTTATCTGAATATACTCAACATTTGTAACAAAATCGATGAAATGATGGCTTGAAACTAGGGTCTTAAATTAAGGTGATTACAAAGGTAAGAGAACAAAATTGATTCAAGTGGACTGGGAAAAATAGCTTAAAAGACATGCAGTGGTAGCCATTTCAGGAGATATTTCTTAACTCTCAATAAAGATATATTCCATTCAGAAAGAATAACTCTATGAGAAGGATGAAGCATCCATGGTTAACCAAAGGAAGTTAAGGATGGTTTAAAATTGAAAAACAAAGGCGTACAATGCTGTGAAGATTGGGCTGATAGGCCAGAAGATTGGGAAAATTTTAGAAACCAGCAAAGGATTAATAAAGGAGAAATTCGAATATAGCTGTAGTGATTCTATGATCCGATAAGTTGCAAAGAGAAGAAAGTTGTGTTTGCTTTTCAGGGCATTTTGAGGTTTGGGGTGAAAGTGAGTGTCAGAAATATGTTAAGGAATCATACGATCATAGACTGGTCACTGCACAGAAAAAAGCCACTTTTTCCAACATTAAGGAGTAATTCACCAAGCACCACTCCCCTACCTTCTCCCATTAGCTCTGCACATTTTTCCTTTTCAGATAATCCAATTTCATCTTGAATGCCTCAATTCCAAATGCCAAAACTCCCCTAAACCTTCACTTCTGTAACGAAAGCAGTCCCAACTTCTCCAACCTATCTGCATACCCGAAGTTCTTCATTCCTGAAACCATTCTCATAGGAACATAGGACTTAGGAGCAGGAGTAGGCCATTCGGTACCTTCAGCCCACTTTGCCATTCAGTAAGATCATGGCTGATCTGGTTGTGATCTCAACTCCATTTTCCTGTCTTCCCCCCAAAACCCTTGATTCTCTTTACCAAAAATGTCTAATTCAATGCCACAGCCTCCAATGCTCTTCGGGGAAGAGAATTCACATTCTACTGACCCTCTGAGAGAAAAAATTTCTCTTCATCTCCATCTTAAAAAGGAGACCTCTCATTCTTAGACTGGGTCCCCTGGTTCTAGTCTCCCTGACAGGTGGAGCATCCACAAGTGCAGTCCAGTACATCAGTACAAAAGACAAGGTTGAAGAATTTGTAACCATCTTCAACCAGAAGTGCCGAGTGAATAATCCATCGCGGCTTCCTCCTGAGATTTCCAGCATCACAGATGCCAATCTTCAGCCAGTTCAAATCACTCCACGTTATATCAAGAAATGGCTGAAGGCATTGGATACTGCAGAGGCTAAGACCCTGACAACATTCTGGCAATAGTACTGAAGACTTGTGCTCCAGAACTAGCAGCGTCCCTAGCCAAACTGTTCCAGAACAGCTACAACACTGGCATCTACCAGGCAATGTGGAAAATTGCCCATGTTTTTCCTTAACACAAAAATCAGGACAATTCGAACCTGGATCAGTCTACTCGTGATCATCAGCAAAATGATGTAAGGTGCTATCAAGCAGCACTTACTTGGAAACAACCAGCTCATTGATTCTCAGTTTGGTTTCTACCAGGGCCACTCAGCTCCTGACCTCATTACAGCCTTTATCCATACATGGACAAAAGAGCTGAACTCCAGAGGTGAGGTGAGAGTGACTGCCTTGACATCAAGGCAGCATTTGATTGAGTGTGGCATCAAGGATTCCTGGCAAAACTGGAGTCAATGGGAACCAGAGGGAAAATTCTCCACTGGTTGGAGTCATATCTAGCACAAAGGAAAATGGTTGTGGTTGTTGGAGGTCAATCACTCAGTGCCAGGACATCACTGCAGGAGTTCCTCAGGATAGTGTCCTCTGCCCAACCATCCTCTGCTGCTTCATCGATAACCTTCCTTCCATCATCAGGTCAGAAATGGGGATGTTCGCTGATGATTGCACAATATTCAGCACCATTCACGACTCCTCAGATGTTGAAGCAACCTGTGTAGATATGCAGCAAGACCTGGACAACATTCAGGCTTAGACTGAGAAGTGGTAAGATACATTCGCCCCAATAAGTGCCTGGCAATGATCATCTACCACAAGAGAGAATCCACCCACCTCCTCTTGACATTCAATGGCATTATTATTGCTCAATCCCCCAGTATCAATATTCTGGGGGTTACCATTGACCATAAACTGTACTGAACCAGCCATATAAATACTCTGGCTACAAGAACAGGTTAGAGGCTTTCTGCCTTCTGAGGCAGAGAGTTCCAAAGTCACGTAACCCTCTGAGAAAAAAAATTCTCTTCAGCTCTGTCCTATAAGGGCAACCCCTAATTTTAAAACGATGTCCCCTAGTTCTGGAGTCACCGACAAGATAAAATATCCTGTCCTGGTCCACCTTGTCAAGATAATTCAGGGTCTTATATATTTCAATCACATCACCCCTCACTTTTCCAAACTCCAGTGGAAACAAGCCTAACCTGTTCAACCTGTCCTCATAAGACAACCTGATGATTCCAGGCATCAAACCTCCTCTGAACCAACTCCAACGCATTTACACCCTTCCTTAAATAAGACCAAAACTGCACACACTATTCGAGATGTGGTCTTACCAATGCCTGTATAAGATCCTTACTTTTATGTTCAATTCCTCTTCGTAATAAAGGATTGTATTCCATTAGCCTTCTTGATTACATGCTATACCTGCATACTAACTTTCTGTTTCTCATGGATGAGAATAACTAGATTCCTCTGCACCTCAAAACTCTGGAGTTGCTCTCTATTTAAGTAATACTGTGCCTTTGCCTTTTTATTCTTCCTGCCAAAGTGTACAACTTCACATTTTCCCACATTATACTCCATCTGGCAGATTTTTGCCCACTCACTTAACTTTTCTATATTCATCTGCAAACAGCTTACGTCTTCTTCACAACACACTTTCCTATGTATCTTTGTGTTGTCTGCAAATTTAGCTACCATGCCTTCACTCCCCTCATCTAAGTCATTAGTTACATCCTGCCAATCAGACAAAGACCCATTTATGCATACTTTATGTTTCTGTCAGCCAGCCAATCCTCTATCCAGGCTAATATGTTACCCTCTACATTATGAGTTTTAATTTTCTGCAATAACCTTTGATGTAGCACCTTATCAAATGCCTTCTGGAAGTCCAAGTACAATATGTCTACAAGCTCCCCTTTATCAACGGCACATGTTACTCCTTCAAGGAACTCTAATAAATTGCTTAAACATAATTTCCCTTTTACAAAACCATGCTGACTCTTCCCAGTTACCTTGTGTTTCACTAAGTGCCTACCTATAACCTATTCAATGGTCGACTCTAACACCTCCCCCAAGACAGACATCCAGCTAACTGGCCTATGGTTTCCTGTTTTCAGCCTCCCTCCCTTCTTGAATACAGGGGTTATATTTGTTACTTTCCAGTTTGATGGAACATTTCCAGAATCTGGGAAATTTTGTAACATTAACAACAATGCATCTATGACCTAATTAACCACCTCTTTTAAGACCCTAGGATGAAGTCCATCAGGACCTGGAGACTTGTCAGCCCCCAGCTCAATCAGTTTGCTCAGTACCACTTCCCAAGTGATTGTAATTTCACCAAGTTCCATTCTCACCTCCACCTCCTGTTTTACAGCTACTACTGGAATGTTTTTGTATCCTATATAGTGAAGGCAGAAGCAAAATATGTGTTAATTTTATCCACCATTTCCTTATTATCTACTATTAACTCCCCATTGTCACTCTCTAGAGGACCAACGCTCACTTTACCTACTCTTTTCCTGTTTAAATACCTGTATAAACTCTTGCTTTCCATTTTTACATTTCTAGCTAGCTTCCTCTCGTATTATATTTCTTTCTCCTGATTAACCTTTTAGTCATTCTCTGCTATTCCTTAAATTCTGACTAATTATCTGACCCACTACTCATCTTTACGTCGTCGGATGTTTTTTCCTTAAGTCTGAGGCTTTCCCTAACTTCTTTAGTTAACCATGGATGGTGGGTCCTCCCTTTAGAATTTTTCTATAATAGGAATTTACTTATTCTGAGTATTCCGAAAAATCCCTTTAAATGTCTGCCACTGCTTCTTTATTGATCTATCCTCTAGCCTAGTATCCCAGTTCTCTTCAGCTAGCTCAACTTCTATGTCCATATAGTTGCCCTTATTTAAGTTTAAAATATTAGTCTTAGATCTACTCTTCTCCCTTTCATACTGAATATAAAATTCAATCATAATGTGGTCACTGCAACCTAGAGGTGCCTTTATCTTGATGTCATTAATTAACCCTGTCACATTAGACAATACCAAGTCTGAAGTAACCAGAATGTGCTGTTCTAAGCAATCATCTCGAAATCATTCTATGAACTCTTCATCCAGGCTACTACTGCTAATCTGATTTTTCCAGTTTATATGTAGATTAAAGTCACCCATGATTATTGCCGTCCCTTTATCACAAGCACCCAATATTTCTTCTTGTATACTTTGTTCTACATTGTGGTTACTGTTAGGGGGGCTGTAGACCACTCCTACTAGTGACTTCTTTCCCCTACTATTCCTTATCTTTACCCAAACCGATTCCACATCCTGATCTGAACCAAGGTCATCTCTAGCTAATGCACAAATATCATCCTTGATTAACAATACTACCCCTCCACATTTCCTAGCTTCCTACTGTTCTTTAAGATCATATAACCCTCAACATTCAGGACCCAATCCTTGTCATCCTGTAGCTACTGCTCCATAATGGCTATCAGATCATATTTGTTTACTTCGATGTGTGCTAGCAATTTGTTTACTTTGTTATGAATGCTACACATATTCAGATGCAGAGCCTTTAGTTTTGTTATATTTGTGACATCTGGACATGGACCACATGGACTGCAGTAGTTTAAGAAAGCGGCTCATCACCACCTTCTCCAGGGCAACTAGAGATGATCTAGTCAGCGACATTCACAGCCTGTGAAAGAATAAAGAAAAATAATTCTTCCCAATAACAACCCTATCAAGCCCCCTCAGGATTTTATATATTTCAGTATGATCACATCTCATTCTTCTAAACGCCAATGGGTATCGGTCCAATCTGTTCAACGTTTCTTCATAGAATAAGTCTTTCATCCCAGGAATGAGATGAATGAACCATCTCTGTGCTGCTTCTAATGCAATTATATTATTTTTCAAATAAGGAAACCAAAACTGTACATAGTATTCCAGATGTGGCCTCACCAATGCCCTGCACAGTTGTGGTAAAACTTTGCTACTTTTATATTCCATTCCTCTTGCAATAAATGCCAACATTCCATTTGCCTGTACTTGCTGTACCTGCTAAGCACCCAGCTCCCTCCGTACCACTGAGTTCTGCAATCTCTTTCCATTTAAATAGTATATTTATTTTTTATTCTATAGCATTGGCTATAATATTCCAAAATTCCCTGGATTCTGGAAAGGTTCCAGTGGATTGGGAAAATGCTAATCTAATGCCCTTATTCAAAAAGGGGGGGAGGCAGAAAGTAGGAAACTATAGACCAGCTAGTTTAACATCTGTCGTTGGGAAATTGTTGGAATCCATTATTAAGGAAGTAGTAATGGGGCATTTGGAAAGTCAAAATGCAATCCATCAGAGTCAGCATGATTTTATGAAGAGTAAATCATGTTTGACTAATTTGCTAGAGCTCTTTGAAGATGTGACAAGCAAAGTGGATAATGGGGATCCGGCAGATGTAGTATATCTGGACTTCCAGAAGGCCTTTGATAAGGGGCTGCACAAAAGATTAATACACAGGATAAGATCACACGGAGTTAGGGGTAATATATTAGCTTGGATAGAGGATTGGCTAACCAACAGAAAGCAGAGAGTTAGGATAAATGGGTCTTTTTCTGGATGGCAAGCTGTAACTAGTGGGGTGCCACAGGGTTCGGTCCTTGGGCCCCAACTATTTACAATCTATATTAATGACTTGGATTCAGCGATAGAAGGTACTATAGCTAAATTGCAGATGACATCAAAATAGGTGGGAAAGTAAGTTGCAATGAAGAAATAAGAAAGTTACAAATGGATATGGACAGGTTAGTCAAATGGGCCAAAATTTGGCGCATGGTGTTTAACGGGGATAAGTGTGAGGTTATCCATTTTGGTCGGAAGAATGAAAAGGCGACTTATTATTTAAATGGGGAGAAACTTCAGAATGCTTCAGTGCAGAGGGATCTGGGTGTCCTCGTACATGAATCACTGAAAGCTAGTATGCAGGTGCAGCACGTAATAAGGAAGGCAAATGGAATTTTGGCATTTATTGCAAAAGGGATAGAGTATAAAAATAGGGAAGTGTTGTTGCAACTGTACAAGGCATTGGTGAGACTGTACCTGGAGTACCGTGCACAGTTTTGGTCCCCTTACTTGAGGAAGGATGCAGTTGTACTGGAGGCGGTTCAGAGGAGTTTCACTAGAATGATTCCAGAGATGCGGGGCTTGTCCGATGAGGAGAGACTGAGCAGTTTAGGCTTATACTCGCTAGAGTTTAAAAGGAGGAGAGGAGATCTAATTGAAGTATATAAGATGCTAAAGGGGTTAGACAAAGTAAACGTGGAGCAGATGTTTCCCCTTGTGGGGCATTCTAGAATGAGAGGCCATAGTTTTAGGCTAAGGGGTGGTAGATTTAAATCAGAGATGAGGAGGAATTACTTTTCACAATGGGTCATGAATCTATGGAACTCACTACCTCAGAGTGCAGTGGATGCCGGGATCCTGAATAAATTTAAGGAAGAGATAGACAGATTTTTAATTAGTAATGGGTTGAAAGGTTATGGGGGGAGGGCAGGAAATTTGTGTTGAGGCCGAAATGAGATCAGCCATGATTGTAATGGATGGCAGGGCAGGCTTGAGGGGCTGAATTGCCTACTTGTGCTCCTGGTTCTTATGTTCCTATCTTCTTATTCTTCCTGCCAAAGTGAAGAAGTGCACATTTTCCTAGATTATACTCCATCTGCCAATTTTTGCCCACTCATTTAACCTGTCTATATCCCTTCACAGACTCTACCTCATCTTGACAGCCTACTTTCCTACCTATCTTGGAAAATTTAGCTACCATACATTTCAGTCCCTTCATCCAAAACATTGATGTAGATTGTAGATTTATGCCCCAGCACTGATACCTGTGGCACTCCACTAGTTACAGGTTGCCAACACAAAAAAGACCCATTTATCTCTACTCTCTACTTCCTGTTAGTGAACCAATCCTTTATACATGCTAATATGTTACCCTCTACACCATGTTATCTTTTCTTATGTAGTAACCTTTGATGTGGTACCTTAAAAGTGCCTTTTGGAAATCTAACTTCATCACATCTACAGATTCCCCTTGATCCAGCTTGCTTGTTCCTTCCTCAAAAAGCTCTAATAAATTAGCCAAACATGATTTCACTTTCACAGAGCCACTTTGACTCTGCCTGATCACATTATGATTTTTCCACATTATTCTGCTAGAACCTCATTAATAAAGGATTCTAGCAATTACGCTATGACAGATATTAGGCTAATTGGCCTGTAGTTTCTTGCTTCCTGTCTCCACACCCCTCCTTTCTTGAATAAAGGTGTTACATTAGCTAATTTCTATTCAACTGGTAACTTCCAGAATCTAAGGAATTTTGGAAGATTACGAACAAGCGAACAAGGAACAAGGAGCACGAGTATGCCATTCAGCCTCTTGAGCCTGTTCCTCCATTTAATAAGATCATGGCTGATCTGGCAGTAACCTCAAATCTGCATCCTGCCTACCCCCGATGCCTATCACTCCCTTGCTTACCAAGAATCTATCCACCTCTGCTTTAACAATATTCAAAGACTCTGCTTACACCACCTTTTCAGGAAAAGAGCTCCAAAGACTCACAACCCTCTGAGAGAAAAAAAATTCACCTCATCTGCATTTTAAATGGGTGACCCCTTATTTTTAAACAGTGACCCCTCGTTCTAGATTCTCCCACAAGAGGAAACATCCTCTCCACATCCATCCTGTTAAGTCCCCTCAGGATCTTATGTGTTTCAATCAAGTCATGAAGAGATATTAATCTGTATAATGTTATTGGAAATTATTTTTAAATTGGACTTGTTGGGTCTGTGTCTGTGTGTGGCTTAATTGGATTAAAGCCAGCTAGTCTGGGTGCTTTGATGTATTGTAGTTTGAGATGTTAATTTGATAAATGTAAGGCTAGAAGGTATGGAGCACATTTGCATTTGTTGAATAAACCATTCAAAAGAAGGGAGTAAAGTTTTGGGCCAGCTAGGAGACACCAAGCAATGTGTTTTTGTTACTAATAAAATTGGTGCTCTGAAAGGGGTTTTGTTGTTAGAAGAGGTAGAGTTCAAAGATCTAGGTCTGAATCCTTGGCTCGGCAAGCAGGGTGGGGCCCGCTCGCCAGGCATAAACTGACGTGTGGTGATGTTGGGCGGGTGTCCCGACGCCACCGCATGTCAATTGGATATTCAGTTCGGCGGGCACACACCCAAGTCGGCTGCACAGCCGCTGAGCTGTCAAAGGCCTGTTAAGGCTATTTAAATATCAATTAAGCTAATAAACTGAGCTGCCCGTCCAACCTGAAGGCTGGCGGGCAGGCGAAGAGCCCAGCATTTTTCATGGAACTTCATCCACGGACGGATGGGGTTTCATGAAGGGTTTATAAATTAAATAAATTTTTTATTAATGTTCATTGACATGTCCCAGCTCATGTCACATGAGGGGACATGTCTTAAAACTTTTCTTTCTTTACTAAAATTTTGGGAACTTAAACTAATCTCTCTGAGGCAGCTCTGTGCCTCAGGGAGATTTCGGCGCTCTTTTGCGTATATGCGGGCCTTAATTGGCCCGCCCACATAAAATGGTGGCATGGACTCGATCGGGGATGCCAATCAGGTCTGCGCCTGCCCCTGCCTGCCCCCCGCACAACCCTGCCAATGGGGGAAAATTCTCCCCCTAGTGATAGAATGAGAATTTACATTCAAAAGGAAGGCTAGGTCTAAACAGAAAGGAGTTTTGCATGTGCAGGTTGGTGGCATGTAAGATCTAAGCAGCCTGTCAGCCCTACAACTGTTCCTGCAAAGGAGCCAAATTGCAAGTGACCTCATTTTGAATTTGCAAGGTCAATTGTGCTTTGCCTGGTGGCTGTTTAAAGTCTATGGGTTGCTGTTGCCTTGGTGATGATTTTTACCTGTGAGTAATTAATTTGGGGATTTGTTTAAAAGTTATTATGGTAGTAATTTGTAGATATGTGTATGTGTTTAATTTCTTGTTAAATTAGTAAACGTTTAATTTAGTTTAAATAAAAACACCTCGGGGTTTGGTGGTTTTATTTCTGAATTCAGAGCTGCATCTCAAACATACCAGTTGAAAATATAGATTATGACAGTTATTCAAGTTTCTCTCTAGGATTTAAACAACTCAACCTTTACCAACTGCTGTGTCATAACAATTGGGGGCTCTTGGTGGGATAATATTTGTTATTCCTTGATTGGTTTGGAATTGGTGAATGTTAAGGTTATGAGTATGAGAAGCACTTTGAATTCAAAAGTTGGTGAGGTACTTTTATAAGTGGTGAGACTGCAAGGTGGCTTTGGCAATTGCTAAGACTTGTCTGGGAGTAGAGGTTATAGCTCTGATTGGGTTACAAAATTATAATCAAGAGTAAGTTAACAGAGTTGGCAGATAAGTTAAAATTGGGGTTACCTGCGGGTGCTAGGAAATCAGGTATAATTAAAAGTATAGCACAGCATCTACAGTTGGAAGTGATACCTCACGTGAGTGAGTCACAGCTGGAGGTAGTGAGGCTTCAGTTATAAATGAAGAACTTGAATTTGAACAAACAAAGGAACTGAAAAAACTTTAATTAGAAGCAAAGGCAAGAGAATAAGAATTTAAAAGGGAGCAAGCAGCAAGGAGAAAGAAAGGAAGCTGGAACTGGAATTTCAGGCAAGAGAGAAGAATAAAGTAAGACGGGCAAGGGAAAGAGAAAGAAAAACCTGCTTAAAAGATTGGAAGTTAAAAAAAGAGATCTCAGATTCTGAGGAGAGTTCTGATTATGAAAAAACCTTTAACCTAAAACCCAGTATCAATATTTAAATTTGTACAAGTTCTTCCAAAGTTTGAGGAAGAAGATGTTGAACTGTTCTTTATTTCATTTGAGAAGCTAGCTAAACAGATGAAATGGCCACAAGATTACTGGACGTTATTGTTACAGTCTAAGTTGGTGCATAGAGTGAATGAGGTATCTGCTTTGCTGTCTGAAAAAGTATCAGTGAATTATGATGTGGTGAAAAAAGCTATTTTGAATGCATATGAGTTGGTTCCTGAAGCATACAAGCCGAAATTTAGGAATGTGAGAAAACAGCCTGGGAATCTCTATATTAAGTTTGAGAGAATAAAACAAAGTAATTTTGACCGGTGTATATGGGCATTAAAAATAGAGACAACATATGCAACTCTTAGGGAAGTAATTCTTTTGGAAGAATTTAAAGGCTCAATCCCTTCAGTAGTGAGAACTCATATGGAGGAAAAGAAGGTTCAAACTGTCAGGCAGGCAGCAGAGATAGCTGATGATTATGAGTTAGTTCATAGTTCATAGAGCTAAACCTTTGTTTCGCCACCCTTTCAAATCAGAAAAAGATATAAAGTGGGAAGGTGAAAGGAAGGTGGGTAGTCTGGGAAAAGAAGGAGTGACTGGAAATTCCCAGGAAGTTTTTTCTCAGAATAAAAAGGAAGAGTGACATTCGAAAAATGAGGTGTTTTCATTGTAATAAAGTGGAGCACACAAAGTCACAAAGTGTGTTGGAAATTGCAGGGAAAATCTGTTGGAATTATTGGGGCACAGAAAAATTCTGGAAATAGAAGTACTGTGGGTTCTAAGGTTCAGGCACAGGAGAAACCAATGGTTTACATACAGGTAAAACAGGAAGAATCAGTAATAGGTGAAGGAGTGGGAACGTGTTCACAGTTTACCCAAGAGGATTCTGAGGAGCAGGTTGCAGAAATATTTAAAGACTTTGTGTATGAAGGGAAAGTATTTCCATGTGTACAGGGTGGAGTAGTTAAAGATGTTAAAATTTTAGGAGACACAGGGGCTAGTCAATTCTTAATGTTTTGGGATAGTGATATTTGTTGTTCAGAGGGAGTATTACAGGAGCAGGTGATAATAAATGGGGTTCATGGACATGCTAAATCTATTCCATTGTAGAAGATAAATTTAAAGAGCAAATGAAAGTCAGGTAAAGTTATTGTTGCAATAGTGGAAAAATTACCCATCACAGGGGTTCAATTTATTCTGGGTAATGATATAGCTGGATCACAAATGTGGATGATGCCTGTGGTAGTTGAGCAGCCAACAGAAGTATTACAGAGAGAGCATCCAGGACTGTTTCTAGATTGTGTGATAACAAGGTCACAGGCAGACTGATTGAAACAAGAAAAACAACAAGGGCAGGCAGTCCAAAGGCAAGAAGAAGGTGTCGAAATCCAATTAGCTGGCACTGTGTTTGATAACATTGTTCAGGAGGAAAGACTGCCAGACAATTCACTGAAGTGTTTAACTCAAGGAGGAGTTACAGAAAAATGATTTGCAATTAACAGTTATATCAGAAAGCTTACTCTAAAACTGAAGCAAAATATATTCCAATATATTATTACCTTCAAGGAGATATTTTAATGAGAAAATGTAGGCTGGATCATGTTTCAGCAAATGAAAGCTGAAGTGAGGTGCATCGGATTGTTACCCCATTAGGGTATAGAAATGAGATTCTGAGGATTGCTCATGAAATTCCAATGGGGGATATTTTGGAATTCGGAAAACATAGGAAAAGATACAGAGGTTTTGTTTTGGCTAGGATTGCATAGGGATGTAGTCAAATTCTGTAGAACATGTTATACATGTGAACTAACAGGGAAACCACAAGTAGTGATTAAGTCAGCACCTTTAATCCCAATACCAGCATTTGAAGAACTTTCTACTAGGGTCATAATTGTGTAGGACCCCTCCCTAAGATAAAAGTCAAAATTAGTATCTACTGACAATAATGGATGTGTCTACCAGGTTTCCTGACGCGATACCTTTAAGAAATGTTACAACTAAAAAGATTGTGGAAGTGTTACCTAATTTATTTTACATGATATGGTTTAGCTAAAGAAAATACAATCAGATCAAGGTTCAAATTTGATGTCACAGCTGTTTAAGGAAGTAATGAACAGTTTGGGGATAAAACAGTTTAAGTCAACAGCTTAGTGTTCAGAGTCACAAGGAGCTTTGGAAAGGTGGCATCAAACTTTAAAAACCATGATGAGAGTGTACTGTCAGGATTATCAACAAGATTGGAATGGAGGAAACTATTCTCCTGGATTACGTATCAAATTTCAAGGAAAGATTGAACAGAGCATGTGAGCTGGCTAGGGAACATATAATGCTATCACAACAAGTGATGAAAATGAAGGCAGACAAGAAAGCTAAAGCTCGCAGTTTTGTTTCTGGAGAGAAAGTATTAGTTTTGTTACCAATTCTAGGTAATTAATTAAATGCAAGGTTTAGTGGACCTTACAGGATTGAAAAGAAATTGATCGAAGTAAATTATTTAGTAAATACTCCAGATAGAAGAAAGAAACAAAGGGTGCATCATGTAAATATGCTTAAAAAGTATTTTGACAGGGCAGATGAACAAAAAGAGGTATTAGTGATGGTGGATGATGAGGAAGAGGTAGAAGTGCAGGACACGGAAATTGATTTTCCTCTAATCAAATTGGATAATGAGGGGGTACTTGAAAATTTAAATGAAATATTGAGTTACCTTTCAAACAAGAGTCAAAGTGATTTGGAAAAGCTATTGCTGTCACGCAAACCTATTTTTGGGAATAAGTTGGGAAAGACAGATTTATATGGTTATACTTGGTGTGTCTGTACAGGTTTCATCTTCAATAAGGCAACATCCTTATTGATTAAGTCCAGCAAAGTTATCACAAGTACAAAAAAAAAATTGACCTCATGCTTCAAAATTATATTGAGTCTGGTTGCAGTAACTGGAGTTCGTCTATTGTGCTGGTACTGAAATGTATGGAACACGAAAACCGTGTGTTGGCTATTGAAAGGTGAATGTGGTGACAAAAGCAGATTCATATCCTATACCATGCTTGGAAGATTGCATTGAGAAAGACAATCGAAATTTATCACAAAGATTGACTTGCTAAAAGGATATTGGCAGGTATCATTGTCGGAGAGAGCAAAGGAGGTATCAGCTTTTGTAATGGCATGTGGACTATGTCAGTTTAAAATCATTCCATTTGGTATGAAGAATGTATCTGCGATATTTCAAAAACTCACAAAGTAATTGCAGGCCTAAGCAATTGTCCTGTTTATATTGATGTTTTGATATTTTTCAGTCAAACATGGGAGGCGCATTTGCAGCATCTGGAAGAATTATTTTCTCGATTACAAGAAGCTAATTTGGCAATGAACCTGGCTAAAAGTGAATTTGCAAAAGCGTAAGTTACGTTTCTTGGCCATACCATTGGATATGGTAAGGTGTCTCCAAGAGATGCGAAAGTCAAGGCTATCGTGGATTTCCCAGTGCTGACAACAATACAAGAAGTTTTGAGATTTCTGGGCATGAGTGGGTTTTACTAGAAATTTGTACCAAATTTTAGCAGTAGAGTGTGGTTGTCCCATTGACTGAACTATTAAAAAAGAACACTAAGTTTCAATGGACACTGGAGTGTCAGAAGTCATTTGAAAGCTTGAAAACTGTATTAACTACCACACCAGTTTTGGCAGTACCCAATTAAAAACCAATTTAAGTTGGCCATTGATGCAAGCGATGTAAGCATTGAGGCCGTACTGCTACAAGAAGACGACACTGGAATTGAAAAACCGATAAGGTATTTTTCAAGGAAGCTGAACATACAACAGAGAAGATATTCAATGATTGAAAAGGAGACCTTGGTGTTAGCATTGCAGCATTTTGAAATTTATGTTGCAAGCAATTCATCAGAAACAGTTTATACAGACCATAACCCTTCGAAGTTGTTGGACAAATTTTGAGACAAATCTGCAACACTTATCAGGTAGAGTGTATTATTATAAACATTTAAGCTATGGATTATACATTTTGCTGGTAGAGAAAATCTGTTCGCAGATGCATTACCAAGAGTTTGAAGCTTAATGGAAAATTGGATATTTTAATTAAAACCTGGGCACTGAACTGGAGTGACTTCTGTTGTTACCAAGGATTTGTGTATATATATTTTATATTAATGCATGCATCCGGTAATGTAATAAGTATAGGAGATAGCGTGAGATAGGTTATTAAAAAATGAAGCCGTCTCTTAAAATTATGACGGTTCATTTTTCAATAAGAAAGGGGGGGGATGTTATAATGAGATTTTAATGTGTCTCATGTTATTAGAAATTATTTTTAAATTGGGCTTGTTGTAGGGTCTGTGGCTGTGTGTGGTTTAATTGGATTAAAGCCAGCTAGTCTGGGTGCTTTGATATATAGTAGTTTGAGATGTTAATTAGATAAACGTAAGGCTAGAAGGTAAAGAGCACATTTGTATTTGTTGAGTAAACCATACAAAAGAAGGGAGTAAAATCTTCTTCCTAGCTGGGAGACACCGAGCAATATATTTATATGACTAATAAAATTGGTGCTAAGAAAGGGGTTTTATTGTTAGAAGAGGTAGAGTTCAAAGACCTAGTGATTGAATAAGAATTTACAATTAAAGGAAGGCTCGATATAAACAGAAAGGAGTTTTGTATGAGCAGGTCAGAGGTATGTAAGATCTGAGCAGCCTGTAAGCCCTATAGTTATGTCTGCAAACAAACAAATTGCAAGGGACCTCATTTTGAATTCGTAAGATCAAATGTGCTTTGCCTGATGTCTGTTTAAAGTCTATGGGTTATTGTTGCCTTGGTGAAGATTTACCTGTGAGTGATTAATTTGGGGATTTGTTTAAAAGTTATTACGATAGTAATTTGTAGACATGCGTATGTGTTTAATTTCTTGTTAAATTAATACATCTTTAATTTAGTTTATATAAAAAAACCTCTTGAAGCTTGGTGATTTTATTTCTGAATTCAGAGCTGCATCTCAAACATATCAATTGAAAATATAGTTGATGACAGTTGTTCAAGTTTCTGTCTGGAATTTAAACAACTCAGCCTTTACCAACTGCTGTGTCATAACAATCAAGTCAGCGCTTACTCTTCTAAATTCCAACGGATCATAAGACAAACCACCCATTCCCGGTAATAATCTGGTAAACCTTCTCCAACTGCTTTGAACGCATTTATATCCTTTCTTAAATATGGTGACCAATACTGTACACAGTACTCCAGATGTGGTCTCACTAGTGCTCTGTAACACTGAAGCATAACCTCCCTACTTTTGTATTCAATTCTTCCCACAATAAATGATAGCATTCTATTAGCTTTCCTAATTACTTGCTGTACTTGCATACTAGCCTTTTGTAATCCATGCACTAAGACATCTATATCCCTCTGCATCTTAGAGCTCTGCAATCTCTCACCATTTAAATAATATGCCCTTTTTATTCTTTCTGCCAAAATGGACTATTTCACATTTCCCCACATTATACTCCATTTGCCAGACCTTTGCCCACTCACTTAACCTATCTATATTTTATTGTAGCCTCCTTATGTCCTCTTCACAAATTACTTTCTTACCTATCTTTGTGTTATCAGCAAATTTGGCAACGATCCCATCCATCCCTTCAACCAAATCATTTATATAAATTCATCTACTATTTCTGCAGCCACTTCTTATAAGACCCTAGGATGCAGGCCATCTGGTCCTGGGAATTATCAGCCTTTAGGTCTAATAGTTTTTCCAGCAGCTTTTCCCTAGTGATGGTGATGGTTTTAAGTCTCTCCCTTCCATTCACTTTTTGATTTTCAAGTATCTTTGGGAAGTTTCCTAAGTCTTCTACAGTGAAGACATACCCAGACTATCTGTTCAAAATCTCAGCAATTTCCTTGTTTTCCATTATCAATTCCCGGGACTCACTGTCTAGAGGACAAAATATTAACTCTGTTTCTCTCTCTACAGATGCCGTAAGACCTGCTGAGTTTCCCAGCAATTTCTGTTTTTATTTCGGATTTCCAGTATCTGCAGTGTTTTGCTTTTTACTCTTCTATTTAAATACTTGTAGAAACTCTTACTATCTGTTTTATATTACTAACTAGCTTTCCCTGATACTCAACGTCCTCCCTCCTTATTATATTTTTAGTTAATCTTTGCTGGTTCTTAAAATCTGACCAATCTTCTGACCTACCACTAATCTTTGCAGGTTTGTATAGACTTTCTTTAAATTTGATACAATCCTTAACATCTTTATTCAGCCATGGATGACACATTCTTCTCAAAGTGTCCTGCTTTCTTACTGCGATAAATCTTTGCTGAGAGTTAGTAACTATCTACTTAAAAGTTTGCCGCTACATCTTTTCTGTATACCTTTTAACCTAGTTTCCCAGTTCACCTTTGCTGGCTCTATTTTTGTACCCTTATAATTACCTTTATTCAAGTTTAAAACACGAGTCTTAGACCCACAATTCACCCCTTCACATTGAACATTAAATTCTATAATGTTATGCTGGCTGTCACTTTTTGGCTTCCTTACCATGGGGTTTTTGACTAATCCTGCCTCATTGCTCATTACCAGGTCTAGAACAGCCTGCTCCCTGGTTGGCTCTAGAATATCGGGCTCTAAGAAATTGTCTTGCATGCACTGAATTAACTCATTTTCCAGGCTACCTTTGCTGATCCGATTCATCCAATCCATATGCAGATTAAAATCACCCGAGGATATTGCAGTACCTTTCTTACACACCTCATTTACTTCTGCCTGTATACTCTGTCCTACAGTGTAACTACTGTTAAGGAGCCTATAAAATAATCCCATAAGTGACCTCTTACCTTTCCTATTTCTAATCTCTGCTCAAAATAATTCTATGTTTTGCTCTTTTGAGATAGATTATCTCTCACCACCGTTCTAATAACATATGTAATTAACAGAGCTACAACATCACCTTTTCCTAGCTCTTATCTTTTTGAAATGTCAAATACCCTTCAATATTCAGGTACCAGCCTTCAGTACTCTGCAACCATGTCTCTGTGATGGCTATCAGGTCATACATATTTGTTTCTATTCGTGTTAACAATTGATCAATTCTGTTATGAATGCTGCACGCATTCAGATACAGAGCCTTACAGTATTTTTACCATTTTTGCAATCTCTGGCCTTAGCTGCTGGTGCACTCTTAAGTTTGTACTCTCTGTCCATTCCTGCCAAACTCTGGTTATCTTTACCCAAATCGCTACCCTTCCTGAGTATCTTGTTGTTACTCTTTGATTCACTACATCCCCTCTCACACAATCTTTTCCCCACACAATTTATTTTAAAGTCATCTCTACTACCCCAGGTATATAACTTGCCAGAACACTTGACCCCGCTTGGTTCAGGTGAAGCCCGTACCAACGGTACAGCTCCCACTTTTCCCAATGCTTGTGCCAGTGCCGCATGAATCGAAACCCATTTCTTCCACAGCAGTCTTTAAACTACACGTTCATCTCCCTAATCTTATTCATCCTATGCCAATTTGTTCGGGTAATGATCCAGAAATAATTAGCTTTGTGGTTCTGCTTTTTAATTTAGCCACTAACTGCTCATAATTCCTAAGCAGAACCTAGACCATGAATCTTTTCTGCACTGTCTGTAAAGCATTCACATCCTTCCTAAATGTGGTGCCCAGAACTGGACACAATACTTCAGTTGAGGCTGAACCAGTGATTTCTACAGATTTAACATAATTTCCTTGCTTTTGTACTCTATGTGCCTATTGATAAAGCCCAGGATGCCGTGTGGAGTATTAACTGCTCTATCAATCTGTACTGCCATCTTCAATGACATATTCACTCAGGTTCCTCTGCTCCTGCATCCTCTCTAAAAATGTACCCTATATTTAATATTGTCTCTTTGCATTCTTCCTACCAAAATGTATCACTTCTTTGCAATAATAGATTTCATCTGCCACTTCTCTGGCAATTCCACCAACGTTTCTATGTCACTTTGAAGTTTTATACTATCCTCCTCATGGTTCACAATGATTCCAAGTTTTGTAACAACAGCAAGTTTTGAAATTGTGTTCTGTACACAAAGGTCTAGATCATTAATATATCAGGAAGAGCAGATGTCCGAACACCCGCCCTTGGGCAACTGCACTATAAATCTCCCTCGAGCCTGAAAAACAACCGCTAACCACTGCTCTCTGTTTCTTGTCACTCAGCTATTTTGTATCCATGTTCCTCTTTTATTCCATGAGGTATAAATTTGCTCACAAGTCTGTTGTGTGGCACTTTATCAAATGCCTTTTGGAAGTCCAAATACACCACACAAAAGCATGAGCCTTATCAACATTTTGTTACGTTGTCAAAAAACTCAAGCAAGTTAGTTAAGCATGATTTTTCCTTAACGAATCCGCGCTGACTTTCCTTAATTAATCATATTTGTCCAAGTGACAAATAATTTTATCTCAAATTATTGTTTCTACAATATTCGCCAATGCTGAGGTTAAAGTGTCTGGCATTTATTTGCTGGGTCTATATTTTTTGAACAAGGGTGTAACATTTGCAATTGGGCAGTTCCCTGGCACCACCCCTGAGTCTAAGGAAGATTGGAAAATTATGGCCAGTACGTCACCAATTTCTATTATCCCTTCCCTCAATATTGTTGGATGCATCCTTGGATGCATCTCATCTGGTCCTGATGCCTTATCAGCTTTAACTATTCCTTATCAAATTTAAACCCTGCAAGTGTCTGAACTACCTCTTCTTACACAATGGCCTGCACAGCCTCTTCTTTGGTACAGATAGATAATACCCCAGCTATGCCCATGCCACCATGCATAAATCCACTTTGTGTCCCTAATCAGTTCCATACCTCTATATAATACTTTTCTACTATTTATATGCCTATAGAAGACTATTGGATTCCTTTTTTCATTAGCTACCAGTGGTGAGATGTTGGTATCGTAAAAATTGATAAAGAGGAGGTATTTGAAAGGATGGCTTTGTTTAAAGTGACAAGTGTTCAGAACCAGATGGAATGCGTCTGCGGTTGCTGAGGGATGTATTGGTGGTAATTGTAAAGATATACACCATAACTTTCCAAACCTTAGCTCCAGGAGCAGTGCCGGAGGACTTCAGTTACGGCATAGAGTGGAGAAGCTGGGGTTGTTCTATTTGGAGAAGAGAAGGTTGAGAGAAGATTTGGCAGAAATGTTCAAAAACTTGGAACATCGAGAAAAGGGAGATACAGTGAGAAACTGTTCCATCCGCAGAAAGGTCAAGAACCAGAGGACATTGAGTTAACGTGATTGACAAAGCAACCAGTGGCCATTAGAGAAAAAACTTTTTATAAAGCAAGTTGTTAGGATCTAAAATGCACTACCTGAGAGTATGATAGTTGCAGTTACAATTGAGTGTTTCAAAAGGGAATTGGATATACAGCAAAAGAGAAAAATTTGCATAAGTCTGGAGAAAGTGCAGCGGCATGGTGCTAGCTGAGTTGCATTTACAGAGAGCCGATACAAGCACAGTGGGCAGATTAGCCTCCTTCTGTGCAATAATGGTTGCATGATATTGGGCTGGCTGTATGAATTTACAATGAGAAAGTTACTTGATGGAGTATCTTTGAGCTGAGAGTTTGCTCGGTGAGTACTGCACATAACAGATGGAGAGTTTCAAAAAGAGAATGATGATAATCAGAGTATTGCGGAAATAATCACCCATACCACAGCAGTGAATGGATTAAAAATGCTATCTACTAATTGACAATTGAGCTTTTTCAGTCTATTTATTCAGTTCAATTCTGAAAAGTGGTGTCTTAAGCAAAGGAAATTATACATTTGCGAAGAGAAGATAGTCACGTTTAGTTTTTTTATTCATTTATGAGATGTGGGCGTCGCTGGCTAGGCCAGTATTTATTGCCCATCCATAATTGACTTTGAGAAGGTGGTGGTGAGCTGCCTTCTTGAACCGCTGCAGTCCATGCGGTGTAGGTACACTCACAGTGCTGTTTGGGAGGGAGTACCAGGATTTTGACCCAGCGACAGTGAAGGAATGGTGATATATTTCTAATTCAGGCTGGTGATTGGTTTGGAGGGAAACTTCCAGGTGATGGTGTTCCCTGTATCTGCTGCCCTTGTCCTTCTAGATGGTAGTGGTCGTAGGTTTGAAAGGTGCTGCCGAAGGAGCCTTGGTGAGTTTCTGCAGTGCATCTTGTAGATGGTACACACTGCTGCTACTGTGTGTCGGTGGTGGAGGGAGTGAGCGATTGTTGATGGGGTGGCAATCAATTGGGCTGTTTTGTCCTGGTTGGTGTCAAGCTTCTTGATTGTTGGAGCTGCACTCATCCAGGCAAGTGGGAAGTATTCCATCACACTCCTGGCTTGTGCCTTGTAGATGGTAGACAGGCTTTGGGGAGTCAGGAGGTGAGTTACTTGCCACAGGATCCCTAGCTCCTGACCTGCTCTTGTAGCCACAGTATTTATATGGCTAGTCCATTCAATTTCTGGTGAATGATAACCTCCAGGATGTTGATAGTGGGGGATTCAGTGATGGTAATGCCACTGAATGTCAGGGGATGATGGTTAGATTCTCCCTTGTTGGAGATGGTCATTGCCTGGCACTGGTGTGGCACAAATGTTACTTGCCACTTGTCAGCCCAAGCCTGGGTATTGTCCAGGTCTTGCTGCATTTGCACATGGAGAGCTTCAGTCGCAAATAGTGCTGAAAATTATGCAGCTAGACGTGGGGTGAAAGTGACTCTCAGAAAATTTGATGCAGAGTGCGTATGATGAGGTTATTACAAACTTATTTTAAGTTGTGTTTATAAGTTGTTGTGGAGAATGATGGAAATCTGAGAAGGTCCTTGGTTTGGATGCCATGCCAGCAGCTCATCATATGTGAATGCCAGCAATCAATTATAAACAAAAGCTGACCTAAATTAGACAAGAAAGGAATTGACACTAGCTGAATTGCAATGTAGATCATGGGGAATGAGTTATCTGCCAGGGGATGAGAGTGGTATGCTGGGCCCATAACCCAGAAGTCAATGGATCAAAACCATTCTTTGCTATCCTCATGTTATAGGTTTTGTAAATCATTCATTGCTCTCCACAACAAACATTGAATAGCTGAGAGAAGCCAAACAAAGGGTAAAGTAATGACAACAGCTGTGATGGCCAATTGCTGTCCTCCAATTATGAAGTAAATATAGCTTTAGATGTCAATGGGTGAAAATGCTGGCCAAGTGCATTTTTCAGAACCTGGGTCCATTGTTGCACACAAGCTCAACTACCCATCAGCTCAGAAGCCTTGTTTTGAAAAGGTTTTGCATTACATATTGCTTATAAAATGGTTCACAACATCGAAAAGAGGAGGACAGAAATTGCCTTGCGCTATAGAGGCAGAGGTTATGGACTAGGCAGGAAATGAGTATTTTACATCTATCTTCCCCAAGGGAGAAGATTTTGCCGAAGACATAGGGCAGAATTTTTCGTTTGTCAGTAGGGCGGGCCTGACCGTCTCGGCAGCGGGTGGGCGGCTAATTTCCGCCGCTGAAACAGGCCACGCTGCCATTTTCCGTGGGCAGGCCGATTAAGGCCCTCCCAGTGGTTAAGTGACTCCCATGGAGAACGGGAAAATAGTCCCGGGGGCGGGCGGCCTTAGACTGCCGGTTCCAATGGGGAACCTGCAGCCTGTATAAAGAGTGGCCAGGCAGCCTGCTTGAGGCAGTGCACCATGGCCACTCAGGGAGAGAGGGAGGGAGGACTGATTGGACAGCAGCATGAGCAGGAGGAGGGGGGCAGGCTGCAGGAGAGGCCAGTGGGGGGCCACTGCCCTCCGATTTTCAGATGCATGCCTTGCTGTCCTCCTGCAAGAGGTGTCTATCCGTCTCTCCGTGCTCTGTCCGGAAGATGGGAGGAGGAGGGCCCCCCATGTCACCAGCCAGGCGTGGGGAGAGGTGGTGACACTGTCAGTGCTCATGATGATGTGCGATTCACTGGCACCCAGTGCAGAAAACGATTCAATGATTTGCTGCGCTCTGGATGGGAGACTACTGTTTCGGTCTTAGCCATTTGACCCAGCAGGCAGCCTTAGCCTTTGAGGCCCCCCCACATGTCTTGCTGTTGTTACTGCATAGGGCATCTGTCGCACGCTGGGTGGGCAAAAGGGCACTGACCAAGCTTACATCAGCCTTAGTGGTTGAGGAGGAGAAGGGTTCTCTCCGCAGCATATGTTGGTGTTTGTGGCATTTGAGTAGTCTGGGGGCAACCTGCAGGGGAGGCTGCACGACACATACTCAGAACTCCAAAACATGTCATATTGATGGTTATGAGATGGTGCATGGCGTGCCTCAAGCTCTTTTGGGCAAGTGCCATCTGCTGGCATCAGCGCCATTCCTAGTTGCGCCTCCTTGCCATGGGCGCTAAGAGCCGTGTGCTATTCAAAGTGACGGACTATTCAATGTGTCCAAGGTGGCCATTGGGGGCGGGGGGTTGGGACCAGCCGCGCTGTCTTCTGGGTACTGATCACCAGTAGTGCGGACAGGAGCCGCTGGAGGCCTCGGATGGCCCACTGCGGTTGGGGTGCGGCGTGCGCGTGCAGAGTACATGAGCAATCAGCCCCAATAAATCCTCTTCTCTGTTTTGCAGGCAAAAACTCACCACAATGCCCAGGAGCCAGAGGACTGGAGAGCAGACCATGGAACTGGGCAGGAGTCAGGAGGCCAGGGCGGCCGGGGGCGGTGATGCTGGGGTCCAGTGGGCAGGTATTTGAGGTCCACAGTCCCATCCGCTCTGTCTGCACACCATCCAAACCACTGATAGTTGCTGCAATCGTTAATGCTGAAACAATGGTCATTCACAGACTGAGACATTCTGTTGTGTGGGTCATACAGAAGGGACCCTCGTCCCCTTGAGGAATCGCATCTCCACCACCTTCCACAGTCACCTTATCCCATTTGTGATCACTGTCACCATGGTCTAACATGCCTTTGGATCGCTGCTGCACAACCAAAGACTTAGTTCATCTGAGGGGTTTTGGGATCTCCAGCTCCCTTTCAGCCAGTGAGCCCCACATTACTCTGTCCGAAAGGTCCTCAGCACCTCAGCTGTGAACATCATGGCACTCAACTTAGATGAATGCCACCATGTTACTCATCCCTGCGCCAAGGGGAAATGTTGCTTTCTGCCCACCCGGTCTACGCCCCTCCTTATGGAATGAAGGCCAATAATATGACCTCTCAATCTCCTGTGATTGATGGCAAATGTCGCTACTGTTTGCGATGTTTCCTCAGCTGCACAACTATCCAGGCCACAATGCATCCAGGTCAGGTACCTCTGCACTCTCCCCACTCCTATGGTTCATAACATGTTATGTGGCATTCCTGAGGCCATCTGACCAGCCTGTCTGCATGTGCGTTTAATGTTTTGGGCTTGACTTGACTCTTTTCCACTTCACCAATGTTCTTCTCCTTAGGGTCTTGAAGGGTGAGCGACTTATGAGGCCTGGGGGGGAAAGGGATGAAAGGTTGAACTGACTGTACGCTAACTGATGCACTGTCCTTGTTGTTAATTTCAGCATCACCACCAGAGCGACCCGCACCTCGACCCCGCGGCCCCCCACTTGACACCTGAGGGCCAACAAGTGCAACTTGCGGCACATCATTTCAGCCAGCCAGGCACCAGCGCACACACACACACCTCGGTGGGGACTTTATCATTGGCTACTGTCCCTGGTCACAGTGGAGCAAGCACATCATGATCGCTGGAGGAGATGGTAGGGGCAGAGAGTGCCGAAGGCTCCAGCAGCCAGTCGGCTGCAGGGGACGGGGCACATGCTGAGTCCGGCACTGATGATGTGCCTCTGGAATTGTCCCCATTGCAGCAGCTGCAGAAAAAGCGGCAGGAAGTGTGTTTGCATCTGGCAGGGTTGCAAGAGGGAATGGATCAGTTGCTCTCTGCGATGGAGGAGTCTAGGCAGAGTGCATGCGAAGAATCCACCCTCAGGGCAGAGCATCAGGATTCCTTCAATGAGAGATTTGCGACTCTAATAGAGAGGGGCTTCCACCAAATGGATCAAAATATGATTGGGTTATGCTCCGACCTGCAAGTCCTCTCAGCGGTTTTGGCCACAGGTGGTGTTTTCCATTGTGGGAGATGTTGTGGACACCAAGCATTGGTGCCCATGCATCTGCGGTGAGCAGGGAGGTAGATTTGGACCTCACGTCAGCGTAGCAGCTGGCCTGCCGTTGCTGCGAGCTCCTCTCATGGTGCTCCTGATGAGGGAAGCAGCTTCTCTGCACCTCTGCCAGTCAATGTTTCTTCTGTTGAGGTTGTGACAACTGGGGAGGTGCCAGTTCTGGAAATGGCCACTCCCTCCCAGGCGGGGCCATCACAGGCTCCACGGGCCAGAGGATGCCCGCCAAGGTCATCGAGCCCAATAGGACACCAGAGTCAGCAGACTCTCTCTCAAGCCACTCTGAGCGGTGGGGCGACACCTAGACGTAGCACCAAAAACATAAGCATAAGGCACCTTAGGCACTCCACGAGTATGTCACTGGTGATTGTATGTTGGCCTTAGAATAGGGACCCATATTTTTGTGATCGCTAACAAGTGGTGTGTGTTTTTGTTTTGGACAAAATAAAGTCCGCCTTTGTAACCATCGCTGAGGGTCGTTTGTTTGTGGTGCATTTTTCTTTTTCACATATTTTTCATGAGTGTTTGAGTGGACATTGATGTTTCTGTACTAAGCCCTTATTTGCAGCTGAACAGGTGGAAGATGTGGCACCTAAGTGCCACGTGTGGAAGTGTCAGGCAATGCTGGTCCTGCTGATCCATGTGTAGAGCTAGCTGAAGGTTCTTTGGATTAAATTGTTGCGGGTGCCCCTGCCTCCTTGGTGTAAATGCGGGTCATCGTTCTGCCCCTCATCATCCCCCTGTGCTTCCTCATCCTCTGAGGAACTGCTGGATTCATCATGTGTAGCCTCATCCAGGGCGTCAAGGTTTTCATCGTCAACTGCATCCCCCCTTTCCAGTGCAAGATTGTGCAGGGCACAGCAGATTACCAGAGACGTGATCTGGGTGGGGTGGGGGGTGTGTGTGTACGCCCCCTGAGTGGTCCAGGCAACGGAAGCGCATCTTGAGAAGATCGATGGCTCTCTCCACCACAGCCCTTGTAGTGCCCTGGCTCCTATTGTACCGATGCTCAGCTTCTGTTCTTGGATGGCGTAGCGGTGTCATGAGCCACATTTGCAGGGGATAGCCCTTGTCACCCAGCAGCCAACCATCCAGCCGAGCCAGAGCACTGAAGAGCCCGGGTACCTGGGAGTGTCTGAGGATGTAGGCGTGTGGGAGCTGCCTGGGTACCTTGCACAGACTTGTAAAATCTGCATCCTGTGATCACACACTATCTGCACATTCATGGAGTGGAAGCCCTTCCTGTTGATGAAGGCACCGGGTTCACGTGCTGGCGCCTTGATGGTTACATGTGTGCAGTCTATTGCACCCTGGACATGGGGGAAGCCAGCGATGGCCGTGAAGCCTTTGGCTCGCTGTGCCTGACTTGCCTGGTTGCAGCAGAAGTGGATGAAGGTCAATACCCGTCTGAACAGAGCATCTGTAACCTGCTTGACACAAGTATGATCAGCTGATTGGGAGACACCACAAAGATCACCCACCAAGCTCTGGAAGGAGCCAGAGGCATAGAAGTGGAGGGCAACTGTGAGCTTCAGAGTCGCTGGCATGGGGTGTCCACCCACATAATTAGGGGAGATCTCAGGGCCAATCATCTGACAGATATAGTTGACTGTGTCCCTTGAGAGTCGGAGCCTCCTTCGGCACTGAACCTCAGTCATATTGAGGTAGCTGCTTCACCGCCTGTATACCCTGGCAGCAGGAAAGTGGCGTCTTATGTGGCCCCTTGCACCTTGGACAACCTCTTGGCCCTGCGCCCCTTGTGCCTGTGTCTGGCCTCCCAAAGGTGGCTTCCCTGGAGGCTGATTGACCAGTCCCGGCCTCCTCCTTATTCTATCCCTCCCTTCCTCCTCAGGGGAGCTGCCTCCAGTGGGGAGGTCAGAACCCATATCCCCAGGCTAAATGGAAGCCTCCAGAAAGCTGCAGGCCCAAGAAAAATTACTGTCTGCAGACTGGTTTCAAAGTATACAAAAACCTCTTGGACATCGATGAGAACTACTAACAATCACACAGGTATGTTTTAAACACTTTCATCAATTATAACTTCGTGAAAAACATGAACAACCCCTCTGAGTCCACATATCCCGACATTGCAAAGTTTTATTAAATAATCCCCTACCTGCCTTCCTGTTGGGCCCGTGCGTGACCCGAAGTTTGCACGGGCCCCTCAAAATCGTGCACAATTGGCAAGTTAAGGGGCTTAACAAGCCCTTCAATTAATGGCAGGCAAACTGATCGCGCCTGCCCACTGAAATATCACGATGGCGCGCACTGATGTCAGCACACTTGCGCGATGTCAGCGTGCGTCATTTTATGCTCTGATATGCGGGCTATGCCATCTGTACATCAGCTGGAAAATTCTGGCCAAAGTGAAACAGGAGATAGTTCAGTTTGCTGGTTGTTGTAAAAATGATAAAGAGGAGGTATCTGAAAGGCTGGCTTTATTTAAAGTTGATAAGCCTTCAGAACCGATTGGAATGTATCTGCAGTTGCTGAGAGATGTACTTACCATAAGATACTTACCATAACCTTCAACTCTCCTTAGCTACAGGAGTGGTGCTGGAGCACTTCAGTTATGTGCATAGTTTGGAGAAGCTGGGGTTGTTCTACTTGGAGATGAGAAGGTTGAGAGAAGATTTGATAGAAATGTTCAAAAACATGTAACATTGAGAAAGCGGAGATAGAGCAAGAAACGGTTCCCATCAGCAGAACGGTCAAGAACCAGGGGACGTTGAATTAACGTGATGGGCAAAGCAACCAGTGGCAATTAGAGAAAAAGCTTTTTACACAGCGAGTTGTTAGGATCTGAAATGCACTACCTGAGAGTGTGATAGATGCAGATAAAATTGAAGGTTTCAAAAGGGAATTGGATATGCAGCAAAAGAGAAAAATTTGCAGGAGTCTGGGGAAATTGCAGTGGTATGGGATGAGCTGAGTTGCATTTACAGAGAGCTGGCATGGACACAATGGGGAGATGTCTCCTTCTGTGCTATAATCATTCCTTAATTCTGGACTGGTTGTATTAATATACAGCATAAAAGTCACTTGATTGGGTGGCTTTGAGCTAAGAGTTCACTCAGTGAGTATTGCACAATGCTATGGATGGCTTCAACAAGAGAATGCTGACAGTCAGAGTGGTGCAGAAATAATCACCCACAGTGTAGCAGTGAATGGATCAAACATATCGTCTCCTCGTAGTCAGGTGAGCTTTTGCAGCCATTTGTTTATTTAATTCTGAAAAGTGGTGTCTCAAGCATAGGGAATGATGAATTTGCAAAGGGAACAAAGTTGTGTTTATTTGCAGGACACTGTTAGATTTGGGGTCAAAGTGACTATCAGAAAATTTGATGCAGAGTGCATATGATAAAGCTACTATAAACTTAATTGAAGCTGAGTGTATAAATTATTGTGGAGAAGGAGAAGCAATGATGGAAGTCTGAGAGTGACATTGGTTGGATGACATGCCAGCAGCTCATCATATGTGAATGCTAACAATCAATTATAAACAAAAAATGAACTAAAGTAGATGAGAAAGGAAGCCACATTGGGTGAATTGCAATGTAGATCATGGGGAATGAACTACCTGCCAGGGGAGCAGAGTGGTGCAGAAAAAGTGTGCTGGGCCCATAATCCAGAGGTCAATGGATCCTCATGTTATAGGTTTTGTAAATCATTCACTGCTGTCCACAACAAACAGTGAATAGCTGAGAAAAGCCAAGTAAATGATGAAGTAATGGGAACAGCTGTGATGCCAATTGCTGTCCTCCACTTCTGAAGTAAACACAGTCCTCGATGCGTCAGAGTAAAAATGCTGGCCAAGTGCATTTTTCACAACCTGGGTCCACCATTGCACACAAGCTCAGCCTTGTTTTTTTCTAAAAGGATTTGCATCAGTTTACAAAATAGCTCATGAAGTTGTAAAGAGGAGGGAAGAAGTTGTCTTGTGTCATGGAAGCAGAGATGATGGACTAGGTAGGAAATGAATACTTTATATTTGTCTTCCCCGAGGGAAAAGATTCTGACAAAGACATAGTGAAACAGGAAGTACTTCAGATGTTGGTTGTGGTAAAAATGGTAAAGAGGAGGTATTTGAAAGGCTGGCTTTATTTGAAGTTGATAAGTCTTCAGAACCAGATGTAATGCATCTGTGGTTGCTAAGGGATATATGATGTGGAGGACTTACCATAACCACCCAATTGTCCTTACCTACATGCGTGGTACCAGAGGATTGCATTTATGTGCATAGTTTGTAGAAGTTGGGGTTGTTCTACTTGGAGAAGAAGAAGTTGAGATGAGATTTGATAAAAAATGTTCAAAAACATGGTACGTCTAGAAAGTGGAGATAGAGTGAGAAACTGTTCCCATTGGCAGAAAGGTCAAGAACCGGAGGACATTGAATTAACATGATTGACAAAGCAACCAATGGCCATCAGAAAAAAAGCTTTTTACACAGTGAATTGTTAGGATCTGAAATGTGCTACCTGAGAGTGTCATAGATGCAGATACAATTGAAGAGTTCAAGAGCAAATTGGATAAGCAGCTGAAGTAAAAGATTTGCAGGAGACTGGGGAAATTGCAATGTTGTGGGACTAGCTGAGTTGTTCATTCAGAGAGCTGGCACACATGCAATGAGCAGATTGGGCTCCTTTTGTGCTATAATCATTCCACGATTCTGGATTGGCTGTATGAATTTACAACATAAAAGTTGATGGGGTAGTTTTGAGCTAAGAGTTTGCTCAGTGAGTACTCCACAAAGCAGAGCAAAACAAGGGAATGCTGAAAGAGTGGTGTGGAAATAATCACCCATAGCACAGCAGTGAATGGATTGAAAGTATTTTCTTCCAGTAGTCAGGTGAGCTTTTTCCACTATTTGTTTAATTTGGAATGTAGGGTATTGAGCAAAGAAAATGTTCTAATTGCAAAGGGGTGTGTTTACTTTGCAGGGCATTGTTAGATTTGGGGTGAAAGTGACTGTTAGAAAATTTGATGATGAGTCAATATGATGAAGCTATTACAAACTTATTTGAAGTTGAGTGTATGAATTGTTGTGGAGAGGGAGAAACAATGAGGGAAGACTGAGAGTGTCATTGCTTGGGTGACATGCCAGCAGCTCATCATATGTGAATACCTGCAATCAATTTTAAACAAAAGATGACCTAAAGTATAGGCAAAAAAGGAAGCCACACTAGGTGAATTGCAATGTAGATCTTATGAAATGAGTTAGCTATCAGTGGAGCAGAGTGGTACAACGGCAATGTGCTGGCCAGATAAACCAGAGTTCAATGGCAGACTGTTCCCCACTATTATCAGTTTTGTAAATGATTCAACATGCTTTCCACAGCAAACATAGAAAAGCTGAGTGAAGCTAAAGAAAAGGTGAAGTCATTGGATAAGCACCATTTGAAAAAAATTTGCAAGACTCTGGGGGAATTGCCGTAGAATTTGGTGGAGTATCTTGGTCCAACAATGGAGGAGGTTCTATCCTTTAAACAAAAAAAAAGTGTGGTTCATGAGAGGGAATTGGGGACACTGAGGCCCAGATCTGAAGCCTAGAGGTGTTAGGTAGGTTTGCAGGTTGATAATTGGTGACTCATAAGTTTTTTTCCCCTCTAAACTGGGACAGTAGTCTAACTCGGTACTGGGGGAATATAAGTGTAATTATAATTTATAGTGTAACTAATTACACACCATAAGATATTGATAGATAATTGTTGAGCAACATTCTAAACTTGAAACATAATTAGCTGAATACAAACAAAATCAAGATGGCAGAGTAGGTGGTATGTTGATGCAGCTGTGGCATTTGGGACCTTGTTGATACCTGCGTGATGCATGGCAACCACATCTGCAGTAAGTGTCTGCAACTCAAGGAGGTTTGGCTCAGAGTTCATGAGCTGGAGTCTGGACTTTGGATACTGTAGTGCATCAGGGAGGAGGAAATAATCTGGATAGCAGATCCTCATCCCTTAGGCTGAGCACTTCAGATTTGGTTCACAGTCAGGAAAAGGAGGGTGTGATTGTAAGAGAGACAGGCATGGGATCCAAAAAGTAGCAATGCAGGAGCCTCAGCACTGGAAATTGTTCAACAGGTTTAATTATTTTAAACTTGTGTGGACAAGAGAAGGAAATGCAGGGAGGATGAGCAAACCGACCACGGCACTATGGTGCAGGGGGCTATTCAAGTAGGGGTAGAAAAAAGGAATGCAGTTTTAGTAGGGGACAGTATAGTTAGGGGGATGGACATTGTTCTCTTCAGCCGATAGTGTGAATCCCAAAGGCTGTGTTGCCTGCCCAGTGCCATGGTTAAGGACATCTCCTTAGGGCTAGAGATGAATTTGGAGTGGGAGGGGAAGGATTCAGTTGTCATGGTCCACATGGGCACCAACAACACAGTTATAACTAAGAAAAAGGTTCTGCTGAGGGATGATGAGCAGATAGGAGCTGAATTAAAAAGCAGAACTACAAAGGTAATAATTTCTGGATTACCACCTGAGCCGAGAACAAATTGGCATGGGGTAAGTAAGATCAGAGAGTTGAATGTTGAATAGCTAAAAGATTTGTGTGGGAGAAATGGCTTTCGATTCATAGGACACTGGCACCACTATTGGGGAAAGTGGGAGCTGTACCGTTGGGTCAGCTTTCTGAACCGCATTTTGACCAGTATACTGGCGAATCTGATACTAGGGCTGTAGTGAGGGCTTTAAACTAAATAGCAGGGGGAGCGGAGGTGGAGCAGGGCAGGAGGGTTCATGTGAAGGGAGATTTGGAAAGTTAAAGAGACAGGCAGTAGAGCAGGGTAGAGATGCAGGAAATGATAACTAGTGTGTGACAGGAATGATATAGCATACAATAAGACTAGCACAGAGTAGGGAAAAAATGGTAAAAAGACAGAATTAAAACCTCCTTATCTGAATGCACACATCATTCATAACAAGCTGGATGCATTGATAGCACAACAAGAATAAAATGAGTACGATATGATAGAGAGGTTACAGGGTGACCATGGCTGGGACTTGAATATTCAAGGGTATTTGACATTTTGGAAGGACAGGAAGAAAAGAAAAGCAGGTGGGGTAGCTCTGTTAATTAAGGAATAAATTCAGTACAGTGGTGAGAAATGATCTTGGTTCGAAGGATCAAAATGTAGAATCAATATAGGTGGAGATATGAAATAGCAAAGGTAAAAAGTCACTGTGTGGGAGTAGTTTATAGGACCCAAACAGTAACAGAACATGACAGAATATCCATCAAGAAATAATGGGGGTGTGCAAGAAAGGTATTGCATTAATAGTGGGTGGGTTAATGATTACATCTATTAGTCAAATCAAATTGGCAAAGGTAAGTTGGTGGATGAGTTCATAGAGTGTATTCAAGACAGTTTCCTTCAACGATATATTCTGGAACCTGCCAGGGACCAGGCTATCCTGAACTTGGTAATGTGTAATGAGACAGAATTAATTAAATACCTCATAGTAAAGGATCCTTTAGGCAACAGTGATAATAACATGATGGAATTTCATATTCAAGTTGAGAGTGTGAAATATGCATGCATAACTAGTCTCATAAACTTAAATAAAGGTATGAAGACAGATTTGGCTTGAGTGGAATAGATAAATTGTTTCAAAAATAATACAGTAGATAAACAGTAGCAGACATTTAAGGAGAGTTTTCATAATTCTCAACAAAGATATATTCCATTAAGGGAGAAAGATTCTAAGGATGCACCATCTGTGGCTAACTAAGGAAATTAAGGGTGGTATCAGATTGAAAGAAAAATTGTACTGTGCTGTGAAAGTTAGTGATAGGACAGAAGATTTTAGAAACCAGTAAAGGATAACTGATAAAAGGAGAAAGAAGTATCAGAGAAAACTGGCAAAAAATATAAAACAGACAAGAAAGGCTTCCACAATATATAAAAATTAAAAGAGTAGCAGCAGCTTGAGCTGTGTGTTGTGGAAGTTGAACTGAAGCTGGTGTCACTGTGGAGGTGGAGAATCCAGCAGGTTGATATTTACATGGATAGCTAGATAGCATGTTTATAGATGTGGGGTTTTTATTCTTTCATGGGACATGGGCTCCGTTGGCTAGGTCAGCATTTTTATTGCCCATTCCTAATTGCCCTTCAGAAAGTAGTGGTGAGATGCCTTCTTGAGCCGCTGTAGTCCATGTAGTATATGTGCAACCACAGTGCTGCTGGGGAGAGAATCGCAGGATTTTGACCCAGCGACAGTGAAGGAATGGTGATATAGCTCCAAATCAGGATGGTGTGTGGCTTGGAGGTGAAATTGTAGATGGTACTGTTCCCATGGTGGTAGAGGCCACGGGTATGGAAGGTGCTGTCGAAGGAGCCTTGGTGACTTGTAGATGGTACACACTGCTGTCACAGTACATTGGAGATGAAGGGAATGGATGTTGAAGGTGGTGGTTAGGGTACCAATCAAATGAGCTGCTTTGTTCTGGATGGTGTCAAGCTTCTTGAGTGTTCCAGACAAGTGGAGAGCATTCCATCACACTCCTGACTTCTGCTTTGTAGATGGTGGACAGTCTTTGAGGAGTCAGGAGGTGAGTTATTAGCCACAGAACTCCCAGCCTCTGACCTGCTTGTGTAGCCACAGTATTTATATGGCTGGTCCAGTTCAGTTTCTGGTCAATGTTAACTTCCAGGATGTTGAGAGTGGGGGATTCAGCGATGGTAATGCCATTGAATGTCAAGGGTTGATGGTTAGATTCTCTATTGTTGGAGATGGTCATTGCCTGGCACTTGTGTGGTGTGACTGTTACTTACCAATTATCAGGTCAAGCTTGAATGTTGTCCAAGTCTTGCTGCATATAGGCACCAGCTGCTTTGGTACCTGAGGAATCATGAACATTGTGCCATCATGAGTGAACATCCCCACTTCTGACCTTATGACAGAGGAAAGGTCATTGATGAAGCATCTGAAGATGGTTGGGCCTAGGACACTTACCTGGGGAACTCCCGCAGTGATGTCCTGGGACTGAGATGATTGACCTCCAACAACTACAACCATCTTCCTTTGAGCTAGGTATGACTCCAGTGGAGAGGTTTCCCCCTGATTCCCATTGACTACAGTTTTGCTAGGGCCTCTTGATGCCACACTCAGTCAAATGCTGCTTTGATGTTGAGGGCAGTCACTCTCACCTCACCTCTGGAGTTCAGCAAATTTGTTCATGTTTGGACCTAGGCTGCAATGAAGTCAGAAGCTGAGTGGCCCTGACGGAACCCAAACTGAGTGTTAGTGAGCAGATTATTGCTGAGTAGTTGCTACTTGATAGCACTGCTGATGACCCTTTCCATCAATTTGCTGATGATCAAGAGTAGACTGATGGGGTGATAATTGTCCAGGTTGGATTTGTTATGCTTTTTGTGGACAGAACATATCTGGGCAGTTTTGCACATTACCGGATAGATGCCAGTGTTGTAGCTGTATTGGAACAGCTTGGCTAAGGACGCAGCTTAAGCTGCGGGATCACTCAGCAGCTGAAGAGTACACAGGGAAAGATGGAAGGGGTGACCACCAGACAGACAAAAAGGAAAAGGGAGGTAGATCAAGAGTCCCTAGAATCCCACTGTCCAATCAGTATTCGGTTCTGTATATTGATGAAGGTGATGGCTCATCTGGGGAATGCAGCCAGAGCAATGTCCATGGTGCCATGGATGGCTCAGATGAACAAGAGGGTACACAGAAATCTGGAAGAGCAATAGGAATAGCTAATTCGATAGTTAGGGTAATAGGTAGACGTTTCTGTGGCCACAGATGTGAATACATATTGGTGTGTTGCCTCCTTGGTGCCAGGGTTAAGGATATCACAGAGTGGCTGCAGAGCACCATGAGGGGGTAGGGTGAACAGCCAGCAGTCATAGTCCACATCAGTACCAATGACATAGGTAAAAGAGGGATGTGGTCCTGCAGTCAGAATTTATGGAGCCGTGTAGGAAATTAGCAAGCAAGACCTCAACAGTAGTAATCTCTAAATTATTCCCAGTTCCACATGTGGGTACAGAAATAGGAGGATAAGACAGATGAATGTATGGCTGGAAAGATGGTGGGTGGTGGGGGTGACTGTTACTTACCAATTATCCGGTCAAGCTTGAATGTTGTCCAAGTCTTGCTGCATATAGGCACCAGCTGCTTTGGTACCTGAGGAATCATGAACATTGTGCCATCATGAGTGAACATCCCCACTTCTGACCTTATGACAGAGGAAAGGTCATCGATGAAGCATCTGAAGATGGTTGGGCCTAGGACACTAACCTGGGGAACTCCCGCAGTGATGTCCTGGGACTGAGATGATTGACCTCCAACAACTACAACCATCTTCCTTTGAGCTAGGTATGACTCCAGAATATAAAGCTTGGGACATTGTTCAAGGGGAGATGGGACCTATACAGACCAGATGGGTTGCACTTGAACAGAGCCAGGTCAGAGTTCCTTGCGGCGTGTTTTGCTAGGGCTGTTGGGGAGGGTTTAAAGTAACTTGGCAGTGGTATGGGAACCAGGAGAAGATATTAAAGAGGAATACAAAGGTTCACAGAACATTGGGAGAGATAGATAGCACTAGAGTCAGGAATAGTAAGTTAAGAGATGGGGTCAGAGTAAAGGAGAAAGTAATAGGGTCTAAATCAGGGTTACTGTGAATGTATGTGAATGCACAGAGTGTCATAAATAAGATTGGTGAATACAGGTGCGGGTTGCCATGTTCACAGAATCACAGAATCGCACAGTGCAGAAGAGGCTCTTTGGCCCATCTAGTCTGTACCGACAAATGAGAAACACCTGACCTACCAACCTAATCCCATTTATCAGCACTTGGCCCGTAGTCTTGAATGTTATGACGTGCCAAGTGCTTAAACAGGTACTTTTTAAAGGATGTGAGGCAATCCGCCTCCACCACCCTTCCAGGCAGTGCATTCCAGACCATCACCACCCTCTAGGTAAAAAAGTTTTCCCTCACATCCCCCCTAAACCTCCTGCCCTCACCTTGAACCTATGTTGAAATATGATGTTGTGGCTATAACAGAGACCTGCCTCAAAGAGAGGCAGTACTGGGTGTTAAATATCCCTGGATACAAGGTGTTCAGGAAAGATAGGAAATAATCGTTTGGTAGTACAGAACTTGAGTATTGCTGAAAAAAGAGACATGTCTAAGCTTTTCGTCTTGCACTCATCAGGACACTTTGCAAGTCTACCAATAATAAGGGGGAAGACAACAGTTTATATTCTATGTGAAGGGTATGCTGATCACTTGGTTGGTAAGTGGCATTGACATGGAGAATGCACCACTGATGGTGACTGACAGTTAACTGTCAAGCATTGTTTGAAATTTAAACCAGGCAGCTTGACCCTGATTGGTCAAGGCATTGCCCTGAGAATGAGTCAGCGAATGGCTATCACTTGTTTTGTTTAGCTGAAACAGGTGCAATGTGTGTACATGTTCTTTCTGTCTGCAAAGAACAGGGCTCTGTGTCTCTGTTCATGACCACCAGTGGTGGAGCAATTAAAATCTGGGATGCTCAAAAGCTCAGTATTAGAGGAGTGCAGATAATGAGGGTTGTGGGGCTGGAGGAGATTACGTATCACACATGTCGTCCTCTGGTGTCTAGGTTTGGTTGAAGATCCGTTGTGTTAAAGTGGAGTACCATGTAACTTTAAGAGAATGCAAATAGACTAACCATGCGACAGTACTGACCAATCACTGTATAGCACAGACTACTGGTTAACTGCAGGTCTGGAGCTGGAGGTGGTTGTGGGAGCACACAAGGGCTTAGTGCTCTGCCTTCTATGGCACCAAACAATAAAAGTTTGTTCTTATGTCAGCCTCTCTCCATTATTGATAGCAAGCATCAGCTAACAAGTGTATATGAAGGCGTACAATTTGAGTTTACTCGACTAGTGAACTCATAGACTCAAGACATAAAACCGGTGGAGCTCTCAGCAGTGGCTACTCAACTATTGTTTTGTGTATGTAGTAGTTTGTGGATAAAATGTCATACTTAAAGCAATGACTTGACTACTTTGAGAGATATCGACATATGGATGCAGGGAATCTTGAAGTGATTCGTTAAAAAAAACTTCAATATTAATTGAGGAGCACCCTTATGTCATCATTTTGTTTGATCATAAGAGTACTTTGCATAAATTAGTTTTAAAACTTCTTGTCTTTCTGCATTCCATATTGTATAATCAATTTATTCTAATGAACTATGATGAGGAAAGCAATTTGAATAAGTGGTAGCTGCAACGTATTTTTTTCTTCAAGCCCACTGTCGACAACAGCCTGGGTCGGACAAAGGGGTGATTGACAGGAGAGCCCTAAGGAAGGCGGTTAATTTCATACAAGGGCTCGGAGATCATGGTAGAGAGAGAAGCGCGCATTCAAAAATAAATACGCTTTATTTTCATTCATTAAGAAGAACGACCTTGAGAAAGCGGATAAAAGGAAATAGAAAGTTAGAAGAACTGGCTGTGGGTAATTGTTGTCAGTGTAAGTGCCTGTATTTTGGAGTAGGGTTTGGGCAGTGACTGATGTGCGGCGAGTGTGCATAGTTCACTGCTTATTCACTGCGCTAATTTTGCAGACAGTTGTGCGTATTTGTACGAGAAAGATAGAGAAGAGCCTGTCAAATGTGACCCTCACTTTTGTAACTGTTAGTTGTGGCGATAACGTGCATTTTCGTGCAGGAATACTTCAATACAGTTGAAAAAGTGATTTATTGTAAACTTCATCGTTTGGTTCTGATCACATTTAAGTAAAATGCATTTGACTGTGATCTAGATCGATGTTGGATCTGGACGAAATAAAAAGAAGAGTTACAGTAAGAGGAGATTGGATCCATGGATACGGCAAAGGTCGCGACAGCTGCTAGACCGCCGGCAGGGTATGTTGACATTTTGAAAACTTCATTATGCAATACCTGAGCTTCGCTGCGAAATATTTGAGGTCGGCTAAATAAATAATGCAACTGCGCACTCAGAGAATTAAGGCGGGGGAGGTGTCGAATAAATCGTGTAAGCCATTAGTATGATGGCCATGCGAATGGTTGGTTAACCTATGTTAAGGTTACCGGAGCGCACTTGGTTCTTGTCAAGTTGTGCTGCGCTTTGCCTGTTTCCCTGGAAACGCCGGCCCCCCGGCGGCGGTGGCGGCGGAACCCGGGCCCCCTCGAGAGCGGCGGCTCTGAGGCTGCGGTCCCGACACCTGTCAGCAATCCGGGTCTGCACACAGGACAGGACCCGCTGTTGTGCCGCAAGAAGGCGGGGAATCTCTTAACTGTTGAATGCTTTTCAAGTACCTTAAAAACGAGCCTATTTACTTTAACTAAAAGCTCGTATCAAAAATGTGGCCTTTTATTTACACAACACCGTCAAAATCTCAGAGTTCGATTTAAAATATGTTGGATGTGTTTAAAATCTTAAATTGACTTCAACGACCTCGAACAGTGGCAGACCTAATCTAATGGATTAGGATACAATACTCAAAAGTTCACTTGTACTTTATTGATCCATTATCATGCTGATACCGTCATGAATTGACTCCATGTCCTGTCACGTGATCAGGGGAACACATAGGACACTGATTGCAGGGAGAGACGTGACATGTTAATGCAGTTCAACAGAACGTTTACCAAGGTCTTTGAACATTGAGATTCGCAAACTGCTAAAGTGCTTTAATTCGTTCTGAATTTTTGAAGTGTTGCCCTGTTTCAACATTCCCAGCCGCTCTGAGTGAAATTCACCGAGTTTGAACTTGCCCCTTAATACCAAAAGACACAAACAATTTCTTGTTTCGTTTTCTTTTTATTTTGGGAAATATATGTATTTTTGAATTATATACAGTGTTAGTGTGTTTATATTCTAAGCTTTGCTCAAAAAGGAAGCATTTGTATCCGTTATTTAAATTGTTTATTTTCGAGGGCAAAAGCAAACTTTTAAACAATGAGGCAGTTGTATAATTTGTACACATCAATCGTTGAAGAAAGTTTATTTTCTTTTAGTTGTGCCTTTCGAACAGTGCAGACTTTCATAACATGTATCAGAGGGTTTTAACCCTTCTATTACAGTAGGTTCAGGGAATTCCTGTATTCCAGCACAATTAGTATCTTTTTAGCTCATACAGTGATACACCAGAAACTGCTTCCTGTTTAAAACAACTACTGTTCACCTTGTTGCCTCTTTTCTATAATTTTCTCTTCCACATATGCAGCGAGTGCCAGAAACCTGTTGGATTGTAGACTGGTAAATTGGCTGCCAACTCACCTATGTTCACAAACAAATACATTTCAACAAGAATTATTTGCTGGTAGTCCAGAGTAACAGCCCTGACTGGTTTTTCCTCTCAATAACCTTTGCCCCAGTTGAGACTAGCTAATTAGGTACTGATTAAGTTTAAATTTAACACAAGCTACCTGGGCTGTTTGTAGTATAGTATTACGCTTAGTCACTGGATTGTCAGGACAACTTGAAGCATTGATATTGAGTAATGTATAGATCATCACCATTTTTCACTTGAAAACTTTTCTGGCTGTTGTGGAGCAGGGAGTAATTAAGTAAAGTCAGAAAATTTTCAAGGCATTGCACAATCGTAACAGAACTTTGAAATGTCGGACAGGTGATTGTTGCTTAAAATCTTTAAACATTTTAAAACATCAATTTTTTTTGGAAACTCCTATAAAAGTAATGTGCTCAGAAAAGTGAGCCTGATGTCACTCAACCTAAGAAGGTATCTGAAGAAATAAGAAATTTATAAATGGATATGGACAAGTTAGGTGAATGAGCCAAAATTTGGCAGATGGAGTTTAGTTTGGATAAGTGTAAGGTTATCCATTTTGGTCGGAAGAATAAAAAGGCGACTTATTATTTAAGTGGAGAGAAACTTCAGAATACTTCAGTGCAGAGGGATCTGGGTGTTCTCATGCATGAATCGCCGAAAGCTAGGATGCAGGTACAGCAGTAATAAGGAAGGCAAATGGAATTTTGGCATTTATTGCTAAAGGAATAGAGTATAAAAATAGGGAAGTGTTGTTGCAAGTGTACAAGGCATTGGTGAGACCGCACCTGGAGTACTGTGCACAGTTTTGGTCCCCTTACTTGAAGGATGTAGTTGCACTGGAGGCGGTTCAAAGGAGGTTCACTAGATTGATTCCAGAGATGCGGGGCTTGTCTTATGAGAAGAGAGTGAGCAGTTTAGGCCTATACTTGCTAGAGTTTAGAAGGATGAGAGGAGATCTAATTAAGGTATATAAGATGCTAAAGGGGATGGACAAAGTAGAAGTGGAGCAGATGGTTCCCCTTGTGGGGCATTCTAGAACAAGAGGCCATCATTTTAGGTTAAGGGTGGTAGATTTAAATCAGAGATGAGGAATTACTTTTCCAAAAGGGTTGTGAATCTGTGGAATTCACTACCTCAGAATGCAGTGGATGCCGGGACGCTGAATAAATTTAAGGAGGAGATAGACAGGTTTTTAATTGGTAATGGTTTGAAAGGTTATGGGTAGAGGGTGGAAAATTGGAGTTGAGGCCGAAATGCGATCAACCATGATCATAATGAATGGCAGGGCAGGCTCAAGGAGCTGAATTGCCTACTCCTGCTCCTAATTCTTATGTTCTTATGTATCTGTGGCTGACCTGAAATTATAACTGATTCTAACGAAATTACGTTCATTACGACTTTTGATATCCTGTTCCACATGTTAGTCATTCTTTACAGAAATTAAAACTTACAGACATCTTATCTCACCATCAGCTTCCTTTGACTTTTCATGGGTTCTACCTGACCTCACCACCTTAAACACTGCATAGAACCATAGAGAAGCTATGGTGCAGAAAAAGGCCATTTGGCCCATCGTGTCTGCGTGGCCAAAGAAGAGAAAAACGAAATTAGCTGCTCATTTTAATCCCATTTTCCAGCACCTGGTCCGTAGCCTTGCAGGTTACAGCACTTCAGATGCAGGTCCAGGTACCTTTTAAATGAGTAGAGTGTTTCAGCCTCAACCACCAATTCAGGCAGTGAATTCTAGACACCTCACCACCCTCTAGGTGAAAAAGTTTTTCCTCATGTCCCTCTAATCCTTCTACCAATCACCTACCAATCTATGCCTTCTGATAATTGACCCCTCAGGTAGGGGAAACAAGTCTTTTCTGTCTATCCTATCTAGGCCCCTCATAATTTTTTACTGCTCAATTAGGTAACCCCTTAGCCTCCTCTGTTCTAAAGAAAACCACTCTAGCCTATCCAATCTCTCCTCATATTTCCATTAAGCCCACATGTTTTATTCTCTAAGGAAAGCAAGGGGCGGGTGGGAAAGTGGAGTTGAGGTGAAAATCAGCTACGATTGTATTGAATGGCAGAGCAGGCTCAAAGGGACTCGAGGTCTACCCCTGCTCCTATTTTTTATGTTCTTATGTTTGCTTTGGCCTTGGTCTCCTAAACCTGAACTTGAGCCTGAATGAACAGTGATCACCCCCAAATTTGTGTTCCTCTCACTTGCCTTTAAATTAAATCCACTTGTTATCACATTTTATATCCGTGTAATTATTTATGTATCTTCACTGTCCACTTGTTACATTGGGTAGTTTTGGGACCACTACTCTGACCTAACGTAATCCACTTATGATCCATTTTCTTATTAGGTTACAGATATACCATACTGTTTGTTGTGTTCTGTAAATTTATTTATAGTGCCCTCCTGCAGATCTTTACTGACCATAGGATGACCGAGTACCAAATGCTGAGCAGCCAATGATTGAACCTATTTAAAAACCACCATTTGTTATTGTCCTGTAGACAAATTTTAAATCTATTTCACTGAAAACATAAGATCTAATTTCCCATACAGCCTGTCATGAGGCAGCTTAACAAAAACTTTTCAAATTTAAGGAATTACTGTCGACTGGGCCTTCTTAATGTACTGTTGGTCATTTAAAAAAAAACTGGATCAGATTCATCAAGTGTGACTTGAAATAGTGTTAAGTTACCCCTTTAATTCCAATTCATTCTAAATGCTTGTTTATAGCATCTTGTGATGTTTGCTTACTTCCTCAGCACAGATGTTAGACTTACTGGTTTGTGGTTCACAGGTTTCTGAATAAGGGAAAGACCTGTGGCAAACGATTGGAGGGAAGTATTCCTACAGTTTTTAGAAATATAATCAAAATAACTACCAAGGCACCGTACAAGACCTGGATCATTTCTATGAGCAGTGTTGAGACCATAAGACAAAGGAGCAGAAATTCGGCCATTTGGCCCATCGAGTCTGCTCCGCCATTCAATCATGGCTGAAAAGTTTCTCAACCCCATTCTCCCGCCTTCTCTCCATAACCTTTGATCCCCTTACCAATCAAGAACCTATCTATCTTGGTCTTAAATACACTCAATGTTGAGTAAATTAAGTGTGACCTTGCTGCTTTTCTTCTCTTTTAATTGTACATAAACAATTCCTTTGTGATCTGCAAACAACTAATCTGGCATTAGTCTGCTAGGCAAAGGGCAGATCCAGCTTCCACAGTTTAAAAATATCTATTTAATCCTTCTTTTCAGTTACTTGTAATCCAGAAAATCACCCTAATAGTCCTATTTGTTCTCAAACTTATCTTCAATGCCTCACAGAAATTTTTAAAAAGCTTTTCCATTATCCTAACTATTTTCCACTATCTGACTAAATGTAAACATTTTAAAGGTGCAGGCACAGTGAGACCTGGGAACGTACATACACAAACCTTTGAATGTGTCAGGAGAAGTTGAGGAGGCTGTTAAAGGACACATGATTCTTGACTTTATAAACAGTCTACAAATCTCTGGAGTATTTTGGCCAATACTGTGCTTCACACTAGGAAGAATGTCAAGGCCTTAGTGAGGGCGCAGAGGAGATTTATCAAAATAGTACTAGGACGAGGGACTTCAGTTTCATGGAGAGACTAGAAGAGATGGGGTTGTTCTCCTTAGAACAACGAAGGTTAAGGGGCGATTTGATAGAGATGTTCAAAATCAAGAAGGAGAAGTTATTTTCAGTGGTACCAAAGGACACTTGATTTAAAGTAAAAGGCAAAAGAACCAAAGGACAGATGAGAAGAGATTATTTTATGCAACAGGTTTCTAGGATCTGGAATGTGCTGTTCGGAATAGTGGCAGAAGCAGATTCAGCAGTATTTTTTAAAGGAATTGGATAAATACTTGAAGATTAAAAAATTGCAAGCTGTGGGGAAAGGACAGCAGAATGGGGCTAAATTGATAGCTCTCTCAAAGAGCAGGCTCAATAGGCCAAATGGCCTCCTCCTTGCTGTTCAATTCTATGATTTTCTGATCTCCCTTTGGTTCATTTTTAAAATTTCTGCTAGTCTTAATTTTAACTTTTCTTTCTGTTCACAATTACTGTTTATAAGCTCCAAGGCATGTTGTTACGAGTGTCATTTGCCAAATTACCTTCATTTTCACCTGTTGAGACTTCCCTTCTATATTTTCATTGTTATAATGTCAATTTTTTCTTTCAACCTTTCTTTTAAAAAGTGCTCCATTTTGAACATTGGATTCAGCTCCTGCTGCTTAGTCTTTTTTTAACTATTGTAAATTGAGTCTTTTTAAAATGGTATGCTATTTTAAACTTGCTAGAGCCCATGTGTCAATGGAAAGATAACAATGTGCATGGCAAATTGGCGATGGCTCATTTGTTGAACACTATTATACATCTCCTTCCAATTTGATCCAACAAATTAAGCTAATTAGTAATTATTGGTTGTATTAATAGTATTACTGGGGGTTTCCCATCTCTTGTAACTTACCCTTGTTTGTGTGCCTAATTAGTGGATAATGAGGTCTTGTGGTGCATTGAGGAGTGTCCCTGCCTCTAAGCAAGAAGCTCTGGATGCAAGTTTCACTCTAGGACTTGATGGCCAAGGAAGGTGTGTTCATAACATGGCTAAACAGGTTGAAAGATCAACTTGTGAATCCTTCCAACATATGCCAATGGCAAGTGGTAAGACTGTGTGAGGTTCTTGGTCATCCATGTGATGGAAGGAAACTGGAGCCTCTACCATCACCATCCATGGCTCTAGGCTACAACATACATGTAAAAGTGTATGTTGCCACAGCAACTTGGACTTCTTGGGGGGGCCGGTTGAATGGATGGTCAATGTGGACCAGATTGGTTCCAACAGCACGAGGTTCAATCCCTGTTCTGGCTGGGGTGAGTTTGGGACCTGCCTCCATTCTCTACTCATAGTGCTGTGGACCGGACCAGCCTTCAGAGAACTCAAGAAAAAGACTAGCGGATAATCAAAACCTTCCATTACTATTGCCATCCTTTCATTGCCACTTTATTTATGTGGCTTGTGGCTCCAGTGGTATTCCAGCTGAGGTCTTCAAAGCTGGTGGGCTTTTGCTCACATCAAGACATCATGCCTTCTATAGGTTTGGGAGGAAAAGGACCCCCCCCCCCCCACCCCCACCACCTGACTTCAGAAATGCGACAGTTGTAACTCTGTTCAATACGGGAGATGAATCATGCAATGGAAATTATTGAGGTATTTCCCTCTTGCCCATAGCAGGGTAAATACTGACAAGCATTCTCCTGAATTGCCTACTTCCTGTGGCTGAGAAAATCTGCCCAAAGACACAGTGTGGCTTTAAACCTTCCAGAGGAACCTCTGACATGGACTTTATTGCCAGATAAATCCAAGAAAAATGTTGGGATCAACACCAGGAACTCTTCATTGCATTCGTCGACCTGACCAAAGCATTTGACTCAGTAAATCGCGAGGCTCTGTGGATTGTGCTCCAAAGATTTGGATGTCCAAGAAACTTCATCACAGTCTGGACACTGCTTCATGATGATATGACTGCAACTGTCTTGAGTGGGAGACCTGAAACATTCCCATTCAAAATCTGGACAGGGATCAAGCAAGGTTCTGTGATCACCCCCACAGTATTTACAATCTACCTGACAGTGGTATTCACCTCATCAAAGACAATTGCTCTCTGGTGTCTGTATTAAATACCGCCTCAATGGAAAACCTCTTAACCTCAGTTGCCTCTGTGCCAAAACTAAACTGACCACTATAAACATATATGATCTACAGTCTGTGGATGACTGCACTGTTGTTGCCAACTCTGCACCAAATTTGCAAGCCACTCTCAATTTCTTCAATTCTGCATACAAGAAACTCAGCCTGTCCTTGAATGTTGCTAAAGCAAAATTCATATATCAGCCCACACTTGGTCAACCAAATATTCCACTCCCATATATGTTGAAGGAGAGACTCTGGAATATGTTGAGCGCTTCCTACACCTTGGCAGCTGCCTCTCAGAAGGCCACAGTTGAGGAGGTTCCAACACTGGAGCAGATGCGCCAGTTCAGCCTTTTTAAAAGTACTGCAACAAAAAGTTTAATGACAAAAACCTCCCAAGTCAATAAAAGTCCTTGTGTACAGAGAAATTGCTATCACTTTACTCCTATACTGCAGTGAGACCTGGACTTGTGTATCAGCGATACATGAGAGTGCGAGAGAAATTCTGTCAGCAATGCCTTTACCCGCATCCTCCGACTTTAATTGGAGGACTGTCAAACAAATGCTAGTGTCCTTTTTGAAGCCAGCTGCACAAGCATTCAAGCAAAACACCTGCAAAGTCAGCTTCGATGACATCCAGACATTGTCTGGATGACCAACAAGGATCTCCCCTGCCAGGTTGAGTTTTCTCAACTCTCAAATGGCCAACGTTCCAGGGGAAGATTAAAAAAATGCATCAAAGACATTCTTAAGCTCTCCTTGAAGTGTGGAAGCATTGACGTTAATAACTGGGAAGAGCTTGCTACAAAATTGTTTAAAATGGCAACAACTTGTCCATCAAGTTGGATCGCAGTTAGAATCACAACAGCTTACACTCTGGATCCCACTACCTCATGGGACAGCCTGTCCCATGTGCCCAAAGACCCGTGGGTCAAGAGTTGGCCCATACAGTCACATGAAGCCCCATGGCAGAAGCTCGCCACTCTGAATTGATGTCATTTCAAATCAAGAGCCAGTGATAACGATTCATTTGTTGTGTTGCTGCAGATCCTTTCTCTCAGTTGGTTGGGTGATTCATTACACAGATCTGTTAACACCCTGACATTTCTGCTGAACTGTACTTGGACCCAGAAAGTTTCTCCATATTTTTATTTCATTTGTAACATACTCTTGCTCTATTCCTTCCATACCAAAATTGGTCACTTAACTTTCTCTCCACCTGTGCCCTGCCCACATCTATGCCCTTGGAAAATCTACCTTTGCTTGACAGTGTGCCCCCATGCACATTCATTTCAGACCCATCTTCAATTTGGGAGCAATAGGGAGCACAAGAATATAAAAGCAGTACCATGGAGTGTAATGAGTCTAAAGGATGATGAGGAAGGAAATCAATGGAGCAGGTAGGAAGTTTGGTGTTTGAAGCAATGGAAAAGTACCTGCCCATTAACTGTAGTAAAATATAAATACATGTATAAATTGTTGCTTCTCAGAAGATAGAAGAATTACCACATAGTATTTCATGACATTATCACATGTGTACTGATGGTTATGCAGAGACAAATCATTGTTCAATTAACCTAGTACCTTGGTTATTGCATGCTGTTTTTAAAAAAATTCTTGACATCATTGCTTGAAATATTTTAGCTATAATTGCCCCTTGAACATTTCTGAGTATAGATATTGCTGATTTTTGATTGACAAGGGAGTCAAGGATTATGGCGGGCAGACAGAAAATTGGAGTTGAGGCCACAGTCAATCAGCCATGATCTTATTGAATGGTGGAGCAGGCTCGAATGGCCTAGTCCTGCTCCTAATTCTTGTGTTATTGTGTTCTTGTGTTATTCTGCTTCCTTTTGTATAACTGCAGTAACTTTTATAACTTCAGAAAGCCTTTTCATTTTTGTAGCTAGAGGTTTTCACAATGTACAGCAGTTTACTAATGTCATGGTTCTACTCGTGTAGAGCCACAGTGGTTTATGAAACATTTGATTGGCTGGACCTCTAACCTTAAAACCTTCTATCGACAAAGCACTTACTTTTGGACCAGGATTTTCATGTGGGCTCAGGAAAACTTGACCTACACACTTTGGCGCCTTCCAAAATGCACACCCAGCCCATGTGTGACTTTCCCTGGGATTTTTGTCTTTTCAGGCATGGATTGGCCTGTCCCTTTATGGGGTATGTGGAACATTCCTTGTTCCAGTCCTACTCCGGCCCCCTCCCACAACTCTTTTTCCGGTACATCGATGATTAATTCGGTGCTGCTTCGTGCTCTTGTCGGGACCTGGAAAAATTTATTAATTTTGCTTCCAATCTCCACCCCTCCATCATTTTCACATGGTCCATCTCAGACACTTCCCTTCCTTTCCTTGACCTCTCTGTCTCAATTTCTGGTGATAGACTGTCCACCAATATCCATTACAAGCCTACCAACTCCTACCTCGACTACAGCTCCTCACACCCTGCTTCCTGTAAGGACTCCATCCCATTCTCTCAGTTCCTTCGCCTCTGTCGTACCTGTTCTGATGATGCTACCTTCAAAAACAGTTCCTCTGACATGTCCTCCTTACTTAACCGAGGTTTTCCACCCACGGTCGTTGGCAGGGCCCTCAACCGTGTCCGGCCCATCTCCCACGCATCTGCCCTCAGCCTTCTCCTCCCTCCCAGAAACATGATAGGGTCCCCCTTGTCCTCACTTATCACCCCACCAGCCTCCGCATTCAAAGGATCATCCTCTGTCATTTCCGCCAACTCCAGCATGATGCCACCACCAAACACATCTTCCCTTCACCCCCCTGGCGGCATTCCGTAGGGATCGTTCCCTCTGGGACACCCTGGTCCACTCCTCCATCACCCCCTACGCCTCAACCCCCACCTATGGCACCTCCCCATGCCCACGCAAAAGATGTAACACCTGCCCCTTCACTTCCTCTCTCCTCACCGTCCAAGGTCCCAAACACTCCTTTCAAGTGAAGCAGCATTTCACTTGCATTTCACCTAACTTAGTCTACTGCATTCGTTGCTCCCAATGCGGTCTCTACATTGGAGAGACCAAACGTAAACTGGGCAACCGCTTTGCAGAACACCTGCGGTCTGTCCGCAAGAATGACCCAAACCACCCTGTCGCTTGCCATTTTAACACTCCACCCTGCTCTCTTGCCCACATGTCTGTCCTTGGCTTGCTGCATTGTTCCAGTGAAGCCCAACGCAAAGTGGAGGAACAGCACCTCATCTTCCGACTAGGCACTTTACAGCCTTCCGGACTGAATATTGAATTCAACAACTTTAGATCTTGCACTCTCTCCTCCATCCCCACCCCCTTTTCATTTCTTCCCCCTTCCTTTTGTTTTTTCCAATAATTTATATAGATTTTTCTTTTCCCACCTATTTCCATCATTTTTAAATCTATACCTTTTATGCCCTGTTAGTCTTTCCACCCCCACCCCAACTAGAGCTGTATCTTGAGTGTCCTGCCGTCCATTCTTAATTAGCACATTCGTTTAGATAATATCACCACCTTCAACCCCTCTTTGTTCTTTTGTCTGTGACATCTTTTGATTATCTGCATATCACTGCTTGCTTTTCCCTACAACCAACACCCCCCCCCCCAATCAGCTTATATTTTACCCCTCTCCTAATATTACTCAGTCCTGTTGAAGGGTCATGAAGACTCGAAACGTCAGCTCTTTTCTTCTCGGCTGATGCTGCCAGACCTGCTGAGTTTTTCCAGGTAATTCTGTTTTTGTTATGGATTGATTTGGTAGTGCATTTTGCGAGCTGTGGTGGAATGTTTGAGGCATGTGGGAGTGGAGGTGGTCCGGTTAGAAGGCCTGCCTTGGTGCTCCACCACAGCAACCCAGCTCCCATATCGTTTAAAGGCCCTTAAACCTCACCCCACTCCTCACCACACCACCTGTTGACAGCAATAAAACCCTGCATTCAAACTATCATTGATACTTGGGAGAAAAAACTGCTCCAGTGCAAAAAAAAAATTGAAAGTCTTTAAGTGCTTATTAGGTTTGTTAACAAACAAGAAACCATATCAAAGGCATAATCTCTTATTACAGCCTTTTAAAAGTTTCAATCATTTTTGTATCAGTGGACTACCTGCTGAACTGAAGACAGTATAGCTTTTCTGACTGAGCCAAACATTCTTAATGTCTATAGCTGTCTTAACAAAAGCTTATGAATACATTGCCTGAAACTGACTGAACAGAATGATCTGCCATTTCAATTTCCAAGTAGAGTGTCTGCGAATCAACAGAGGGGAGTAATTGCAGAATTTTTTTTCAACTTTCAAAAGCAGGGTTTTTTAAAAGCCAGAGCTGTCAGTTGATTTAAATCACAGCACAAAACATGACCGCAGTGGCTGACATGACATTTAATTCACTTTTTACATTTTTTAATGCATTATGGCAATTGGAAAATTATACATTGCCGATCAATGTAAGGGGCAACTTACCTTTGCAGGACAGAACCATATGCTGAATCACTGCATCCAAAACACATCTACATTACAATACATTATCTAACAGTGACATTTGAAATTCAAAACATTTTACACTTACCTTCCAGAATGTTCCTGACTCCTCTGCAAGCTTCTTCCAGTGGTCAGGAAGTCTCTAAGGAGGTGCTTCTTTAAGGCTTAGAAAACCCGACCATCACATGAAAACAGTGGGGTGGGAGGAAATACAATTTTCCTGTGGTTCTCACAATGGGAACCTTAACCTCACAAGATATGCATGTGCGTTTTGCACCCTAGGCTTTCCTGACCTGCCAAAAGGCTACATGTAAATAGGGTGGGGTCAGGAAGGCTGACAAAAATTGTTCACCCAGCAGAGAAGAACTAAGTTCAGTGTTTTGCAGCCTGATTTGCATCTCCATTAGGAGATGAAAACCTGGCCCATGGTTTCAGACCCACAGCCAATGGGGTAAGTGTAGGTGTTGTCTGGAATGAAATACCAGCCAATTGTATGCAGAATATTTCTTATTTGATATTAATTTTTAAAATGGCATTTTAAACCCTCAGATGGCCTAAGCCACTTAATGCTCCTCTGAGGGACAGGCCTCCAGAGCTGGGGCTAAGGTGCGGGCTGCGGCGTTCTGTGTCAACATTTTTGCTAGTGGTTGACATGTAAAACCCAACCTGTGATTTCTAGTCACTTACCTCGTACACCCTCCTATCTTCTTTATTCTCCCATGGTAAAAATAGTCAGAAGACTTTGATTAATTAATTCTGTCGCTTCTCCGTGATTGGACACAACCGTCAACTGCTCCTGATGAAGAGTACAACTTTCCTCAATCCTTTACTTCAAGAATGCTTTTTCATTGGACTTTTATGTTTTCTGCTGTATTAATTTTCTCTTCTTTTGTACCTCATTTGTTTCTTGACCTTCCTCTGCTCATTTGTGTTTTACATATACTTCTTCCTGAATTTTACTTTACAGAAACTTACAGCATAGAAAGTGGCTGTGTGGCCCTCTGCATCTTTTCTGTGCTGGCAGTTTGATAGAAAAGCTTAGCCCCACGTCCCTGCTTTTTGTCAGTAACCTTGTAAGTTCCTCATTCTCAAATACCTGTCTCTCTTTGAAAATTGTTAATGGAATCAGCTTTCCCCATCTTTTCAGATAGTGTGCCAGATCCAAACAACTCTCTGAATGAAAAAAAATCTTCTCCCTTTCTCTCTAGGTCAATTGCCAATGGTTTTAACTCTGTGACCTCTAGTGAGGAAATAAATTTTTCCCTTTACTCATATCAAAACCTCTCATCATCTTGAAAATCTCAATTAGATCACCTCTTAATCTTTTATGTTCTACGGAAGTCCCTTGGTGACATCCTGGTAAACATCTTCTTTATCCTTTCTAAGTCCTTTACACCTTTTCTGAAGTGTAGTGTCAATAGTACTCTAGCTGAAGCCTAACTAGTGTTTTATAAATTTCTAGCATGTTCTCTTTGCATTTAAATTCTGCTCCTCTGTTTATAAATCCAAGTAACCTATATGTTTTTTAAACACTTTATCAGCTTGCCCTGGTCGCTTTTAAGGATTTATATATTTGGAGGTTTCTCTGCTTCTGTACATATCTTGAAATCATGCTAATGATTATACTCTGAGTTAATTTTTCCGAAAGTATATTGCCTAACTGCATTGAAGTGCCCTTTTCCTGTCAATTTCATTTTTTTTTCTCTGTCATCCTGAGGCCTATGGCTATCCTTGTTTGGGTTTTGAAATGCAATCACTAATACATGTCCTACCTGGCTTGCCATAGTCATGTGACCTTTACCATGAGGGACTCCCTGCAGGCAGCCATGGTATATTCAGTTCAGTGAAGACCTTTAACAAATTCTGTAGTCTTTGCGCTCATAGCATGGGGTCAGAAGTGGAGCTGACATTGAGTTTTGAAAACCTGGAAAAGCTGCGGAGAAGCTACAGGCACTAAAAAAGGAACACAGAAATATTCAAACCTGCTAAAAGCTGCTGAAAAAAGGACAAGGAAAAGCAAACACACCAAAGATTGCAAGTAAAACACTGGGTGAGTCAAAATTGCTATAAATTTCCCTCTCCCTATTCCTGTAGAAATGAAAGGTGATATGTGACAGAACTGCTAGTACTTTCACTTGCAATGGCAAAACTACAAGATGCTATACATTTAATTAACCAGCTGGAGCTGATATGAGTAGCAACACTTCTAACGCTGCTGGGGAGAGACTGCTACAAATTGTGTTCCACCCCAAATCAATCTGATGAACAAAGGAAACAGATGGCACAGATTTTGTAAGCTTTGAAGGCACGTTTTGAACCCCAAGTGAATGTAACTTATGAATGCTATGTACTCAACACTAGAGCTCAATGTGAAAAGGAGTCCATTGATCAGTATGTGACTGCAGTAGCACAGCTCACAGAATCATGTGAATAGTCGTTTGGTAGCACAGAACATGAGTATTGCTGAAAAAAGAGAAAAAAGCTTTTGTGAAAGCTTTTCATCTTGCACGCATCAGAAAGCTGGCTGTTTCATGCTGCTACTATGCAGGAGCAACACAAGTGGTATTCGCTACTAACAGGATGCTGCTGTCAAGCCAAAATGACGTTATGCCTATCACACAAATGAGTAATGTGTTGTATGAATTTCAGTGCCAGTGTGAAGATAGGTATGTCAGCTGTATGTTCCAAAGACTGGTGGATTGTACCAAACAGCATGTCCCTTCTGCTGTTTGCAATGGACAAGGTACAGACCATACCCAAACAGCCTGTGCTTGCAAAACTTAAAACACGGTGTCCAACATGAGATGTGATTCTGCGATTGGCCAACATTTGCTAAATGACCCTCAATGTGCTACAAATTATGCTGACAACCAATATAAGATTGTCAACTGGGCTCACAGTATGACGCATTTGCGTGTATTGGAAACTATATATATGATTATACAGGGCCCTGTTCTTTGCAGACAGAAAGAACATGTACACACATTGCACCTGTTTCAGCTAAACAAAAGAAATGACATCTATTCACTTGTTCATTCCCCAGAGCAATGTCCTGACCAATCAGAGTGAAGCTGCCTGGTTTAAATTTCAAACAATGCTTGGCAGTTAACTGAAGGTCACCAACACTGGTGCATTCTCTATGGCAACGCCTCTACCAATCTGAGTCCACTTGCCAACCAATCAGCACTCTTCTCATCCAGTATAAATATATTGTTTCCCCTGACATTGCTAACTTCTAGTGAATTGTCCTGATGAGTGCAAGATGAAAAGCTTTGACCAAAAATGTCTCTTTTTTCAACAATACTCAAGAATCATGTGAATTCAAGCAGCTAAAAGATTATCTCAATAAAGATGAAATACCCTTAGGCATAAGAGACTCTACAGTGAGAGCAAGTCGACTGAGAGAAGAGAGATTTACTCTCAAGAAAACAATAGACATGTGCAGAAACGTGGAGATGATAAAATGTCAACTTGAGCACATGTATGGCAGAACAGACCAGGAGATACATTATGCTAAGAGATATTCGAAAGAGCAGAATAATCATGGACAAAGGAGCCTGCAAATACGGCGGAGGACATCATATAAACAAAATGAAGGATTGTCCAATGTGGGGAAAGCAGTGTTTTCATTGTAAGAAGCCAACCATTTTGCACACAAGTGTTTGGGTAGAAAGAAGCTAAACAAGCCCATGCAGATGGTCACTGGAGGGATATCAGCATCAGAGCCCGATGAAGCACTATACGTGATACAACAGGTTGGTTCCGTCAAATCTTTGGCGATAAATGGTTTGTGACTGTTAGACTGATGACTGCAGAAGGAGAGCATCAAGTGAACAAGAAATGTCAGATAGACACCGGTGTATCATGCAACATCATGACCTTCACAGACCTATGTGAAGTGGCTCAACATGACTATCCAAAAATAAAACCTCGAAAGTAATGTTGAGGCTACATGATGGCACGATACTCATACTGAGAGGGCAAATTAACCTGAGAGCCCAATGCAATGGCAAGAATGAACTTCTGGAGCTCCAGATCATAGACGGTACACGACAGCCACTTATCTCAGCTGGAGCAATTCTAAAGCTTGGACTGGTAACCATAAACGTGCCATTAGGGATTGACAATGTGTCACAGTACACAAAACCACTGACTGCTGAACTCCTAGAGAACAAAGATATGTTTACAGGGTTGGGATGTCCAGCAGGAGAATATCACCACAAGTCGATGAGAGTGTAAGACCAATTTAGCATCTGCCGAGAAGAATTCCAGCTGCCCTCAAATCAAGCCTAAAAAAACAAGAAAGAAGAACTGGAAAAGAAGGGAATAATCAAGAAAGTGGCAATTCTGACAGGCTCGATTAGCAGCATGCTATCAGTGAAACAATCTGGAAAGCTGAGAGTGTACTTAGACCCAAAGGATCTAGATGGAATGTTGATAGATCTCACTACCCCAAGCCAATCACAGAAGGAATTTTGCCACAACTTGTCAAGGCAAAGGTATTTACTACCCTAGATGCGAAGGATGGTTACTGGCAGCAGCTTTCTAACTACATTCTGGATGCCGTTTGGGAGTTACAGATGGTTGTGTATGCCATTTGGCATTTTCGCTGCTCCAGAACAGTATCAACACAGACAGCATGAGGTAGTCAGTGATCTTCCCAAGTGGAAGTAACAGTGGATTGTCTGCTAGTCTTTGCATGTGAATACAGCAACCAACAGATGTGAAAACAGTTCAATAATTTGTTGGATTCATGAACTATATAGCAAAATCTTTGCCTAATTTGTTGTCAGAGTGCGAACCATTACGCAAACTCACTGCCAAGGATGCACAGTGGGATTGGGGCACACAACAAGAAGCAGCATTCACTAAAATCAGACAACTAGTGATGACACCGCGAGTGCTGAAGTTCTATGATGTCAATGATGAACTCACCTTAATGCCAGCGAGATAGGTCTTGGTGCAATCCTAATGCAACAAGGACAACCAGTCCCATTTGCATCCAGGGAATTAACACAAACTGAAAGATGCTAAGCTCAGATTGAGAAAGAGTGCCTGGCTATTGTTTTTGCTTGTGACCATTTTCATCAATACCTGCTTGGGAGAGACAAAATAACAGTGGAGTTTGACCACAAGCCACTTCAAAACATTTTTCTCAATGGCTACTATCTGGTAAAGTGTCCAGAGTTGAGCATTGGGGAGCCCATTAGAGTACAAACCTTCAATGCTCTGAACAGAAGTCAGTTCACATGGTAACTTGGGACATACGTGAAGCATTTGTTACCTCGATCATACCCGGTGGATGTGAACATCCAAATATTCCACGCACCCGCAGGTATATACGAACAGCTAGAGAAGCTGGTCCTTCACTGCATATGGCCGGTCAGGAAGATGGGATCTCACCAGCTGTACAGAATACAGAACGACCATCACTCCCAGAAGTCCACTGGCCCCCAATAATGGAAATGGAACAACAACAGTTACCACGGCAATAATAAGTGCCAAGGAAATGACACTCGCCAGAGAAGGAACATCACCCAGACGAGCAGCCGATGATGATGTACACGCATAACATTAAGAGACCTGCATGATTTAACGACTAAATGTGTAATGCAGATGCAGCAACTGCATGAGAACAGTTGTGGCATAGTGGGTAACTTGGGAACTCACAATTACACACTGCAAGCAAAGTTATCTTTTGTTCATTATGAAAAGAGGGATGTTTAGGTTTTGAAATGCAATCATTAATACATGCCCTACCTGGCTTGCCATAGTCATGTGAGACCTGCCATGAGGGACTCCCTGCAGGCAGCCATGATACATTCAGTTCAATAAAGACTTACACTAAGGAACACTGTAGTCTTTGAGCTAGTAACAATCTTCATGACTATAAGCAACTTTGCCAAGTTTTGTATCGTTTTCAAACTTTATAATGCTTCCTAGACCTGAGCTTAGGCCATTTATAAACATTGAAAAGAGTAATGGATTCAAAACTGACCCTTGGGTACACTACTGCAAACCACCTCCTAGTCTGAAAAACATTCAACCACCTTTGTTTCCTGTCACTCAGCTAATTTCATATCCATACTGCCATTTGCCTTTAATTCCATGGGCTTCCACCTTCTTAATAAGCCTCTTGTGTGGCACATTGTCAAATGCCTTCTGCAAGTTCATTTTTACAGCATCTACTAAACTACATTGTTCACCCTTCTCTGTTACCTCATCAAGGAATTCAATCAAGTTAGTCAGATGTGATATGCCTTTAACAAATCCATGTTGGCTCTCCTTGATTAAGTCATGCCTTTCCAAATGAAAGTTTTTTTTTGTCCCCGATAATCATAGATTACAACACAGAAGGAGGCTATTTGGCCCATCGTATCCATCCCAGCTGTCTTTAAAAAGTATTCAAATAGTCCCATTCATCTGCCTTTTCCCAGTAACCTTGCAAGTTTTTTGACTTCACAATTGAACCTGCCCCCACCATCCTTTAAGTTAGTGCATTCCAGATCCTAATGATTTGATGTCCTCAAAAGATCCTCTGGCTCTTTTGCCATTCACATTAAATTAGTGTCCTCTGGTTCTTGAGCCTTCCACCACTGAGAACAGTTTCTCCTATCTACTCTGTCCACATCCCTCATGATTTTGAGTACCTCTATCAAATCTCCTCTCAGCCTTCCCTTTAAGGAGAACAACTCCAGCTTCATCAATCTATCCATGCAACTGAAGGGTCCCATCCCTGGAACCATTCTTGTAAATCTTTTCTGCACGCTTTGCAATGCTTTCACATTTTTCCTAAGTTGTGTCCAGAATTCAATATAATAGTCCAGGTGAGGCAGAACTACTGATATTAGGCTGACTGGATATAAGCTTTCTGGTTTATCCTTCTCCCCATGAGAAGTGATTTAACATTAACAACCTTGCAGTCCTCTGATACTAGTCCTGTATCCAGTGAGGATTGAAAAATTGTGACTAATGCCTCTGCTATTCCTAGCTTTGCCTCTTTCAGCAACCTAGAGTGCATTCCATCTGGACCGGTTGACTTACTGTCATTCTTATTTTATATTCATTCACTGTATGAGGGCTTTACTGGTTGGGCCAGCATCTATTGCACATCCCTGGTTGCCCTTGAGAAGGTGGTAATGAGCTGCCTTTTTGAACCGCTGCAGTCCATGTGGTGTAGGTACACCCACAGTGCTGTTAGGGAGGGAGTTACAGGATGTTGACCCAGCGACAGTGAAGGAATGGCGATTTATTTCCAAGTCAGGATGGTGAGTGACTTGGAGGGAAACTTCCAGATGGTGGTGTTCCCATCTGTCTGCTGGCCTTGTCCTTCTAGATGGTAGTGGTCGTAGGTTTTGGAAGGTGCTGTCTGAGGAGTCTTGGTGAATTCCTGCAGTGCATCTTGTAGATGGTATGCACTGCTGCTACTGTGCGTCGGCGACAGAGGGAGTGAATGCTGTGGATATGGTGCCAATCAAGCAGGCTGCTTTGTCCTGAATGGTATCAAGCTTCTTGAGTGTTGTGGGAGCTGCACTCACCCAGGCAAGTGGGGAGTTTCCATCACACTCCTGACTTGTGCCTTGTAGTTAGTGGACAGGCTTCGGGGAGTCAGGAGGTAAATTACCCGTCGCAGGATTCCCAACCTCTGACCTGCTCTTGTAGCTCAGTATTTACGTGGCTAGTCCAGTTCAGTTTCTGGTCAATGGTAACCCCCAGGATGTTGATAGAGGAGGACTCATGATGGTAATGCCATTGAACACCAAGGAGCAATTCAGTAATGCTAATCCTTTCTATATATCTTCTCTTTTACTATCCTGTCCATAATGTCTCTCCCCTTGGTTATTGTAATCTTCACATCTTTGGCTTTCTTTTTGAAGACATGCAAAGTACTAATTTAATACTTTTGCCATGCCCTCTGGATTTACCTTCGGTTCTTTAATAGGCCCAACTTTTTCCTTAGCTAATCATTACATTTCATATGTTTAAAAAATGTTTCAGGGTTCAAGCTAATGTTGCCTGCTTGACTTTTCTCATAATCTCTCTTTGCCTCTCATGTTAATGTTTACATCCCTCCTGTATTTTCCATAATTTTCCTGGTTATTAACTGAATTTGATATTTCTCCTAAGCCTCCTTTTTCTGTTTTATTTTAACTTCTGTTTTCTTTGTCATCTAGGGCACATTAGCTTTGGATTCCTTTTCCTTCAAAGAAATGTTCCTAGTTTTTCATTTCTTCATTGTATTTCATGACTTCTCCTTTTGTGCATTTTTCTATTTTCTTGTTTGGTCATATGAAGAGTAGGTAATGGAGGCAGCAGTTGGGGCAGTTGAGTGCTCCGAATGCAACATGTGGGAAGTCATGGACAGCACAATTGTCCCTGATGACTACACCTGCAAAAGATGCATCCAGCTGCAGCTCCTGAGAAGCCGAGTTAGGGAACTGGAGCTGGATGAACTTCGGATCATTGGGGAGGCAGAGGCAGTAATAGACAGGAGTTTCAGGGAGACAGTCACCCCTAAAAGTCAGGAGGCTGGCAGCCGGATGAATGTCAAGAGAGGGAAGGGGAATAGACAGAAAGAGCAGAGCACCCCTGTGGCCGTTTCCATCAACAATAGGTATACCGTTTTGGATACTGTTGGTGGGGACAACCTACCAGGGACAAGTTGTAGTGGTCGCGTCTCTGGCACCGGATTCGAAATTGGCTGTGTGGGAGAAGACAGAGAATGGTTGTGGATGATCGCTTCTCAGACTGGAGGTCTGTGACGAGTGGTGTGCCTCAGGGATCTGTACTGGGACCATTGTTGTTTGTTGTCTATATCAATGATTTGGATGGTAATGTGGTGAATTGGATCAACAAGTTTGCTGATGACACTAAGATTGGAGGTGTTGTGGACAGTGAGGAAGGCTTTCAAAGCTTGCAGAGACCAACTGGAAAAATGGGCCAGAAAATGGCAGATGGAATTTAATGCGGAAAAGTATGAGGTGTTACATTTTGGAAGGTCAAACCAAGGTAGGACATACACAGTAAATGGTAGGGCACTGAGGAGTGGGGAGGAACAAAGGGATCTGGGAGTTCAGATACATAGTTCCCTGAAAGTGGCGTCACAGGTAGACAAGGTTGTAAAGAAAGCTTTTGGCATACTGACCTTCATAAATCAAAATATTGAGTACAGGAGTTGGGATGTTATGGTGAGGTTGTATAAGACATTGGTGAGGCCAACTTTGGAGTATTATGTGCAGTTCTGGTTGCCTAACTACAGGAAGGGTATCAGTAAGATTGAGAGAGTGCAGAGAAGATTTACTAGGATGTTGCGGGTCTTAAGGAGTTACAGGGAAAGATTAAACAGGTTAGGACTTTATTCCTTGGAGTGTAGAAGAATGAGGGGAGATATGAAAGAAGTTTACAAAATTATGAGGGGTATAGACAGAGTAAATGCGAGTTGACGTTTCGAGTCCTCATGACCCTTCAACAGAACTGAGGACTCGAAACGTCAACTTTGCTCTTCTCTGCCGATGCTGCCAGACCTGCTGAGTTTTTCCAGGTATTTCTGCTTTTGATATGAACATATGAATTAGGAGCAGTAGGCTACTTGGCCCCTCAAACCTGTTCTGCCATTCAACAAGAACATGGCTGACCTGATTATAACCTCAACCCCACATTCCTGCCTACCCCTAATAACCTTTCACCCCTTGTTAATCAAGAACTGATCTAGCTCTGCCTTAAAAAAAAGACTCTGCTTTCACTGCCTTTTGAGGAAGAGAGTTCCAAAGATTCACGATCCTCTGAGAGAGAAAACTTCTCCTCATCTCTGTCTTAAATGAGTGACCCTTTATTTTTAAACAGTGACCCCCTAGTTCTAGATTCTCCCCAAGAGGAAACATCCTCTCCACATCCATCCTGTCAAGACCCCTCAGCATCTTAAAGGTTTCAATCAAGTTGTCTCTTACTCTTCTAAACTCCAGTGGATGAGAGCCTAACCTGTCCAACCTTTCCTCATAAGACAACCCGCCCATTCTTAGCATTTGTCTAGTAAACCGTCTCTGAACTGCTTCTAATCCATTTACATGTTTCTTTAAATAAGGAGACCAGTACTCCAGATGTGGTCTTACCAGTGCCCTGTACAACTGAAACATAGCCTCCCTACTTTTATAATTAATTCCCCTCACAATAAATGACAACATTCAGTTAGATTTCCTAATTATTTACTGTACCTGCATACTAGCCTTTTGCGATTCATACACTAAGACACCCAGATCCCTCTGAATCTCAGAACTCTGCAATCTTTCACCGTTCAGATAATAAGCTTTTTATACCAAATCTGTTAACCTTCTCCTGATTTATGAGGTAATTGGGTTGACGTTACTGGATTAAGAATCTTCCCTTTAGAGCTTACGCAGTGGTAAAAATGTAGGTCAACCAGGTGCAAGACTGTTTCCTCCAAAAGTCTCACAAATTATTTGAATGTTGCGCAAAATATTTTCTGAAGATTTTTTGCTCTTTTATTGACTCTTTAAATCTTTGTTCTTATAAATATTTGCATAAATTCTAGCTGTAACTTCCTTCTTTGATCAAATTATTCTGTTTCTAATTACATTTGATTTATTTAACACTGAACAGAATAATCTACCAAGGAGATGTTCACTGCCTTTTACAATAAATAGCACAGTGCGATAATTTTACACAGATAGTTTCAGTTTTATTTGTTTTTTTACAGCAGCATGAGAAATTACAATGGAAAATGTTGGCAAAGAATGACACAACAGGAAGTACTGTTTTGTAAAAAGGAAAGGCCCGGTCTTGGATTCTGAGTCAGTGCTATGAAAACATCATGTACCTAAAGACAGATGCTCAAAGATCATTAGAAATTTGTTCTTGGCATGATCTATACATACTGGATAAAGCTAGGGGTGTCTGTCCCCACTGATCCCCGCCTCCCCCAATCCCCACCAAACTGGGCTGCCCTGAGCAGAGCAGGAACATTCATTAAAATTTAACTAATGTTGAATAATTAATCCCTTGCAGTTAACATGACAATCCTGTGCCACAGTATACAGCTGGCATGGAGATTGGAATTTTTCTCTGTAACCAATGCTCAAGATTGCTTTTCAGATAGCTAGCTGTATATTGCATCTAGGTCTTAGTTAAAATGTTGCTACTGTAGAGGTCTCTGGTCTATAAAGCCTTTCTTCCTGGTATTACATTCTGTGTCAACATTTTCTCACTATAAATTCATATATCCCCCACTGTAATCTAATTAATGTCATTACATTTTTGATCAATCTTTTTCTCAAAGAAAATAACGTCCAACTAAAAGGGTTTAAACAAAAAAAATCAAAAGTTAACTATTTTACAATAACATGATGAAATTTATCCAATAAGTTTCATTTTCCATCTTTTATCAAAGTTTTCATTAAAGGCCTCAGCGACTCTTGAAATCCTGGATAACAGGTGTCAAAGTCTGAGTCCTTGCAATGCAATGAACCATTTTGGTTACAGAAGTTTAATTTTTAAAGCAAAGCATCAGAGGGAAATGTATAACAGACAAGTTTGGAAAAAAGAAAAAAAAAACAGAAACTCTTTGAAGATTGAGCAAATGGAGGGTTCAGGCTGAGGTGAGAGACAGTTGAATAAAGAAGAAAAAATGTAAGTATTACAGAATCACAGAATCACACAGTGCAGAAGGGGCCCTTTGGCCCATCGAGTCTGCACCGACACGTGAGAAACACCTGACCTACCTACCTAATCCCATTTATCAGCACTTGGCCCATAGCCTTGAATGTTATGACGTGCCAAGTGATCATCCAGGTACTTTTTAAAGGGTGTGAGGCAACCGCCTCCACCACCCTCCCAGGCAGTGCATTCCAGACTGTCACCACCCTCTGAGTAAAAAGGTTTTTCCTCACATCCCCCCTAAACCTCCTGCCCCTCACCTTGAACTTATGTTCCCTTGTGACTGACACTTCAACTAAGGGGAACAGCTGCTCCCTATCCTCCCTGTCCATGCCCCTCATAAGCTTGTACACCTCGATCAAGTCGCCCCTCAGTCTTCTCTGCTCCAATGAAAACAACCCAAGTCTATCCAACCTCTCTACATAACTTAAATGTTTCATCCCAGGCAACATCCTGGTGAATCTCCTCTGCACCCCCTCCAGTGCAATCACATCCTTCCTGTAATGTGGCAACCAGAACTGCACACAATACTCCAGCTGTGACCTCACCAAGGTTCTATACAACTCCAACATGACCTGCCTACTTTTGTAATCCATGCCTCGATTGATAAAGGCAAGTGTCCCATATGCCATTTTCACCACCTCACTTACATGCCCCTCTGCCTTCAGAGATGTATGGACACACACGCCAAGGTCCCTTTGTTCCTCAGAGCTTCCTAGTGTCATACCATTCATTGAATACTTCCTTGTCAAATTACTCCTTCCAAAGTGTATCACCTCACACTTTTCAGGGTTAAATTCCATCTGCCACTTATCTGCCCATTTGACCATCCCGTCTACATCTTCCTGTAGCCCAAGACACTCAACCTCACTGTTAACCACCTGGCCAATCTTTGTGTCATCCGCAAACTTTCTAATCCTACCCCCCCACATCGTCATCTATGTTGTTTATATAAATGACAAATAATAGGGGACCCAGCACAGATCCCTGTGGTACGCCACTGGACACTGGCTTCCAATCACTAAAGCATTCTTCTGTCATCATCCTCTGTCTCCTACAGCTAAGCCAATTTTAAATCCACCTTATCAAATTATCCTGTATCCCATGTGCATTTGCCTTCTTTATAAGTCTCCCATGTAGGACGTTGTCAAAGGCTTTGCTGAAATCCACATAAACTACATCATCTGCACTACCCTCATCTACACACCTGGTCACCTCCTCAAAAAATTCAATCAAATTTGTTAGGCATGACCTCCCTCTGACAAAACCATGCTAACTATCCCTGATCAAACCTTGCCTCTCCAAGTGGAGATAGATTCTCTCCTTCAAATATTTCTCCAATAGATTCCCTACCACTGATGTGAGACTCACTGGCCTGTAGTTCCCTGGCTTATCTCTATAACCCTTCTTAAATAGCGGAACCACATTAGCTGTTCTCCAGTCCTCTGGCACACACACACACACACACACACACACACACACACACACACACACATCCCCCCCCCCCCCCCCCCCCCCCCCCCCCCCCCCCCCCCCCCCCACCCCAGTGGCCAGAGAGGAATTAAAAATTTGGGTCAGAGCCACTGCGATCTCTTCCCTTGCCTCCCTCAGCAGTCTGGGACACAAATCATCCGGACCTGGAGATTTGTCCACTTTTAAGCCAACACCTCCAATATCTTGTCACTCCCTATATCAATTTGTTCAAGAACCCCACAGTCTCTCTCCCCAAGTTCCATACCTTCATCTTCGTTCTCTTGCGTGAAGACGGATGTGAAGTAAAGATGTGGCTAAAGGAGTAGTGCGGGAAAGAGGGGTTCCATTTCATGGAGCACTGGCAGTATTGGAACAGGAGGGATCTGTACCGTTGGGACAGTCTCCACCTGAGCCGATCTGAGACCAATGTTCTAGCGAAAAGGGTAAATAGGGTGGTCAACAGGACTTTAAACTAGAAAGTAGGAGGGAAGGAAGGGTAAAACGCCAAGAAGTATAACTAATGGGAAACAAAGCAGCTGGTTAGCGTGTGGGGGGGTGGGGGGGTGTGGGGGGGTGGGGGGGTGGATTCAACTTCATGGAGAATTATGAAAAAACTGAAAAGAAAGGAGAGCCCAGGGGAGGCTATTAAAATCTCTAGAACACAAAATAGGACAGAGTGTTTGGAAAGGGCTAGGAATCTAACTTCAAGCAGATAAAGGGACGACAATGAGAAAAGGGATGGGAAATACAGGACTGAAGGCGTTGTATCTGAATGTACGCAGTATACAAAATAAGGTAAGTGAGCTTGTGGCGCAAATTGAAATTGGCAGGTATGATGTGGTGGGCATTACGGAGTCATGGCTGCAAGGAGATCAGGACTGGGAGCTAAGTATCCAAGGATATACATCCTATTGAAAAGATAGGCAGGTTGGCAGAGGGGGTGGGGTTGCTTTGTTAGTAAGAAATTAAATTAAATCAATCAGATGATGTAGAATCTGTGTGGTTAGAGTTGAGGAACCGCAAAGGTAAAAAAACCATAATGGTAGTTAAGTACAGGCCTCCGAACAGTAGTCAGGATGTGGGGCACAAGATACACCAGGAGATAGAAAAGTTGTGTAAGAAAGGCAAAATTACAGTGATCGTGGGGGATTTTAATATGCAGGTAGACTGGGAAAATCAGGTTGGTAGTGGATCCCAAGAAAAGGAATTTGTGGAATGTCTACGAGATGGCTTTTTGGAGCAGCTTGTGGTGGAGCCCACTAGGGAACAGGCAATTCTAGATTTAGTGATGTGTAATGAGGCAGATTTGATAAGGGAGTTTAAGGTGAAGGAATTCTTAGGAGGAAATGACCATAATATGATAGAATTTACCCTGCAATTTGAGCAGAAAAAGCTGGAATCAGATGTAACGATATTACAGTTGAATAAAGGCAACTACAGAGGCATGAGGGAGGAGCTGGCCAGAATTGACTGGGAGATGAACCTAACAGGAAAGACAGTGGAACAGCAATGGCAGGAGTTTCTGGGAGTAATTTGGGGGACACAGCAAAAATTCATCCCTAGGAAGAAGAAGCATACTAAAGGGAGGACGAGGCAACCATGGCTGACAAGGGAAGTCAGGGACAGCATAAAAGCTAAAGAGAAAGCATACAATTCGGCAAAGAGCAATGGGAAACCAGGGGATTGGGAAGCCTAGAAAGACCAACAGAGGACAACTAAAAAAGAAATAAGGAGGGAGAAGATTAAATATGAATGTAAACTAGCCAGTAATATAAAAGAAGATTGCAAGAATTTTTTTTGAGATATATAAAGGGTAAGAAAGAGGCAAAAGTGGACATTGGACCGCTGGAAAATGATGCTGGAGAAGTAGTAGTGGGGATTAAAAAAATGGCGGAGAAACTGAATAGGTACTTTGCTTCAGTCTTCACAGTGGAAGACATGAGTGACATCCCAAAAGTTCAAGAGAGTCGGGAGGGGCAGAGGTGAGTATGGTGGCCATTACCAAGGAGAAGATGCTAGGAAAACTGAAAGGTCTGAATGTGGATAAATCACCTGGACCAGATGGATTACACCCCAGAATTCTGAAGGAGTTGGCTGAAGAGATAGTGGAGGTGTTAGTGGCGATCTTTCAGGAATCATTGGAGTCAGGGAGGGTCCCAGAGGAAAATCGCTAATGTAACCCCCCTGTTTAAGAAGGGAGTGAGGCAAAAGACGGGAAATTACAGGCTGATTAGCCTGACCTCGGTCGTTGGTAAGATTTTAGAGTCCATTATTAAGGATGAGATTTCAGAATACTTGGAAGTGCATGGTAAAATCAGACAAAGTCGGCATGGTTTCATCAAGGGGAGGTCATGCCTGACAAATCTGTTAGATTTCTTTGAGGAGGTAACGAATAGGTTAGACAAAGGAGTGCCAATGGGTGTTATCTACTTGGACTTCCAGAAGGCCTTTGTCAAGGTGCCGCACAGGAGGCTGCTCTGTAAGATAAGAGCCCATGGTATTAGAGGCAAGGTACTAGCATGGAGAGAAGATTGGCTGCCTGGCAGGAGGCAGAGAGTGGGGATAAGAGGGTCCTTCTCAGGATGGCTGCTGGTGACTAGTGGTGTTCCGCAGGGGTCAGTGTTGGGGCCACAACTTTTCACTTTATACATTAATGATCTAGATGAAGGAACTGAGGGCACCCTGGCGAAGTTTTTAGATGATACAAAGATAGGTGGAGTGACAGGTAGTATTGAGGAGGCGGGGAGGCTGCAAAAGGATTTGGACAGATTAGGAGAATGGACAAAGAAATGGCAGATGGAATACAATGTGGGGAAGTGTGAGGTCATGCACTTTGGTCGGAAGAATAGAGGCATAGACTATTTTCTCAATGGGGAGAGAATTCAGAAATCTGGAGTGCAAAGGGACTTGGGAGTCCTAGTCCAGGATTCTCTTAAGGTTAACTTGCAGGTTGAGTCGGTAGTTAGGAAGGCAAATGCAATGTTGGCATTTATTTCGAGAGGACTAGAATATAAAAGCAGGGATGTGCTGCTGAGGCTTTATAAGGCTCTGGTCAGACCACATTTAGAATATTATGAGCAATTTTGGGCCCTGTATCTCAGGAAAGATGTGCTGGCCCTGGAGAGGATCCAGAGGAGGTTCACGAGAATGATCCCAGGAATGAAGGGCTTAGCATATGAGGAATGTTTGAGGACTCTGGGTCTATACTCGATGGAGTTTAGAAGGATGAGGGGAGATCTGATTGAAACTTACAGAATACTGAAAGGCCTGTCTCGAGTGGGCGTGGGGAAGATTAGTAGGAGAGACTAGGACCTGAGGGCACAGCCTCAGAGTAAAGGGAAGACCTTTTAGAACAGAGATGAGGAGAAACTTCTTTAGTCAGAGAGTGGTGAATCTATGGAATTCATTGCCACAGAAGGCTGTAGAGGCCAGGTCATTGAGTGTTTTTAAGACCGAGATAGATAGATTCTTGATTGGTAAGGGGATCAAAAGTTACGGGGAGAAGGCGGGAGAATGGGGTTGAGAAACTTATCAGCCATGATTGAATGGCGGAGCAGACTTGATGGGCCGAATGGCCTAATTTCTGCTCCTATGTCTTATGGTCTTATGGGGGTTCACAGGAGGGGAAGGCATGAGGCCAGAAGTACCGTAAATGGGACGGATCCAGACAAGGAACCTGTCAACCATGGCGGAGATGGTGGGGGGTGCGGGGACTGGCTGGCTGAGGAAAACAGAGGACATTTCAAAAGCACTGGTATGGAACGTTAGATCAACAGAACAGATGTGATTGAGAGGATGAAACTGAGAGAATGGAATTAAGTCCTTACAGGAAGTGGAGTGTGAGGAAGTGTAGTTGAGGTAGCTGTGAGAGCCAGTGAGCTTAAAGTGAATATTTGTTAATAGCCTAACGCCAGAAATTGGGACAGCAAAGAAGTTGGGAAGGGAAGAGTCCGCGTTGGATAATGGGTTGGATTAGTTTTGACTTGCCTTAGCAAAGGGCTGACATAAACACGATGAATTGAATGGCTTGCTCCATTGCAAATTTTGGCTCTGTGTAAGGATAGAATTATGCTCAATATCAGAAGGTAATCTCAAGAGTATTAGAACTGGGGAGGCGATGCAAGTAATGTTATTCTTTAGAATACAATCTGAGCAATTCCAAACAGTGACAAAAAAGATTGGCTTATGAATGTTTCCTGAATCCCACAGTCTACTTGTTCTTCGGTATTTATTTTGCATTTATGTGTAATGTATATTTTTTTAAAGACTTTGCTGTTGCTGTTGATGATTGTGAGGGAAATCAGACCAATTGAAATGACGCACTTTGCTTGAAAATTGAAATGGATACTTCTTACTGGTATAAATTTGGATTATTTGAAATGCAGGAATATTTACTTTTTGATAGATTTGAATAATCTGTTCCTTTTGACAAAAGTTTTCATGTAGCAGTAGGAAGATGAGCTAATTGAAGAAATTGCATAGGTATCTGTGCATAAGAGGCGTTAACAATTGTTGTGTTTGCCCCCAAATAAGTAAAAGTGGGCTGATCTAGCTAATGTCATTAATATACTGGGCTAGAGAGAATCAGAATCTGGCAGGTTTTCACTCTCTTTTTGATCATACAATCACCTTGACTGTAATACACATAAACAACAGGATCACATGTGGTTTTAAGTTTTTTCAGTTTCTCTTCCCTTCCCACCTCCCTTCCCAGGACCAGGATGAATAATCCGCCTGTGCTTGCTGTCTAGGTTCATGAAGAATGGCCATTTTGGTGGTATCGGAAGTTGGCATTTATTCAAATATATCCCAATGGTAAAAACTTGTGTCCATTTATATAAGAATAATTAGGTCAGAGTGATTGCAAAGATGCAGTCTAATTAAGGCATTGGACATCATAAACCAAGCTACAGAATATGAGTGGTCTCTGCATGTTTTGTTCTTGAGACAATATTACATTTTATATTAATTTTTTAGATTTTTCTATTTTTGTACATGTTTCAGCCTGGAAGTCACAGCAGTATCTAACCTACTAAGGAGTTAAATTTTTTGAGGACTTCTAATTGTCTCCTACACCTTTGGTGGAAAATCCACTGAAACAGTGTTTCTTAGGTCTTCTGGCAGAGGATCTGGAGAACCCCGTGATTCAATTTTTCTGTGTTGTCAGTTTTTATAAACGTCACGAAAGATTAACATACAGGAAAGGATGTGAAGCATTATAATTTCAGATTTCAATACACAATCAGGTGATTTCAGGAATGTTGTAAACTCAAATTACTTTTATTTTCTGCTTTAGGAATAAAAAATAATTAGTTATACATCCTGGAAATCTGAGTTAAATATCGAGAATTATGAAGTTGCAAAGCAAATCTGTCAGCATCTGAAAGGAAGTTTGGTTTCAGTGGTTGAATAAAGACTTCTCCTGTTTGGGGTGGGACCCTCCATGAGAACACTAAATAGTAAATCTTTCTTTTCAGACACTGACTGTGTATTTCCTGAATTGACCTGTTGGGTGTGGCATCGTGTGCTATGTTTATTTTATGCATTCTTTTAGATCCTATTTTACAAAAATATATTGGTGCATCGGTGAGCATTCAGATCTTATGAAAACAAATTTAGAGGTTCCAGCTTTATTGTTCAGTAGGTATCAAGACTTGGAGCACTGAATGAGATTTTTCTGGGGGGGTGATGGTTGCATATTTAACACTATGCCCAGTGAGATGTTAAGTGGTGTGTTTTATCTCTATGCGGAGAAGGGAAATTCTGACAATTCAGTTTACAGCCAAGCAAACATCAGCCAGTATAACGTACAAAGTGGCATCTGTGGAATTTTCAAACTTTATTCCAGTTGTTAGCTTTCTTTGAGTAGCAAATTTCAAGATTGCTGTTGTCCTATTATTTCAAGTACTGCTTTTTTTTTGATATTCAAACATTTTTGTTTTTTAATTATATTCTTTCAGGGGTCCAAATCATTTTGCTCTTTTATCACTTCCTTGTATCACTATCTACCCACATCCCTCTTCCATACCTCAACTTTCTATATCCAGCTCTAGAAAAAAGTATCCCCCAATTCACTTATAACTCTATTTTCAAAATTCCAACTATCTAGCCTTTGGTCTGCTGTTTGCCTCAGCATTTCGGCAGCGATTGATTTGCTCAACTGCATCCTCAACTCCACCTTTTAGTCTGTGTTCCCAATAAAACCATTACCCTCTCTGACCCTCGCTGTTCCCTTGGTATGGACCTCATTTCTAATGCAAATCATCTTCTTAAACCACTGTACCCTATGTCCTCCACCCTCGCCTTCAACAACCAGTGTGAGGACTGGATTTCTTCTTCACTAAGATTGGGATAATCTGATCAGCTGCCTGGGCCATTCCTCTCTCTTCTACTAGCCCACTTGGCCAAACATTCTCTAATACACCTCACTGCCCTGGCATCTTTCTCAACTTTCTCTCCTATCTCCCCATGCCTCCCCGAGCTCATCTTATCCATGAAACCCACCTCCTGCCTCCTCAACTTTATTCCCATGAAACTGCTGACTACCCAACTTCCCTGTCTGTTCCCAAGTTAGCTGACATTGTTAATGTATCTCTCTCTTCAGGTGTTGTCCCTCCCTCCTTTAAAAAACAACCCTTGACCCCACCATCCTTGAAAACTACCGCTCATCTCCAACCTTTCTTTCCTCTCCGTAGTCCTAAAATGTGTTGCCATTTCCCAAATTCATTACCATCTTCCCCAGAACGCCACGTTTGAATCCCTTTAATCAAGTTTCCAGTGGCTGCCGAAGTACCAAAACCATTCTCATCAAAATCTCAAATGATATCCTATGTGACTGTGGCAGAGATAAACTATCCCGACAGCTCCTCACACCCCGCTTCCTGTAAGGACTCCATCCCATTCTTTCAGTTCCTTCGCCTCCGTCGCATCTGTTCTGATGATGCCATTTTCAAAAACCGTTCCTCTGACATGTCTTCCTTCTTCCTTAACCGAGGTTTTCCACCCACGGTGGTTGACTGGGCCCTCAACCGTGTCCAGCCCATCTCCCGCGCATCCATCCTCACACCTTCCTCTTCCTCCCAGAAACATGATAGGGTCCCCCTTGTCCTCACTTATCACCCCACCAGCCTCCGCATTCAAAGGATCATCCTCCGCCATTTCCGCCAACTCAAGAATGATGCCACCACCAAACACATCTTCCCTTCACACCCCCAGTGGCATTCCGCAAGGATCGTTCCCTCCGGGACACCCTGGTTCACTCCTCCATCAGCCCCTACACCTCAACTCCCTCCCTTGGCACCTTCCCATGCAACTGCAGAAGGTGCAACACCTGCCCCTTTACTTCCACTCTCCTCACCGTCCAAGGGCCCAAACACTCCTTTCAAGTGAAGCAGCATTTCACTTGCACTTCCCTCAATTTAGTCTACTGCATTCATTGCCCCCAATATGGTTTCCTCTACATTGGAGAGACCAAACGCAGACTGGATGACCGCTTTGCAGAACACCTTCGATCTGTCCGCAAGCATGACCCAGACCTCCCTGTCGCTTGCCATTTCAACACTCCACCCTGCTCTCATGCCCACATGTCTGTCCTTGGCCTGCTGCATTGTTCCAGTGATGCTCAACGCAAACTGGAGGAGCAGCACCTCATCTTCCGACTAGGCACTTTACAGCCTTCCGGACTGAATAATGAGTTCAACAATTTTAGATCGTGAACTCTCTCCTCCAACCCCACCCCCCTTCTGATCCCTCTTTTTCAATAATTTATCTAGATTTTTCTTTTCCAACCTATTTCCATTATTTTTAAAATATATTTCCATCCATTGTTTTATCTCTACCTTTTAGCCATTTCGATTCCTTCACCCCACCCCACCCCCACTAGGGTTATCTGTACCTTGTTGTCCTGATTTCTATCCTTAATTAGCACATTCCTTAGATAATATCACCACCTTCAACACCTCTTTGCCCTTTTGTCTATGACATCTTTTGGTTATCTCCACCTATCACTGGCCCTCTATCCAGCTCTACCCACCCCCCCCAAACCAGCTTATATTTCACCTCTCTTCTAATTTTCCTTAGTTCTGTTGAAGAGTCATGTGGACTCGAAACGTTCCTCTCTGCAGATGCTGCCAGACCTGTTGAGTTTTTCCGGGTATTTTTATTTTTGTTTTGGATTTCCAGCATCTGCAGTTTTTTGCTTTTATATTAAACTATCCCTTCACGTCCTTCTCGACAAATTATCAGACTGTTCATCTGACATCTAGTACTGAATGAGCAAAAATTTCCTCTAATTTAGGAAGACTGAAGCTATTGTTTTGGGTCCCTGCTCCAAGCTTTGTTCTCAAACTATTGACTCCATCCATTACCTTAGCAACAGTCTGAGGCTAAACCAGCCTGTTCAAAATCTTGGTGTCGTATTTGACCCCAAGATGAGCTTCCAACACATATTTGTGCCATCATTACATCCACCTATTTGCACCTCTGTAACCTAACCTGACTTCACCCCATCTCCATTCATTTGCTTTTAAAACCCTCCAGACTTGACTATTGTAAGGCATTCCTGGCTTGTCTCCTATATTCTACCCTCCATAAATTTGAGGTTATCCAAAACCCTGCTGCCTATGCCTTAACTCACACCAAATCCCCTTCACCTATCATCCCTATGTTAAACCTCTATGCTAACCGGCCTACATTGGCCCCCGGTCAGGCAAAGTCTTCTAAAATTCTCAACATCGTTTTCAAATCCTTCTGTATCTCTGTAATCTCCTCCAGCCCAACAACCCTCCAAGATACCTGTGTGCCTCTAATTCTGCCCTCAAGAGCATCCCCTTATTAATCGCCCCATTGTTGTTGGCTGGCTGTGCCTTCAGCTGCCTAAGCCCTAATCTCTAGAATTCCCTCCCTATACCTCTCTGCCTCTGTACCTCTCTTTTCTCCTTTAAGACGCTCCTTAAAATCTACCTCTTTGACCAAGCTTTTGGTTATCTAACCTAATACCTCCTTACAACAAAAACAAAAATTGCTGGAACAACTCAGCAGGCCTGACAGCATCTGTGGAGAGAAAGACATAGTTAACATTTCGAGTCCGTATGACTCTTCTTCAGAACTTCTTCTTTCTCTCCACAGATTCTATCAGACCTGCTGAGTTTTTCCAGCAATTTTTGTTTTTGTTTCAGAGTTTCAGCATCTGCAGTATTTTGCTTTTATCTAATATCTCCTTATGTGCCTCGGTGTCCTATTTCATTTCATAATGCTGCTGTGAAGTCCCTTGGGATGTTTTATTATATTAAAGGTGCTGTTTAAATGTGAGCTATTGTTGTTTGCATATAATGTTTGCACAAATGTAGTGAACACAAATTAAATGTAGTGTATATCTGTCCCAGTGATGTGCACAATTGTGATCTGTCAGTACTAAGTAGGAATTTGTATGGCTTGCTCCCTCATCTTTGGCCGAAGAAGGTTGTTAGTTTTTTGAGGGCATATTTGTTAACATGTCCTGTAGTTATATATTGAAGAGGAAAAGCTACTCCAAACAGTTAAAGTGTTGTACAGGGGTGAAGCATTTTTCTGATTTACTAGCACGATCAGGTAAATGGTTTTAACTTTAATTACAATTTGGATCATTCTGAGGTTTATCCCCTTTTGTGCTTTATTCCTCTATTCCTCTCCCATTTCCAAATCTTAAGAGGTTTGTTTTTTTATGATTTTTTTATTAATGATAAGGGCATGAACAATTTTAGCTGGGTTAATTTAGTTTAGTACATCTAATTTCTGATATATGTTGCTGTTCCTTCTGAAATTTCCTGGCCTTCACCTCAGTGGAATGATTGCTTTACAAAATTCAGTCTAATACATTTAGTGCTATCTGGGGAGTCACAGCTGCCTCCTGGAAAAGAAGATCATATCTCTCCATTCTGGCTGATTTTTTTTTAAAGTTACTAAGTTGTTGGAAGCCCACTTAACATGTGAATCCTGATTTTCAAAAAACCTTTGCAAAGATTCCACATAAAAGACTACTGAATAAGGTTGAATCCTGTGGGACTCATGGGTAGTTATTGGGTTGGCTGATTATAGACAGAAACAGGGATGAGAGATTTCCACAATTAGGCAGATTTTGACATTGGCGTCTTGGAAATCTGCTATTTTAATTATATGTTCTGATCTTCGGGACTAGTCCAATGTATAGTGGTTTAAAAAAAAAATCACAACTCTGCTGTTAGTCAGTGAGAATGGGAACTGACTGAAGAACTGTGATTAGAGGAGCAGCAAGCATGGGTAAGATCAAATCTGACTGTAGGAGCAACAAGGGCAAGAGGAGGGAACCTGTGATTGGAGGAGCTGGAGCAGTGAGCAGGGGAGAGACAAGAGAACTGGAAGTAAAAAAACAATCCCTGAATTAAAGAGAAAGAATATCCAGAACTTGGGAGTCAATGGACTGGTGACACTTTTTTTCCTCTTTTTTGGATTGTTTATTTTTACAATCCTTTCAGCATTGTGCATTTTTTATTGGGTGAGGGGGCTGTTTCTGGCAGCCATTGGGGGCGGGGTGCGTGGGGCGGGATGGTATGAGTTAAGTCATTTTTAAATTATCCATTATCAAACAATCCCCTCCCCACTTCCCACCCCTCTCCCACTTATAACAATCCTCTTATTTAAATTTAAAAGAAAGGAAGAGAATTGCAATCTCAGCAATGCTATCAGATGATCCAGAGGAGAGAGAGAGGCCAAGATGGCAGTGGATCCAGTGCAAGTAAAGCAGCTCCGGCTGTGTGTGTGTGTGTGAGAGAGAGAGAGAGAGAGATACTGAGGAAGGAGAGGGGAGATTCGGGGAAGAGGGAGACCTCTTAGGGCAAGAAAGTGTGAGAGAGGGAAAGGGTGTGGGAAATAGGCAACATTATTCACTTTCATACTAGTGAGCCAGGCACAGGAAGAGAGTTTTAGAAGGAAAAAATAAAGATTAAAAAAAAGATTGGGAAATCATATGCAAAAATATAGACTGTAATTGTAAAAGTCAGCAAGATAGAGAGAGGGCCTGGTCAACAGGCGACATTGCTCATCTTCATATTTGTGAGCAATTCAATGTCAGGTTTACAGCTTATTTTATTTATTTATTTATGTATATGATTTCCCAAATCTTTCACAAAATATCTTTTTTTTCATTCTAAAACCCTCCTCTTGAGCCTGGCTTTCAAGTTCACAAACTACTGCTGGAATAACAATAACTAAAAAAGAAAAAATATTGTGAAACCCTTTCCAATGACTTTCTTCCTCTTCTATATTTGTCTACAGGAGACTCCCTCCCACCCTTCCTATTCTCCTCCTTCCTTCTCTGACCCTGCCTTCTGCTTCTCCTCTTTCCCGACCTTCTCCTCACAGGTATTGTTGTAAGGTGATGGGCGTCATTTGATAGGTCCTATTAAGGTATTGTTTAAATTCATTCATGGGATATGGTATTGCTGGCTAGGCCCGCATTTATTGCCCATCCCTAATTGCCCTTGAGAAGGTGGTGGTGAGCTGCCTTCTTGAACTGCTGCAGTCCATGTGGTGTAGGTACATCCACAGTGCTATTAGGGAGGGAGTTCCAGGATTTTGACCCAGTGACAGTGAAGGAATGATGATATATTTCCAAGTCAGGATGGTGATTGGCTTGGAGCTTCCAGTTTGTGGTATGCCCATGTGTCTGCTGCCCTTGTCCTACTAGATGGTAGCTTTTGTGGGTTTGGAAGGTGCTGTCTAAGGAGGTTTGATGAGGTCCTGCAGTGTGTCTTGTAGATGGTATACACTGCTGCCACTGTACATCGGTGGTGCATGAAGTGAATGTTTGTGGATGTGGTGCCAATTAAACGGGCTGCTTTGTCCTGGATAATGTCAAACTTCTTGAGTATTGTTGAAGCTGCATGGTCTCAGGTAGTTCAACAGTTTTTATGAACTGCTAGAAACTATATACATAGGTACAGTAAAGGCCTAAGCCAAGAACTGTCTCCATGCTTGCTTCTACACACAGCTCTGTTCAATACTACATTGACCCCTAGGGTGTGGCTCATGTGTTCTCTTATATCACAGTGTAGGTGCTAATGTACTCAGTCCCACGTTAAGCCTTTATGTGTCAGACTCTTAGACTACACCTCCCCCAAGTCTTTATGCAACATGTTTACAAAATGGTGAAACAGCACCTTATCTTCCGACTAGGCACTTTACAGCCTTCTGGACTGAATATTGAATTCAACAACTTTAGATCTTGACCTCCCTCCTCCATCCCCACCCCCTTTCTGTTTCTTCCGCCTTCCTTTTGTTTTTACCAATAATTTATATGGATTTTTATTTTCCCACCTATTTCCATTATTTTTAAATCTTTTATGCCCCCCCACCCCCACTGGAGCTATACCTTGAGTGCCCTACCATCCATTCTTAATTAGCACATTTGTTTAGATAATATCACCAACTTCAACACCTCTGTGTTCTTTTGTTCTTTTGTCTGTGACATCTTTTGATTATCCCCTCTCCTTGGATTCACCCAGTTCTGCTGAAGGGTCATGAGGATTCGAAACGTCAACTCTTTTCTTCTCTGCCAATGCTGCCAGACCTGCTGAGTTTTGCCAGGTAATTCTGTTTTTGTTTTGGATTTCCAGCATCCGCAGTTTTTTGTTTTTATCTATATGTTTACAAGCTATCCCAGTTTAGCTCATATATTTACATCATTACTACTACCCCATCTCCCTCCCCAGCCCAAGTCTATGAGTTCATAGATTCAGGTGGTGTGGAAGCCTTACAACCCTTCCATATTTCGTTCTCACTACAGCCAGAGGAGTGGTAGGCTCTGCTGCTGCAGGTAACTTTGTTGAATTGGATTTGTTCTGGCACCTGGGTATCTTTTTGTCTTCTTTTTCCGTTCTTTTTCAATTCCCCAATTGTAGTGATAAACGGTGGTCGGTTTATCCCACTCTTTACAAGGTGGACGACCTCTGGGCTGGTCTCTATAGTGTTTTTTTTTCTCTTTTTCCTTCGTGCAATTTGCCTTGACACACGCTGGGATGGAAGATGGCTCTTTCTGTAGTGAAGGTGTGACTTTGTTTTAAGCTCACTTTTGTGTTTAGCTGTGTGGTGTTCTGTTGTCAATGGATGGCGGCTGCTCAGTTCCAGCATTGTTTGTGGCACCGTCATGCTGGTTGGGGATTGCAGTGTATGCTCTGGTCTCGAGTTTTATCTCTGCAACTGGTATCAAAGCCGGAAGTTGAGGCTCTTCTTATTGCTGGTTCCCCTCTTGACTGCCATCTACTCTGGGTGTCGTGCTAACCATCTGAGTGGTTGGCTGGCCTGACCAATGAGGGGCATCTGGCACCTGTAACGAAAGTGGACAAACCTGCTCTGCAAAGAGAGAAGACAATTCAGAGCTGAAGCCCCAGTTGAGAGAATCTTTCTTGTTGGAGATCTGGGGAACTTGCAATTCTGAATGGCTGCTGCTCAGATCCAGCATTGTTTGTGGCACTGTCATGCACCTCAGCCTTCAGCCATTCTTTACAGCTCATTAATGAAGGTTCTCCTGGCTGCTGGACACCTTTATTAAATTTAACCCTTTCAAGTATTTTGTTACTTATAAGTTTAAAATAAATGTCAAATGATTTTAAAACTTTATCAAATTTTGCAGATGATTTGTTGATTACTTGTCTAGCTATTATATTGTTAGCTATCAGACCTTCCAAATAAATCAGCGTGTTAACTTGTTCAGCTGCTGTTGTTTTATCCAGACCTGAAGCAATCATGTATCTAAGGAATCTCTTTCTCCAAAGACCACAATTTTTTGATTGATCTGGGCCTTGGATAAGTCAGAATTGACCTGGAAGAGTGGATTTCTGATCCATGGTTAAAATTATTAAATTGCAGATTCAGTTGAAAAGTGTCTTGAAAATCCAAGATGGCACTGCCGTATGCTTCTTCACAAAGCATTTTCTTGTGCTTGCTTTGTTTTGGCAGGCTCCCATAATAATGGTATTTGCAATCTTAGCCTTTAAATCTTTTCAACAATGACTGCCTGTCGACTAGTTAGAGTTTTCCCTGTTTTAGCACAATGTTCTCGGGTCTTGGAATTGTCAAATCCTGGCTTTTGCTGGGTTTTCAAAGCTTCCTATTCGGTCGCAATTAATTAATTATTATCCTTTTCTTTGTTCGAAGCGAGCTCAACTGCCATGTGTTCAGGCGCCAGCTAGGAAATCGAGTTTCTCAGACTGCTATTTATATAGCAATTTCTGACCACTGCAGTATTTAAATTTTTTCAGGACTTTGCGTTGTCCAGGAATTTTACATTTTTAGCTCACTCCTGCAAGGTTTGCTGACTCTGACACTCGGGGTATTGAAGCTGGACTTCCAGTGGGGTTCAATGGAGTCTTGTACTGCAGTGAGGAATTTAATTTCTGCCTTCAACTTCCAAGCCTTTCTTTGGAACTTTTCTCTGAAAATTTCCTTCTGTGCCTTCGCTTCTTAGGTCAAAATGCTTTTATTATGTTTTCTTCAGTTTTTCAGGATTTTAATTTTCTTCTGCAGTCTCTGCAATGCTTTCAGTTGTTCTATTCGCTGTCACCATGTTGTAAGGTGTTGGGTGTAGTTCGGTAGTTCTGATTAAGGTATTTGCACTCTTAGGGAATTCAACAGTAAGCATTTATTAACCACTAGAATCTATACATGTAGGTATAGTACAGGTCCAAGCTAGGAGGTGTCTCCATGCTTGCTTCTACACACAGCTCTGTCCAACAGCACACTGATTACTAGGTGCGGGTCATGCGTTCTGTTACACCGCTGTGTGGGCGGTACTGTACTCAGTCCCACATTAACCCGTTATGTGCCAGACCTTTATAGAAACAGAGAAAATAGGAGCAGGAGTAGGTCATTCAGCTCCTTTGAGCTTGCTCTGCCATGCAATACAATCATGCTGATCCTCTGTTTCAATGCCATACTCCTGCTTTCTCCCCTGGATGCCTTTTATCTATCTATTTCCTTTTTAAATATATTCAGTGACTTGGCCTCCACAGCCTTCTGTGCTAGAGAATTCCACAGGTTCGTCACACTCTGAGTGAAGAAGTTTCTCCTAATCTCAGTCCTAAATGGCCTGCCCCGTATCTTGAGACTGTGATCCCACAGCCAGAGGAAACATCATCGCTGCATCCAGTCTGTCCAGCCCTATCAGAATTTTATACATTTCAATGCAATCTCCTCTCATTCTTCTAAATTCCAGTGAATACAGGTCTAGTCAACCCAATCTCTCTTCATATGACAATTCTGCTAACCCAGGAATCAGTTCTGAATCTTCGCCGCACTCTCTCTATGGCAAGTATATTCTTTCTTAGGTAAGAAGACCAAAACTACACACGCTACTCCCGGTGTGGTCTCACCAAGGCCCTGTATAGCTGCAGTAAGACATCCTTGCTCCTGTACTTAAGTTCTCTTGCAATGAAGGCCAACCTACCATTTGCCTTCCTAACTGCTCGCCACACCTGAATGCTTGCTTTCAGTGATTGGTGTACAAGGACAGCCAGGTCCCTTTATACGTCAACATTTCCCAATCTATCACGACTTAAATAATACTCTGCCATTATGTTTTTCTTACCGAAGTGGATAACTTCACACTTATCCATGTTATACTGCATCTGCCATGTGTTTGCCCACATATTCAACTTGTTTAAATTGCCTTGAAGCCTTTTAACATCCTCCTCACCTACTCACCTTTCCACCAAGTTTCACGTTGTCATGAAACTGGGAAATATCACATTTGGTTCCCTCATCCAAATCATTGATATGTATAGTGAGTAGCTGGGGCCCAAGCACTGATCCCTGTGGTACCCCACTAGTCACTGCCTGTCACTCCAAAAAAGACCCATTTATTCCTACTCTCTGTTAAGGAACTCTCAATCCATGCCAATATATTTTCCTCAATCCCATGTGTTTTAATTTTGTACACTAACCTGTTATGTGGGGTTTTATCAAAAGTTTTCAAAAAAATTCAAATACATCACATCCACTGGTTCTCCCTTATCTATTTTGCTAGTTACTTCCTCAAAAACTCCAGTCGGTTGTCAGACATGATTTCTCTTTCATAAATCCATGTTGACTTTGTCTAATCCTGTTGATATTTTCTAAGTGCCCTGTTATCATATCCTTTAACTCTAGCATTTTCCCTGCCACTGATTTTAGGCTAACCAGTCTGTAATTCCCTGTTTTCTCTCTCCTTTTTGAAATATAGGGGTTATATTTGCGACCTGCCAGTTCTCTGGGACTGTTTCTGGATCTACAAAATTTTGGAAGTTGACAACCAAAGCATCCACTATTTTCATGGCCACCTCCTTTAGTAGCCTGGGATGTAGATCCTGGGGATTTATCAGCTTTCAGTCCCGTTAATTTCTCCAGCACTATTGCTTTAGTAATATTAATTTCTTTCAATTCCCCCTTCTCACTAGACCCTTGGTTCCCTGGCATTTCTAGTAACTTATTTGTGTCTTCCTCCACAAAGACAGAACTAAACTAGTTGTTTAATTGCTCTGCCATTTCCTTGTTTTCTATTATAAATTCTCCCGTTTCGGACTGTAAGGGCCCTACATTTGTCTTCGCTAATCTTTTTCTTTTTACATACTTATAGAAGCTTTTAGAGTCCGCTTCTATGTTCCTTTACAGTTTATTCTCATACTCTATTTTTCCCCTCTTAATCAATCCCTTGGTCCTCCTTGGCTGAATTCTAAATTGCTCCCAATCCTTAGGCTTGTTCTTTTTCCAGCAACTTTATATGACTCCTCATTGGATTGAATACTATCCTTAATTTCTTTTGTTAGCCATGGTGGGTTGCTTTTCCTGGTGTGCTTTTGCGCCAGAAAGGAATGTATAACTGTTGTAATGCTTGCATTCGTTCCTGAAATATTAGCTATTGGCTATCAACCGCCATGCCTTTTAATGAAGTTCCACAATCTATCTTAGCCAACTTATGTCTCATACCTACGCAGATTCCTTTGTTTAGGTTTAGGATGCTAGTTTCGGATCAGACTACTTCACTTTCTATCCTAATGAAGAATTATATCATGTTATGGTCACTGTTCCCTAAAGGACCCCACACAATAAGATTATTAATTAATCCCTTCTCATTGCACAATACCAAGCCTAGGATAGCCTGTTCCCCTAGTTTGTTCCTCGATGTACAGGTCTAAAAATCCATCTCATGCACTCTCCAGGAATTCATCCACCACAGTGTTATTGCTAATTTGGTTTGCAGTATAAATGCAGATTACAGTCACCCATGATTACTGTAGCACCCTTGTTACATGCATCTCTAATTTCCTGTCTAATGTTGTCCCCTACCTTACCACTACTATTTGCAGGCCTGTAGGCAACTCCCACTAATGTTTTCTGCCCGTTGTTGTTTCTTAGCTCCACCCGGACTGATTCTAAGTCTTGATTTTTTGAGCCAAAGTCCTCTTTCACTATTGCACTCATTTCATCACGCCACCCCACCTCCTTTTCCTTTTTGCCTGTCCTTCCTAAATATCAAGTACCCTTGGATATTCAGTTCCCAGCCTTGGTCACCTTGCAGCCATGTCTCAGTAATCACAATCATATCATACCCATTTACATTTATTTGTGCCGTTAATTTATCTACCTTATTGTGAATGTGTTGTGGCTTCAGGTACAGTGCCTTCAGACTTGTATTTTTAACATTTTTACACATTTTTTTGTATTATGGCCCCATTTGCTGCTAACCCTTGTGTCCTCTGCCTCCCACTTTTGCTTTGTTCTTTTCTGTCTTTCATTCCTATCTTTGGTTCCCTCTCTTGTGTCTCCCCATTCAGGTTCCCACCTCCTTGCCAACCTAGTTTAAACCCTCCTCCATAGTACTAACGAATACCCTTGTAAGGATATTCATCCTGGACCTGCTGGGGTGTAACCCTGTCCAGCTTGGACAGGTCCAATCTTCCCTAGAATCGGTCCCAGTGCCTTAGGAATCTAAATCCTCCCTCCGACACCATCTCTCCAGCCACGTATTCATCCGGCCTATTCTCCTATTCTTGATCTTGCTAGCACACAGCACTGGGAGTAGTCCTGAGATTACTACCTTTGAAGTCCTGCTATTTAATTTATTAGCTCCTTATATTCTGCTTTCAGGACCTCATCCCTCTTATTACCAATGTTGTTGGTACTGACATGGACCATGGCCTCTGGCTGTTCACCCTCCCCCTTCAGAATGCCCTGCAGCCACTCAGTGACATCCTTGACTCTGGCACCAGGGAGGTAACATAACATCCTGGTGTCACGTCTGCAGCCGCAGAAACCTCTATCTGTTCCCATTACGATAGAATCCCCTAACACTATTGCTCTCTCACTCTTTTTTCTCTCCCACCTGTGCAGCTGAGCCACTCGTGGTGCCACAAACTTGGCTCTTGCTGCATTCCCCTGAGAAACCATCTCCCCCAGCAGTGTCCAAAGCGGAAAATCTGTTAGAAAGGGAGATGGACCCAGGGGTCTCCATTACCTGCTTAGTGCTTTTACTCTGTCTAGCGGTCACCCATTTCTGCCTGTGCACTCTTTACCTGTGGCGTGACTACCTCATGTGCTGTCCACAAAGACCTCAACTTTGGGATTTCATGGATTTTGTGGTGGATGGGAGCGAAAAATTTGGAGAGAGGCCAAAAGTTGGAATCAAGCCAGCGGGAAATCAAGTCAGAATTTTCATCTCACCACTTACGGTGAGCGGGTTGGGCTTCCTGCTGATCCATGTTGGGAATGCCATTTGCATGTATTTCCATGTCACAAATACTCATTAAAAATGCAATCGTCGGAATCATGTTCCCCCTCCCAGTTACATGCCATGCCAGTGGGAAATTAGACCGGTCTAAATCAGGACCATATATAAGTGGCATGCAGCTATCTGTCCTCACTGCGCTCATGGCTTTGAGGTGAGTGCAACATTGAAAGCCAACCTCGAACAGCACAGCTTTGGTTTCTCAGCAATGCTACTGATAGACCACTCTGGTGGGTGTTGAGCTGCTAATGGTGGGCACGTCAAACGTTGAGCTCAGCTGCTCATGGTGAGTGCATTGGATGTTGAGCTGGGCTGTTCCTGATGGGTGCCTACATACTGCAGGAGGACAGCACTCAGTGTCAGTGCAGCAGGGCTGCACTCTGAAACAGAGACCAGCATTGCAACCAGGGTATTGCGGGGGGAGGGGAAAGGATGATAGAGACATAAGGGTCAGTGGGATATGGTGGAGTTGGAGGTGGGTGGGAGGGGTATGGTGGGGTTGGAGGTGAGAGGACGATGGCAGGCAGGTGGCAGTGGGGGAGCTGGAGTCCGACATGGAAGATTAGAACGTAGAAGAAGGTGAATGGGAATCAAACTGTATGAATGGTTGGGGATGTACCATGACCCCAGAATAAGAGGGGGGATCATGTTAGTGTGGCACAGGAGGTATGGGTTGCACAGAGATTCATGGGGGGAGGGTTGGAGTGGGGGTTTGGGGAAGGGAGACTGTGTTGTGATCAGTCATGAAGGAATGGGAGAGCTTGGTGAAAGACAGTCATAGTCCCAGGTCTAGGGTCAAGAGGTTGGAGTGAGAGAATGAAGTCAGTCCTGGGGATTCGTGGACCTCATAGTCAGGATGAGAGATTAAAGGCAGTCCTGGAGATTTGTGAGCTATGCGACAGGGCTATGCTTGACTTGCAAGTCGTAGTCCTGCTCCAGGAAAAGAAAAGGCCTGTGTGCTCAGTTGGGATAAGGCACATCCTGGTGTGCAGGGTGTGTTCATTGTCTTACAGCTGGTGGTGATGGGGTTGTCTGGCTTGGTACTGGGCTGCAGATGGTTAGGGGAGGCGTCTGCAGCCTGTAAATGGGCAAAAAGTTATAAAGGGGGAGGTACTTGAAGCTCTCTCGGTTGGGGGATGGGGGGGGTTCTCCTCTGTATGTCACCATGCACAAAGTCTCGAGATGGGGATGGATGAGGTCCACATTGCATGGGGACATCAGCAGTGATGGGTCCGGGAGGAGGGCTGGAATGCCTATTGCAATGACAATGGGATCCAGCGTTACTGGGGGAGGCTGGAGAATAACAGGAGGGAGGTCCACCTGTACATTATGATGTTCCAGGAAAATTAGAGGGATCTGAACACTGACAGGGGGAGGGCCGAACTTGGTCTCGAAGTGGAAATGCTCACCATGATTTTGAAACTCTGAAGTTATTGCGCGGTTTTAAAAAATTCATTTATGGGATGTGGGCGTCACTGGCTCGCCAGCATTTATTACCCATCCCTAATTGCCCTTGTTCAGAGGGCAGTTAAGAGTCAACCACATTACTGCAGGTGTGCAGTCACATGTAGGCCAGACCAAGTAAGGATGGCAGATTTCCTTCCCTAAAGGACATTAGTGAACCAGCTGGGCTTTTACAACAATCGACAGTGGTATCATGGTCATCATTCGACTTTTATTTATTTCCACATTTTTATTGGATTCAAATTCCACCATCTGCTGTGGCAGGATTCAAACTCAGGTTCCCAGAGCATTACCCCGGGTCTCTGGATTATTAGTCTAGTGACAATACCACTACGCCATTGCCTCCTCCAAATTTAATTTTTTTTTAATTTTTAAAAGTTTAAAATTGAAACTGGAAAAGGATCTGCATGGGAGGGGTCTGAGGCACTGTAGGAGGAGCCCATGCAGGATCTACTCTCAAACTGTCAAATATCTGAACATGCAGTTATTGCTATTCTGTTGTTAGGGTATTGGTAAGTCATAGAGTCATAGAGTTCTACAGCGCAGAAAACAGCCCTTCGGACCATCAAGTCTGCGCTAGTCAAACAAGTGCCCATAGTCTTGTATGCCATGGCATCACAAGTGCACATCCAAATACTTCTTAAATGTTATGAGGGTTTCTGCCTCTACGACCCTTTCAGGCAGTGAGTTCCAGATTCCCACCAGCCTCTGGGTGAAAAAATTCTTCCTCACATCTCCTCTAAACCTTCTGCCCCTTATCTTAAATCTATGCCCCCTGGTTATTGATCCCTCCACCAAGGGGAAAAGTTCCTTCCTCTCTACCCTATCTATGCCTCTCATAATTTTATACACCTCAATCATGACTCCCCTCAATCTCCTCTGCTCCAGGAAAAATAACCCCAGTCTATCCAATCTCTCCTCATAACTAAAACTCTCCAGCCCAGGCAACATTCTGGTAAATCTCCTCTGCACTCTCTCTAGTGCAATCACATGCTTCCTATAATGCGGATTCCAGAACTGCAAGCAATACTCTAGCTGTGGCCTAATCAATGTTTTATACAATTCCAGCATTACCTCCCTGCTCTTATGTTCTATGCCTCAGCTAATAAAAGCAAGTATCCCATATGCCTTCTTAACCATTTTATCCACTGTCCCGGAGCCTTAAGAGACCGTTGGACAAGCACACCAAGGTCCCTCTGATCCTACCATTCATCGTGTATTCCCATGCCTTGTTTGTCCTGCCCAAGTGCTTCACCTCACACTTATCCGGATTAAATTCCATTTGCCACTGAACAGCTCATCTATGTCCTCCTGTAATCTAAGGCAATCCTCCTCACTATTTACCATCCCACCAATTTTCATGTCATGCGCGAACTTACTGATCAACCCTTCTATATTCAAGTCTAAATTGTTTATATATACCACAAACAGAAGGGACACAACACCGATTCCTGTGGAACCCCACTGGACACAGGCATCCAGTCACAAAAACACCCCTGGACCATCCCCCTCTGCTTCCTGCCACTCAGCCAATTCTGGACCCAATTTGCCAAATTGCCTTGGATCACATGGGTTTTTACTTCGTTATCAGTCTCCCATGCAGGACTTTATCAAAAGCCTTGCTGAAGTCCAAATAGACTACGTCAAATGCATTGCCCTCATCTACACACCTGGCCATCTCTACGAAAAATTCAAATTGGTCAGCCATGACCTCCCCTTAACAAAGCCATGCTGGCTGTCCTTGATTAATCCCTGCCTCTCTAAGTGTAGATTAATTCTGTCCCTCAGAATTGCTTTGAATAGTCTCCCAACCACTGAGGTTTGACTGACTGGCCTGTAGTTCCCTGGTTTATGCCTTCGTCCCTTCTTGAATAACGGTGCCACATAGGCTATCCTCCAGTCCTCTGGTACCTCTCCTGTGGCCAGAGAGGTATTGAAAATTATTGCCAGCGCCTCTGCTATCTCTTCCCTCACCTCGCTCAACAGCCTGGGATACATTTCATCCAGACCTGGAGATTTATCTACTTTTAAGCCTGCCAGACCACTTCGAACCTCCTGCCTTTCTATGCTAATTTCTTTAATTATATCACAGTCCTTCTGCCTGATTTCCATACCTACGTTGCCCTTCTCACCAACACAAAGTATTCATTTAGAACCCTACCTACGTCTTCTGGCTCCACACACAAATTACCACTATGGTCCTTAATGGGCTCTACTCTTCCCCTAGTTATCCTCTTACTCTTAAGGTACTTGTAAAATAGCTTTGGATTTTCCTTTATTTTACCTGCCAATGTTTTTTCATACCCCCTTTATGCTCTCCTAATTTCCTTTTTAAGATCCCCCCTACACATTCTACAGTCCTCTAGGCTTCTGCTGTTTTGAGCCCTCAGTATCTTCCATAGGCCTCCCTTTTTCTCTTTACTCAATCCTGTATATCCCTCGACATCCAGAGTTCCCTGGATTTGTTGGTCCCACCCTTAATCTTTACTGGAATGGTTTTCTACATTTTTGTGTTTTTTTTCTCAAAACATTCCTGCTGCTTTTATTCTTTTTAAATAAGGCTGTAAATAATAATTGTTGAAAAGTGATGATTATTATAATTTTAAGAGTGAAACTTATGCATTTATTTTCCAATTTTTTTGGCACCTTGGGCTATAGAATGCAAGCCACTCCAGGTCTCTGCCAGTACTGATTTGAAACTAGCCATGGGATGTGTGTGTTGGTTGGAAAACTTTCTCTCTTTCCTTAGCTTCTTTCCTCTAGGGATGGGTTTCTGCTTGGGGTGCACCCTTGAATTTAACAAGGCTCTTACTTCATTATTTTTAACAGTCTCCTGGTGCTGTGCTCTCCAGGGTGAACTGATTCTATTTTTTCCCTTTTTTGATTGCACTCAACTCCAGATAGAGCAGGATGTTAATCAGGACAGTGGCTGTAGTTGCACTAACTGAAATTATCCATTTCCAATTTTCTGTGTTCCAAGGAGACTGGGTACATAACTGAGACCAGAGGGCTGCAAAGCGCCAAATGAAAAGATGAAGTGCAGTTCTCCAAGCTCAGTTGAGTTCTGTTGGAACATTGGCATAAGGCCGAGCACTGAGGTTTGGGTGTGACGGGAAATTAATGTGGCAAGTGACTGGAAGCACTGAGGTTACACTTGCAGACAGACCAAAATCTTTGGCCTAATCTGTGTTTCTCATGTTCAGTGTGGAGGTGGCTGCACAATGAACTGTGAATGCAGGATATGAACAGGGACAAAGTGCACATAAATCCCTGTCTTGCATAGAAGGTATCTTCGGGGCTGTGATTGGTAGTGTGGGAGAAGGTGAGTGAGCGTGTATCTCATCTTGTGTGCTTGTAGGGGAAGATTTTGGCCTGTCTGCAAGTGCAACCCCAGTGCTTCCAGTCACTTGTCACATCAATTTCCCATTACACCCAAACCTCAGCGCTTGGCCTTGTGCAATGTTCCATTGGAACTCAACTAAGCTTGGAGAACTGCAGCTCATCTTTTCATTTGACGCTTTACAGTTCTCTGGTGTCAGTCGTGTACCCAGTCTCCTTGGAACACAGGGGAAGGTACCGAGGGAAAAGTAATGGTTGGAAAAATGGCCTCCTTCTTGCTGTAACGATTCTGTGATTCCATGTGCCACAGAGAGAACAGGGACTTTAGAAAGGGTGGGGATGTAGTTTGGCGGGAGGAGCCAGAAACATGTTTTTGGTGGCGGAATTTTAATGATATAAAAGGTGGAAAATCTGGCAAATGTGGAGGCTGCAAGGGGGAGCTTACGATGTCTGAGGGGAAGAGGTTGAGAGCAGAATCACAAGAAATTGGATAGTCCTGATTGAGGTTCTTGGCTACTTCAATGGAATTGAGTCATCAGCTAAGATGTTCAGAAGTTTGTGATGAGCAGTGAGAGGTTGGAAAGACTAGCAGTTAGTTGGTGAGCTATTTCTTAGATCCTGTCTAGGAATGCAAGATAAATATTATATTTATGTGGCCATGCTCCCTCTCCTTGATTAAATATTATTTATAACTGTGTTGCCCAATAAAAATGGCTGAATAGCCACAGGTATGGCTATGGCAACACCATTGTAACCACACTGACTAATTTTACTGGTATTTCAGTAGTGATGGATTTTAATGTTCTCCCTTGCATTAATGCACCATTTTAATAGATAATCAATAAGCAGTAATCAAAGAAGAAAAGAATTCAATGGCAAAAAATTTGCAAACTGCTTTTTGCTGTCCAATTTTACCAAGAAATGCACAGAAAAGGTTAAAGTGCACATGTGTGCGGCATGCAAATGAGTATTGACGTAATTCTGTTTATTAATATGAAATACCTTCTAAATTCCCAGTTCTGTGTATGTGTATTAAAAGTATTGGACTCACTACTGTATTGGAAACAACATTTATTGATAACCACAGTGCGTTAATACAGCTTCAAGGCCTATTAATAGGATCAACTTTATACTAGTATACTGAGCATTCTGTGAAGTTGGTTATTTAAGCCCTGGTGACCAAATGACTGTCATATTCAACCTGTTTGAAAATGCACTGGACTCTTCTTTGCATAAATATTGTCATGTGATTTATTGCACCAGTTTTTTTGAAATTCATTTTCTTGCAATGTGGTGGTACTTAATTCTTACCTAGGTTTCTTCGAACAGATGTTCGCAAGTTGCCTTTTTGAATTACCGCAGTCCTTGTGCTGTTATACAGCAAATTCTAGAATTTTCACTCTGTGAATGGGTCACTCAGAGCTGCAAAGGTTGTGGAACGGTATTTGTAGGCTATCCATTGGTGTCAATATTATCAATTTTTTTCCAAAATCCCTTTTCAGTATCTAACAAATTTGAGTAGAAATGTTTCTTAATAATGATCTTGTTCTGTAATTAGTAAATACTTAAACTTTTCTGGTGGCTGAAAATGTTAACTAAAGCTGTGAAGGTGATACTTCCTTGACACTGCAGTGTAATTCTACTATTTTGTAACATATTTTTGAAGTTTGCAGTTTGTATTTCTAATACTGTAGTCATTTCATTCCACCTCTGAAATAGAAATGTAGAAACTTGTAAAAATCAGGTAGAAGGATTGAATAAGCTATTGATTCTTCCTGCTGCCCCATTTAATTACTGCTGAAAAATGAACAATGAAATGAGATTTTTTTTTCTGTGATCAAAGGTGATCAAGGTTTTATGTCTCTTTCCCATTCCCATATGTATGCTACAATTTTTATTTTGCTTCCTATACAATGATTTTAGATGTAATTTATATTTTCTGTTTTGTGCTTTTGGCCATGTATTTCAGTGAAAATTTGTTAGTCCATTTGGTTGAAGAACCTGCTCACAGACATCCACTGATCTGCTCTGGAGCATTCGTGAGATCTTCTTCTGCCATTCTCTTAGCTACTTTTCTTCCTTTCCAAAGATGCCCTGGCAGTCCCAATTACATTGAGTTCTCACAACCCTTTAAACATGGCACCAGCAGCTACATTAGCATAACCTCATGCTGCCTCTATTGCCTCTCCACCCTTCTCCAATCCCTCATGGTCGGTTCTCATGCTGTTAGTTGTGTGATGATCCATTTGCTGGGAAAAGCTTGTATTTTCTTTTGTGCAATGTCCCATTCAGAACAAAATGTCCTGGGGATTATTTTGAAATAGAGTTAATTATTTTCCTATTATGACATCATTAGGTTCTAAGAAATGCCCATGTGACCTGAGATTGCCATAGGGATGAACAGCTGAGAAGGATAAGTAGAAGGCTAATTGCAGTGGGGTAGTGTCAGCCCGTTTTTTTTCTCTCTGTTTGACAGTTCAGAACACTCTTTAAAAATTTGTGAAAAGAGGAAAACAAGCAGGGTCCTCTTCAAGTGGAACAGTTTTCTGTTTGGCAGTCTTCAAACAGATCCAGGTGTTGAAGCAGGTTTCTGAGAATAGAGTAGAGACTGTGTCACCGTTTGTGTTATACAGTTTGAAAGGACGGAACATTGATGACAGGAAGAGTGGTGGATTGGACAATACCTATTGCTGCCACTGAAGTGGTGCCAGAACCCACCAGACCTTTTAAAGGGGTCTAAGAAGGGAGTCTCTGGGAATTCTGTGGCATCAGGACTGTCATGACCCGAGTGAGAATAGGTTTGTAGACATATGACTTTGTTGGTGGTAATCATGTCCGGGACTTTGGATGGAATATAGCTGATGGTGAATGCAACTCGGGCCAAAATGTTTGGATGGGAAGGGAGAAATCCTACAAGAGGCAGAGTTGGAAAGATTGTGAGATTGGTCCCACATTTGTGCGGGAAGTAATATGAGTGCTTCTAACTCGGTGAGGCACATGCTTTCTGTATCAACTATTCAAAGTGAAATTTACCTTTTTATTTGAAATTTCCTTCACCCATTACTTATTGTTTGAGTTTTGTTGATTTTAATTGGTTTGTTTCAGTAAAAGTTTTAAAAATTGAAATCTTGTCCATCAGTTTTCTTTACATTGACGTAGTGGGTATTCCTTTCTTTTTGAAAGGTTATTTGTCTCTGCAGAGATCGTAACAATTGGCTGGCCACTGGAAGATCGAGTACAGCCAATCGATCCCTGCTCAAGTGGAAACTTCCAGCCCCAACATTGAGATCTGCGGTTTAGACACAAAATTAGGCCCCATATGTCAAAAGAGTGTTTGTTTTTGTAAGCTACAATTCACATTGACATGACAGAGTTGAAAAATAATGTCCACTTTCCAAAGTGTGCCAGTGTGCTTCACCAGTTTCAGTTTGTTGCTGAACATGAAACTAACTGCAACTGCCAAAAAAATTATCTGTTTACAATGATACCTTTCACATACAATCTAAAATGGCCTTGCCTGCTCAGCATTTTGAAGTTCCGTGCAGAAAAAAGAACTGTGCACCTAAGTGACACGGATCAGTTATTGACACTACTCCATGCCTTCAATTTATTTTGTGATGCAAAGTTGCAATACAATCCTGGGTAACTGGATAAGGTAAACTGATGCTAAATTCAGCAGTTGCATACCTGGTAACAACAAATGGCAGTTGTGAAACCATATTCTAAGAGGGATGTTGGCGAAGTTTCCTTTTGTTCTCTCAAATGTAAATTGTCAGCTGCTCTTAGGTACCTGGTAAGTGCCATTTTACTGTTGCGCAAAGATTATTATGTGTTCACAAGCAGCATTATTATTCCAGGGACAATCTTTATACAGGCCAAAATATTGCTATGGCAAGCTAATGAAGGGCACCCACTGTTAGTTAAACTTTTCCTTGCTCACTTCATGTCAACGACATCTTGCCCTGCAAGATGCTGGAAGTGAGAAATGGAAATAGCATGGTGCCCTCCATAGGCATCTGGGATCTTGAATGAACAAGGCAAGAAACTGTGTATCTCCTTAACCAATCAGATTGAAACACTGTGAAATTGACAGTATAAAGACGTAAAGAGAAGTGTAATTTAGAATAGTGAATTCAGTATCAAGTCAGATATAGAAAGAGAAATAAAGAGAAGAAAGATACCAAGAAAGAAGTAGAGAGAAAAAGAAACAAACTTGGAAAAAAAGTTAACTTTGAACAATTTAAAGTCTCCAACTATTAAAATCTGAAGGAATGGTACTCCACATGTAATAATTCATTTTCAAAGCCTGGGGGACTGGTTGCCAGTAATTAACAATTATCATGTGTCAAAAGGGTATTGGACTTGAAATGATGACTTAACTTTCTGTGCTGAGTTTACTTCGTATCTACAATGAAAGAACAGAGACTTAATGCCACTCAATGCATTTCAAGTGGAGCCAGACAGTGAGATGCCTTTCTTGTGAAGCGCATCATGAGTGGCACAACTCTGACTGTTTGATTTCCATGTATGAGGGCAGAATTCTTACTTCAATGGGCGGTTGGGCCAATTGACCATTGACAGGTCGGTGGGCAGACAGCTGATTTCGCTGTCCGCCTGTCTTTGTGAATATTTAAAGGGATCGGGATCCCCTGACGTCATCCCGCGTCATTTTCCCCTCGGCAAGCAGGCCCTGCCCCCAAATCACCGAGGGGAAAATCCTGGCCCAAGTGTGCATCTGCTCTCACCTGAAGCTGCTTTGCCATCTGGATGTAAATAATGCCGATTAGAATTAGCTTCACTGTTATTTTGACAGCAATTTGTGGGCCCCGACTGTCTTGATATTCCTTTGCCTTCCCCTTCTTCACTTTTCACAATTGAATGCACTGGATGATGGTGTGGAATTCAGTTGAGTAGATTGCTGAACAGGTGATGTGTCATGGAGTAAGAATTAGGAAGAATGACTGGAAATTTGGTGGATCAAGGATAGAGAAAGGAGAGATGGAAGGGTTAAGGGGAAGAGTTTGAAAAGCTAGAAGACCCTGATTTGTGGGCAGGGATGGGAAAGTAATGTAAAAGACCAGAGTCAGAAGTTCTAAAAGTGTAGTGAGAGATAGAATGCTGCACATAAAGGGAAGAGCAGAGCAGGACCATGAAGGGATTTGAGAACTTTGGGCAGAATTTAATGCATGGCAGGTCTTCCCTGCCATTGGAAAGAGAATAGGGACCACATCTCTATCAAAGTTGGCTGCTGTGCAGACATTTAATGCTCTGAAGGGTGTTAATTGGCTGGAGGCTGGACTTCTGCCCCTTGGAAGGAAGTCTTGCTTCAGTTACCGGCCAATCTGACTGGGAGTGGTGACCAATACTGAGACTACAGGCAGGCCCATGATGCTAGGATGGATGTAAGTGCATGGTGTGTCACAGCAGGAATGGAAGGGGAGGTTCCAGGATGGAGGGGTGAGTTGGGGGATGAGGTCTTGATGGAGAGGCTAGGGAAAAAGGGAGCATCTGGGAGGGGAAGACCTTGAGTGGGGCTCTGACTGGGAAAGAGGGCCAGTGATGGAAGGTCCCTCCCCTCGTCTTTCCTGCTGGAGGCTTGAGCAGACTAACATGCCGAGCTCCTCCCCACACCTGCCCCTGACTTTCTCCTGTAAACCCACTGGTGGGGGCCTGAAGGTTCTGCACATGGATTTTTAATGTCTTGGGGAATTGGGAGCTACTTTATATTTAGATTGAGTATTCATTTAGAGGAATTTATCATGGTGTGGCTGGAGAAGGTGGAAGAGGGAAACATATTGAGTAAGATGCCCCACGCCTCAATTTTGGGTCTTAAATGAATTTACAAAAAATACTTAGATTCAGAGACAGGAGGTGGTTAAATTTGTAAATTTTATCAAGTAGCAGGGGCAGTGTAATTTGAGAAGCCGTTCAGAAATGACAATATGAATTGGATATTAGTGGGCAGAGTAACGACAGATGATATATTCTCCAAACAAATGTTAAAAACTGCACAAAGGAAGGAAAACCATGAAAGATAGATCTATGCCCTGAATGTTTTGAAATAGCTAAGGATAGAACGGAAAGATCCTTCGAAGGCTTGGCACTAAATGTGCCTAACCAATGCAGGGCTGCAATTAACAAAGCCAAAGTTGAAATACAAAACCAAAAGGTTTCTGAAGGAATCATGATGAAATTGTATAATCCTCTGCTCAGACTACCTTGAGTACTTTGCTGAGTTCTGAACACTGAGGCTTGGGAAGATACTCAAATGCTGGAAGCAGCACAAAGAACAGTGACCAGCTGACCTCCAGTGTCATATAATAGTCCTGAGGACAGATTGTGGAAGATTGAGCTGTTCAGCTTGGTAAGGAGATGTTTGAGAGATGAAATATTGTGATCCAGGGCAAACACATCTGCTATAAGTGTCTGCAGCTTGAGGAGCTTTGGCTCAGAGTCACTGAGCTGGAGGTTGAGCTGCAGACATTGCGGCACATTAGGGAGGGGGAAGGTTCCTTGGATGCTTTATACCAGGAGGCAGTCACACCAATTAGGTTAGGGTTTTCTGATTTGGTCAGGGACAGGAGAGTGTGATGCATGTGAGATGGTAAGGGGACCCAGAGGGTAGGAGTGCAGGAGTATGAGCCTCTGCAATTGTCCTATAAGTTTGAGGTTCTCTCAGTTTGTTTGGATGAGAGCAGGGGCTGCAGAGTGGGTGAGCAAACTGACTATGGCACCGTGGTACAGGAAGCCATTCAAGTGGAGAGGAGCAAAAAGGAATGTAGCGGTAGTAGGGGACAGTATAGTGGGGGGGATTGACATTGTTCTCTGTAGCAAAGAATGAGAGTCCAGATGGCTGTGTTGCCTGCCCAGTGCTAGGGTGCGGGATATCTGCTCAGGGCTGGAGATGAACTTGCAGTGGGAGGGGGAGGATCCAATGGTCGCGGTCCATGTAGGTGCCAATGACATAGGTACAACTAGGAAAAGGTTCTGCATAGAGAGCATGAGGAGTTAGTCAATAAATTGAAAAGCAGAACCTCAAAGGTTATACTCTCCTGGATTATTACCTGAGCTGCCTGCAAATTGGCATATGGCAAATAAAATTAGAGATGAAGAGGTGGCTCAAAGACTGGTGTGTGAGAAGTGGGTTCCTGTTTGCGGGGCACAGGCACCAGTACTGTAGAAAGTGGGGGCTGTACCGTTGGGACGGCCTACACTGAACCATGCTGGGACCATTGTTCTTGCAAACCACATAACTAGAGAAGGGGAAAGGTTTTAAACTAAATAGTTGGGGCAAGGGGTCAAATGTGGAAAGATGTGGTATTTCAAAGAGTAGAGACGAGGAAAGAGAGGAAAATAGTAATATGGGAAATGAGGGTCGGAGAATGGCAGGAAGGGACAGGGAGAAAAAACCTAAAGTATATACACAAAGAATCAAGACTAGATGTTACAAAGATAACAAAAAAACTAAACTAAAAGCTTTGCATTTGATTGCACGTAGCATTCGTAACAAAGTAAACAAATTAATAGCGCACATTGAAGTAAATAAATATTATACAGTTTCAATATCACCTGTCATTACTTTGCCATTACAGAGATGTGGCTGCAGGATGACAAAGATTGGGTCCTGAATATTTAGGGATATATGACCTTCAAAAAGAATAGGAAGTTAGGTAAAGGTGGAGGGGTAGCACTGTTAATCAAGGATGGCATTTGTGCAATAATTAGAGATGATCTTGGTTCAAGAGATCAATATGTAGAATCGGTTTGGGTGGAGATGAGGAATAGTAGGGGAAAGTGTGAATGGTCTACAGGCCTCCTAACAGTAACCACAATGTAGGACAAAGTATACAAGAAGAAATATGGGTGCTTGTGATAAAGGGACAGCAATAATCATGAGTGACTTTAATCTACATATAAACTAGAAAAATCGGATGGGCAGTAGTAGCCTGGATGAGGAGTTCATACTATGCTTTTGAGATAGTTTCTTAGAGCAGCATGTTCTGGAACCAACCAGAGAGCAGTTTATATTAGATTTGGTTTTGTGTAATGAGACAGGATTAATTAATGATCTCAGAGTAAAGGCATCCCTAGGGAGCAGCGACCAAAATATGATTGAATCTTACACCCAGTTTGAATGGAGAAGAGTGGGTTTAAGACTGGTATTTTAAACTTAAATAAAGGCAACTTTGTGGGCATGAAAACTGAGCAAATTGAAGTGAAATGGGATAGTAGGCTAGGGATAGATCAATAGAGAAACAGTGGCAGACATTTAGGGGATATTTCAGAACACTCAGAATAAGTATATCCCTACTATAAAGGAAAACTCTAAAGGGAGGACCCACTATCCATGGTTAACTAAAGAAGCTAGGGAAAGCATCAAACTTAAAGAAAAAGCATATTACTGCGCAAAGATGAGTGGCAGGTCAGATCTTTGGTCAGAATATAAAGAGCGGCAAAGAATGGCAAAAATATTAATCAGGAAAAAGGAAATAGAGTATGAGAAGAAACTAATTAGAAATGTTAAAACGGATAGCAAGAGTTTCTACGGTATTTAACCAGGAAAAGAGTAGGTAAAGTGAGTATTGGTCCTGTAGAGACTGACAGTGGGGAGTTAATAGTAGATAATAAGGAAATGGTGGATGAAATGAACAAATATTTTGCTTCTGTCTTCGCTATAGAGGATGCAAAAATCACTCCAGTAATAGCTGCAAATCAGGAGGTGGAAGGGAGAACGGAACTTGGTGAAATTACAATCACTAGGGAAGCGGTACTGAGCAAATTGATGGAACTGTGTGCTGACAAGTCTTTGGGTCCTGATTGAACTTCATCCTCGGGTCTTAAAAGAGGTGGTTAATCAGGTAGTAAATGCGCTAGTGTTAACTTAACAAAATTCCTGAGATTCTGAAAAGGTTCCATCAGACTGGAAAGTAGCAGATATTTACGAAGTCACGAAGTGAGGGAGACAGGAAACAAGAAACTATGGGCCAGTTAGCTTGATGTCTATTGTGGGGAATGTGTTAGAGTCAATCATTAAAGAGGTTATAGTTGGGCACTTAGAAAAGCTCAAGGTAATCGGGAAGAGTCAGCATGGATTTATGAAAGGGAAATCATGGTTAACCAATTTGTTAGAGTTCTTTGAAGAAGTAACATGTGCTGTGGATAACGGGGAGCTTGTAGACCTGCTGTACTTGGATTTCCAGAAAGCATTTGATAAGGTGCCACATCAAAGGTTATTGCGGAAAATAAAAGCTCATAGTGTAGGGGGTAACATACGAGCCTGGATAGAAGATTGGCTAGCTGGCAGAAAACAGAGTATGCATAAATGGGTCTTTGTCTGATTGGTGGCACGTGACTAGTGCAGTCCTGCACGGGTTTGTGCTGGGTCCTCATCTTTTTACAATTTACATCAATGACTTAGATGAGGGGAGCAAAGGCATGGTAGCTAAATTTTCAGATGACACAAACACAGAAACATAGAAAATAGGAACAGGTGTCAGCCACTCTGCCCTTTGAGCCTGCTCTGCAGTTGAGTGAGTGGACAAAAATCTGGCAGATGGAGTATAATGTGGGAAAATGTGAAGTTGTTCACTTTGGCAGGAAAAATAAAAAAGTATCACTTAAACAGAGAATAACTGCAGAATTCCTAGGTGCAGAGGGATCTAGGTGTTCTCGTGCATGAATCACAAAATGTTAGTATACAGGTACAGCATGTAACCCAGAAGGCTATAGGAATACTATCCTTTATTACGAGAGGGATTAAACATAAAAGTAAGGATGTTATGCTTCAGTTATACAGGGATTGGTGAGAGTGCATCTCAAATACTGTGTGCAGTTTTGGTCTCCTTATTTAAGGAAGGATGTAAATGCGTTGGAGTTGGTTCAGGGGAGGTTTACTAGATTGATATCTGAAATGAGCGGGTTGTCTTATGAGTATAGGTTGGACAGGCTGGGCTTGTTTCCACTGGAGTTTAGAAGAGTGAGGAGTGACCTGACTGAAGTATATAAGACCCTGAATGGTCTTGACAAGGTGGAAGTGGAAAGGATATTTCCTCTTGTGCGTGAATCCAGAACTAGGGAGCACTGTTTTAAAATATAGGGGTCGCCTTTTCGGACAGAGATGAGGAGAAATGTTTTCTCAGAGGGTTGTGCGACTTTGGAACTCTATGCCTCAGAAGGTGGTGGAGGCGGGGTCATTGAATATTTTTAAGGCAGAGATTGATAGATTCTTCTTAGGTAAGGGAATCAAAAGTTATCTGGGTTAGAAGGGAATATAGAATGTGAAACACAAACAAGATCAGCAATGATCTATTGAATGGTGGAGCAGGCTCGAAGGACTGAATAGCCTACTCCTGCTCCAATTTTGTATGTTTGTATGAGATCAGAAGTATATTAGATAGCTGAAGGAAATTTGTGAGTTGATTGGCTGAACAAGAAGTGATCCAAGAGAGGGAGCCAGAGACAGCAGGAGCTGAGAGCTGAAACTCAGAGCATTGATTAGGTGAGCAGGTAAGTGATTGGTTGGTGACTTTTAAGGATACTTTTCTCTCTCTAAACTGGGGCAGTACTTTAAACTGGTACTGGGTGGTGTAATTATTGTATTACATTGCTAGCTTAACTAGTTAAGCTTCTTAACATGACTACAATTAATCATTGAATGGTATCCCTAAAATTAAAAACTAATTTTTAAAAGCAAAATACAATAAAGGTGGCAGGGCATGTGAAGTATTGCAACTTTAGTATGTGGGTGCTAGCGGACACCAGTGTGATCCACAACAACTGTGTTAAAGTGTCTGCAGCTCGAGGAACTTTGGCTAATAATTGATGAGCTGGAGTGTGAGCTTCGGGCATTGTGATGCATCACAGAGGGGGACACTATTTCAGGAGGCAATCACGTTCTTTAAGCTAGGTACTTAAGATTTGGTCTGTGATCAGAGACAGGAGGATATGACGACAAGCGAGGCAGGTGCCGGCTAAGAAGGAGCCTCAACTCTTGTCTGACAGGTTTAATGTTCTTGTAGCTTGTGTGGGCAAGAGCAAGGATTGTAGGGAGGATGCGCAAACTGATCACAACGCCATGGTTCAGGGCCATTCAAGTGGGGGAAATAAAAGGGAATGTAGTTATTGTAGGGGACAGTGTAGTTGGGGGATAGATAATGTTCTCTGCAGCTGAGAACATGAGTCCCAAATTCTATGTTGCCTGACCATTTCCAAGGTTAAGGCATCTCCTCGGGGTTGCAGTGGAATTTGGAGTAGGAGGGGAAGGATCCAGTAGTCTTGGTCCACATGGATACCAATGATGTAGGTAGGACTAAGAAAAAGGTTCTACTGAGTGAGTATGAGCAGCTAGGGGCTAAATTAAAAAGGCACAACCACAAAAGGAATAATCTCTGGATTACTACCTGAGCCACGAGCAAATTAGCATAGGGTAAATAAGATCAGAGTGTTGAATAAGTGGGTCAAAGATTGGTGTGGGAGTAAAGGGGGAGGGGTGGCGGATATTGATTAAGGAGAACATTGTGGTGCTGGAGAGAGAGGATGTCTCAAATGGGTCAAGGACAGAATCTATTTGGCTAGAGTTAGGGAACAAAAAAAGAAGCAGTTACATTGATTGGTTAGTCTTTCGGCCACCAACCAATGGCAAAGATGTAGAGGAACAAATTTGCAAGGAATTCAGAGAGGTGCAAGAATTATAGTGTAATTGTAATGCGAGACTTCAATTATTAGAAAGAGACTGGGATGGTAATAAAGGGCAGAGAGGGGCAAGAGTTCCTAGAGTGCATTCAGGAAAATTTTCTGGAACAGTGGGTGGAATTTTCTGTGCTCGCTGCCATCGGACGTGCTCATCGGCATGAGCGGAGTATTCCACTCCAACCCCGAGGAGATGCCTTAACCCTGGAAATGGTCAGGCAACACAGAATTTGGGACTCATGTTCTCAGAAATCAGTGTCATGACGCCGTGAAACTAGTTTGTGATCAGCCGCTCAGCATTCCCCGCCATTGGACGTTGGGAACCTCATTGTAATGCATCTGCATATCGTTAGAAGGCTAGCCCGCTGGAATCATCCCCCTCCCGCTGGATCATCCACCCATGTCGGTGCGATTGCACAGTGATGTGTTTCACAACAGCATCTATAAGGTGAGCACTTGGCGGGCTGCACTTTGAGGGGAACTCAGAGATGAACGCGCATTAATGTTGCACAGTGCTCGCTCAGGCCACCTGTTGGACTTCAAGGTTGAGGCGCGTAGAGGGGGAAGAGAGGGGCAAGGGCTGCCCTGTGGTTGAAGGTGGTGCACAAGCACGTGTGGGGTGGTGGAGAGGGAAGTAGCCACGCTTTAGGGAAACCTTGTATAAAGTGACCATTCCTCTGCATCTGAGACGGTTCAGGTGCAGCCACATTGATATGAGTGGAGTTGGGCCTCTAGATTATCTGCCCACTCAAGCAACGCAGAGGCATGAAGGTGCCACCAAGTGCTCCAGAGCTTTTCACACACCTGGCACAGACTGCAAAGTCATGAGTGTTTTAGTGGACTGCAGAACAGTTGGATGACTTGGCATGTTGTACAATCTTCTTGCGAAACCTGCCATAGAACAGTCACTGGTGGAGGCACTCACAGCCCTTTGCAATGTCTTCATTCCAGTTTGGGCCAGTCTGCCCCATGGTTCAAGCTGACAGTGCAGCCTTGCAATGTGGGTTAGAAGAATGCCTGTGCCTGAGCTGAGAGCACAGCATACAATGCAATGGGCAAAGCTGCCACCAATTGGTCAGATGGAATGGGGTGGAGGAGGGTGGGGCTTCGGGCAGCCATGTAGTGCACTAATCTCTGGCCATCTAAGTGATGGCCAGCACTCTCCAGGATGTATTAAGAGGCTTTCAGACTTAACCAAGAAAAGATTCTTAGTATACCCAAGCTAACCTACGCGTCTCTCTCTTTCATCCTGCAGGAAGAGTACATCAGGAACATGGAGCCTGGTGAACTAGCTGTATGCCTCGTGGCATACAGAGATTGGGTCAACAGATAAGAGAGTGACAGAGGCACCTGGCTGCGCAGAGGGAAGAGCAGCACCCTCAGGATAAAGGGGTGGGTGGTGCTCCCACGCACACCCTGAAGAGCCACAGCGAGCCGTCGTTAGCTGGCGCCTAGCTAGACCCAGGTCTATAGACACTGCCTTTCATTCCTGCAGATGACCGACAACCAGTGTCACTGAAGACTGCACATGCCTAGGGAACTGGTCAGTCACATCTGCCAGCTGTTGCAGGATGTGGCGCCATGGGGACATGAAGGGCATCCACTGCCAATGGCTGTGAAAGTGACCACGGTGGGGTGGGGGGGGGTGGGTGGGTGGGTGTGTGTGTGTGTGTGTGTGTGTGTGTGTGTGTGTGTGTGTGTGTGTGTGGCGAGAGAGTGTGTGTGTGTGTATATGAGAGAGACTGAGTGATTGTATGTGGAGTGGGGGGGAATGTGAGTCTGCCTTGCGCCCAGCTTCATGTTTTTCACTCTCTCTGCCACACACCAACACACGCAAACACCTACACATGCACCCACTCGCAGTGCGAAGATGAGTGAGTGAGCACCCTGAGACTGGGAGTGAGCCAAACACACACACCCTGATTCTCTCACACTATGGTCATTTTAATTAATTACTCTTTTTTAACTTAACAATTTATTGATACGACATTGATATACTTTTGTTCAGCAATTGTTACTTTCCTTAAAACCTCAACTCTTTTTTTTGAAGATCAGTTTATTGTTTTGCCAAACCTTTACTTTCTGAAATTTGCTCATCGGCTCTTTGAGAAAAAATATGCAAATATGGCCCCCCCGAGTGAAAAGGCTGTACAAGCCTGCTTTAAGGGTGAGTGCCCGCCTCCATGAGCAGCAGGCCAATTAGAGGGCTGGCACTCTTCAGGGCCAGCAATGCCACTGGATGCAGTGGCCACTGCTGGAACTGCACTCAGCTAGAAGCAGCATGGATGCTGTCCTCGGAAGAGGCTAAGTGGGACCCAGGTTATCAGGGCCTGTCAGGCAGGCCATGGCAAGGAGGAAGGAGTGGTTGGTGAGGGCAGGTGGGGATGTTGCCATTGGGGCAACCACTGCTACTGGGGCCCCCTCTGTGGGCTACAGAACCAGCAGGAATGTTGCCATGGTTTACACGGTGCTCTCCCCACGTGACGTAGGAGCCAATGGCTGCTGGTAAATGGTCATTGGTGGTGGAAAGAGGACCTTAATTGACCACTTAAGGGCCTCCATTAGCCTCTGGGTGACAGGGCTATCCTCCACCTTCCCAGCTGCTGGCAGAATGCCATGGCAGAAGATAGATGACAGGCCTGCCATCCCCGCTTCTCCCTCCCTCCTGATTCCACCCCCCCTCCCCCCAAAAGCCTCCCAGACCCCTCCTGCAGGCCTCATAAAATTCAGCCCAGTGGAAGCTCTTGACCCATGTTAGAACCTGGCTGCAGCCTCGAGAGAAAAACCTGCCCATGATTATTGTCACATTTCCTCCATTTGCCAACTGGAACATAAATCTCATCCCTCATTTCCCCACCCCCCTAGTCCCCTCCACCCCCATCCACCTTAAGCAGTTGGTGATAAGTAGTGAAAAGCAGGTGGGCACATGTTTCTTGTTGTGGTGGGGTGAGGGCATGGTTATGGAAGTGGTTAACAAATTCTGCTGTCTCAGGTGCATGGTGACAGACAATCTGTCCCTTGAGGCAGAGCTCAATACACATAGTGAATGCAGTTACCATCTTTGCCAACTTGCAAAACATGCATGGGATAACACCAAGTTGACCCTTAGGAGGGAACCAAGCTTGGGGCCCGTGTTCTTAGCAACTTGCTGTATGATTGTGAAATATGGGTGACTTACAGCTACCAGGGAAAGAAGCGCCATAATTTCCATCTTCGCTGCCTGTGGCGCATTATGGGTAGATCCTGGCGGGACAAAATCACAAATGTGGCAGTCCTCTCAAAGGCAGAGCTCCCACATTTGTTGCCACTAATCAAACAGAGGCATCTTTGATGGCTCGGGCACTTCCACAGGATGGAAGACGGCCTTAAACCCAAGCACCTTCTGTATGGTGAGGTGGTTGGAGCCAAGGCTCTGCTTCAAGGTTGCTTGCAAGCGTGACATGAAGGACCTAAACATTGTCTATTGCATCTGGGAAACACTAACTGGTGATTTAGACAAATAGTGACATCTCTTCTGGGCTGGCATGCACTACTACGATGACCATTAACTATAGTGGCTTGGCAACAGGTGCCAATGCCGAAAACAATCTGCAGTGTCACTTGGCAGCTTCATGTACAGCCCCTGTGACAGAACCTGCCTCTCAAGGATTGGCCTTCACAGCCATCAGTAAATGAAGACACCCCACCTAAATGGTTTGTTTGCTACGTGTCTCTCATAGGTGGATGGATATCAACACATGATGGTTGGTTGTTCAAGGCCAAGGGTTCATTCAAAGCTAAATGACCTGTGGACATTTTAAGAAAGACTGAAAAGACAAACAGTGTGAACAGACTTGAAGGTAGAAGATGTATTTACTTCTTGCAAGGTTGCTAGGGTACTCAACATTCACTTAGTGTCACAGATTGACCGTACGATATTCTAGGATGATGTTAATTCTCAAATTGATGTCTTGTTATGGAGGAAAGGTTCAGGGCTTTTTAATCTTCCCAGTGACCTACCAGAGTTTGCAGAAATTATGCCAACAAATCCCAGCACCTAGTTTTTAAAAAATATTGGGATGGTCTTCCATTAAATAATTTTCAGAAAGAAGTGTTTTCCTTGCATTCAGTTGGGGGCATTCTCTCTGAAGGAGGTCTTGTTCAATGCCCAAGTGCTTGTCTTTAAGAATGAACATGTGCCAATTAACATTTTAGGAGTTTTTTTTTAAAAGAAAATCCTGCTAAATTCCCCTGTGGAAATGATAGGCACATGTTGAATATTTGCATAACATTGACGATGCCATTCTCTATGTGAGAAAAAAGTGCTGGAAGCCGCAGGTATTCAAAAGAGCTGGCAGCTGAAGACTGAAACGCAAAGACATTTTTTGAGTACTTTGTGCATTCATTAGTCAGGAGTTTTGATTCAGAGCAATGAAGTTATTTTTTGCTTTGTAATATCAATAATGGGATAGACTGATGTTGCAGAGTTGGAACATTTTCTGTTATGTGCATCCAGTGTTTTCTTTAAGCACTCCTGGTTAGATTTAGTCCAATTACCAAGTGTTCAGGCAGAGTAGGGGAACATCTACCGCATACAAGCCTCATTAAAAGCACCCACTACTGCTCCAATCCTGTGTCCATTTTGAATAAAATTTGTAGTTGATGCAAAAGTCAAAGACAGTTTTGTGCTGTGAGCACAAAGGATGTGAAGAGGCTCCCCAGTGTTCAAGATCAGTTTTCAGGTTTATGCAGCCTTTTGGTAAGGAGAACCTTACCATTTATTCAGAGCTGCTCTTTTTTTATGTAGGCATAAAGTGAGCCTTGTTTGTGGTGTTTGGAATTCTGCCTGAAGTTTTCTGAAGGGACTGCGATGAATTAATGTTAACCTTTATAAATGATAACTGTGGCATTGGATTTGGCATGCTGAATAGCTGTGGTGAACTTTTTTTTCCGATATTTTTCCCTTCTCATATCCTGAAGGAGTGATTCATACCGAGGTGTAGTTCCACATACATGGGGCCCTAGTAATTATTCCTGACAAACCAGGACAGTGATCATTAGCAAGAAAAACAAACATAGAGAAATATCATATGTGCAATCCCCTCCTCACTTGGTACTTCCAAGATGTCACTCTTTCTGGATTCATACAACATAAAGAGTATAAATAAATATTTTTTAAAATATCAATTTGGATCTGACCTCATGTCACACATGTATTACCTAGTTGCCTGGTGGGAAATAGCAGAAGGGCATGTGCAAAAGTCATTGTGCAGGATTTTTCAGATGGTGGAGTTTCCTGCCCACCACCGAAAAGTCAGCAGGGAATGCATTCTTGCTGTCAGCAGCAATGCGCCATTTAGAACTGGGACTTCCACCAGGGAGGAAGTCCTGCCTCAGAGAGCTGCCAGCCAACCTGATTGGTTGGTAGCTCTGTCGTACCAGCAGTGCCACCGGCCACTGGGAGTAGTGGCCACAGCTAGGACTACAGGCAGTCCCCAGATTCTAAAAGCCAAGAGCCCAGTAAAAAGATAACTCCAGGGATCTTGCAGCAGGGATAGGAGGGAAGGCCTGAAATTGGGGTGGGTGTTGTGCTGGAAAGGCCTGGGGGATGGTGGGAAGGGGAAATCTGGGGGTGTGTGGAGCATCCTTGCAGGGGTCCTGTTTGGAGAAGGGGGCAAATGATGGAGGCACCAACCCCCACCCTTCCCTTTGGGGGGTGGTGGCAGCTGACCTTGCAGGGGTCCCAATGGGAAAAGAGCACTATTGATGGAGGCATCAACTCCTACCCTTCCTGCCCAAGGCCCGAGCAGGTTAACCTGCCAGGCATTTCCCCAGTCCTTAGTCTCCTCCTACACGGCTCAAAATTGTAGCGGGTGGGGCGAGGGTGTGCCCTAGGCCTCACCTGCCCCTTGTAAAATTTCCTACAGGCCTGGGGTTGCTGGCAGGAAGGCCACCTGGAGAATTTTGCTGGCTTCCCTACCTGCAAACCTGTCGGTGGTGGCACATCAATTTCTTCCCTGTGCCTAGAATTTGTGGTCAGCATTGAATGGATGCACTAGCCATTCGTTATACAGTTGGTGGGCATTTGCATTGAGACATATAGTAATTAGAAAGCCAAAACAGGGGATCTGAGATCTGTGTGAACAGGGCAAGCAATGGTGTGTCTTTTCAACCAATCAGACTGATGAATTACTGAGACATGCAGGGTGGGATTTTAACTCACTCAAAACCCATTTACTTATACAGCGTTAAATTAGAATATTCAATTCAACACCAAACTATTTAAATAAAACAAAATAGAAGAAGAGAAAGATGGGATTAAATAAAGATCAAAGACAAAAGAAAAACTAAAGATTACTGTTAAGTCTCCAACAACAATTGAAATCTGAAGGAGTGAAACTGCACACTTGCAAAATTACATTTTCAGTGCCAGAGAGGCTATTTGCTAGAAGCTAAGGCATATTATGTAATTAAAAAATCATTTACATCTGAATGGACATGCTCCAACTTTTATTGACTTACTGGGAACATAGCAACATTATGTATTTGACTATTGAATGTCTTGGTGAGATGCTGTTAAGGGAGCTGGAGTTGCAGGGCAGCTCATAATTTCAGCATTTAACTGCACATTTGCAGATGCTGGAAGTTGGCTATACGATTTACTCCTTATAAATGGTGAGCACTGATAGCCTCACTGTTTTTCTTACGCACAACCTGGGCCTTTGGATCCAATTCAGATCATATGTGTTAAATTTTGATAGATGAAAGATGAAGGAGCCACCGATGAGATTATCCAGTGGCTCTGAACTTTGGGCAATATCCACGGCAGACCCAACATTTGTAACATTAGCCAGGTCTGTATACAACATAGTTGTAGTGCAACAGTAATGACATTGCAGCTTAACTCTTGCCTGTCTTGTAGGAATGTGGGAGGCATCAAAGACCGAGTAGGACACAAATATGCATTAACCCAAGCTCATTTGGCAATATTTATGTTGATGGTCTTGAACTTCCATGAGGGCCTAGTTGCAATGGGAGCAGGGGTAAGTGAAGGGTAATGAAGGCACAATAAATATGGTCGGAATACAATATTTGTTGGGACCCTGAAACACTGGCTCTCTTCCCAGAAGGGGAGATGATGTAAATTTCCATTGGGACCTGAGGAAGTCAAATGTTCCATTTAGAAATGGAGCTAACAAAAGGGTTTCTTCACTGCAAACTTGCCATGCACCCAGAATTCCCATGGCCCTTGCCTACTTTGCCCTCACCAGTCTGACCGCCGGTAAGAAAGTTGGCATCTACATATTTGGAGGGGTGTTGGTGAGGCCACCTGTGATGTCGTAGCTTGAACACCTCCAGTAAAGCAACCTGCCAAATTTTCTCCCTTTTAAAGGAAGTTGACTAATAACAAGGCAAGAAAAGCTTTAGTGTCAGTTTGCCTCATCTCAAGTGGCATCTTCCTTCTACAAAAAAGTGTACCAAGTTGCACCATTATGGCGAGGGTGCCCACCTGAGTTATTTCATATAGATCACCCTTCCCTAACTTTGGATATTCTGGTGATGTTGACAGTAGAACTGTTTCGAGTATTTAAATTTTTTATTTTTGTTCTTAGCTCTGAGGAGTGTAGTATAAGGGCATTAAAAATCTTAAGTTCCAGTTGGAAAATATATTCTCATTTCAGCTTTCTGTAACTTTAATATGTAATGGGCTAGATGTTTCATAAATCCCTGTCAATTTTTTGGCATTGCTGGGTAAAAATGTGTCCACCCAAATGTAGAAAATAAATTTTAACTTGTGCAAATTATAACTCCATCATCTTTTGAGAAAGCACTTGATGGGATAAAATGTTCATTTTAATGAGGAAAGCAGTTAATGCCCATCTTAGTTCAGCTGTCCAGTGAGACTCTCCATGCAGAATTTTACCGTCCAATTCTTTCTTAACGATTCTGGGGTTTTTGGGTCTACAACCCTTCCTTAATACTATTTCATATGTTGAAATTGTATGATAATTATTCCCTCTGTCAGTCCTCTATTTACCTTTTATTATCTTTAATCTGCATTCCTTTGTCCTTGTTTCAGACTTTACTTGTTCCATGGGGCAAAACATTTTCCTCTGGCATAATTGAGGAACATAAGAACAGGAGTAGGCTGTTTAGCCCTTTGAGCCTGTTCCACCATTCAGTCAGATCATGGCTGATCTGTGATAGAAGCACACTCTGGGAGCCTCCTTAGTCAAACAATACAAACTTTATTTCCACAAAAGCATCCATGGCTGCTTGTATACAGCCAGCCCCTCATATACCCATCTTTTTTCCTAGGAAACGCCACCCCCCCCACCTGAATTTATGCCCCCCGCGCTAGCCACACATTGGTTGAACAGATCACATGACCCCCTACTCAGCTGAACTGATCTTAAAGTGACAGTCATCACATATACCCTCCTAATTACCATTTGTGGAAGGGAGTTCTGAACTTCTACCAGCCTTTGCATGAAGAGGTATTTCTGAATTTCACTCCTGAAAGATTTATTTTAGACTATGCCCCCTGGACAAAACTAATTGAAATTGTTTATCCCAATCTATTCTATTCTTTCCCATTATCACCTTGAAAACTTTTGTGATCAGCCATGTGTTTCCGGAAGCAGGTATTTTCTTCTTGTGCGATGTCCCTTTAAGGCCAAAGTGGACTGGGGCGTATTCTGAAAAAGAGTTAATTGGCTTCCTGTTTATGACATTATTAGGTTCAAGAAATGCCCACGTGTCCTGGGATAGCCATGGGGATAAATAGTTCAAAAGCAAAGGGGAAATAGAAAGCCAATTGCAGTGGAGTTAGATCAGCTCATGTTTTCTGTTTGGCAGTTCAGAACACACTGAAAATTTGTGCAAATAGGAAAACAAGCAGGGTTCTCTCTGAATGGAACAGTTTTCTGTCTGGCAGCCTTTGAACAGATAATTGGTGTTGAAACAGCTCTTTGAGAATAGAGCAGAGAGTATGTGTTATCTAGTTGGAAAGAGCAGAGAACTACAGGTAGGAAGGAAAAAGGTTTGTGGATGGGAGAAGACCCTTTGCTGCTGCTTCAGTGTTGCCAGAGCCCATCAGACCATTTAAAGAGGTCAGAGAAAGGAGACTCTGGGGATTCCATGCCATCAGGACTGTCATGATCCAAATGAGAGAGAGTTCGTAGATGTGCACCTTGTCGGTGTAGACTATATCCGAGGATGCCAGTTGGAATACAGCTGCTGGTGAATGCAACTCTAGGGCTGCAAAGATTGCATGGGCAGTGTGAAACCCTGCATAGTAAAGGCTGAGTTGGAAAGATGGTGAGATTGCATGCGTCACACATTTATATGAGAAGTTATGTGAGCACTTGTAGCTATGTGAGGTGTATTTTTGTTGTATTGACTATTTAAAGTGAAATTTACCTTTTATTTGAAATATCCACCACCTGTTAATTAATGTTTGAATTCTGTTGATTTTGGTTGGTTTGTTATGATAAAAGTTTTAAAAAGTGAAATCTTGTCCATCAGCTTCTTTCCATTGGTATTGCGGGGATTCCTTTATTTTTAAAAGTTTTGGTCTATACAGGGATCATAACACTTGGATCAAATCGCTCCATAAACTTCTAAATTGAAGAGCTGGAGCCGATTATCCCTGCTCTTTGCCCCTTTCCACTCAGCCAATTTCTTAACCAGGTCAATAATTTGCCTTCAGTCCCATGAGCTTTATCTTCAGCTGCTAGTCTCTTTTGAGGGACTTTATCAAATGCCTTCTGGAGTCCATATAAATAACATCCATATATATTTCACTGTCTACTACTTTAGTCATTTCTTCAAAAAAATTCCATGAGATTCTTCAAACATGAGCCACCTTTTATAAATTCATATTGGGTCTCTCTGATCAGCTGAAAAATATCAAGACACTCAATCACCCTATCCTCAATTATAGACTCTAGCAATTTCCTGACAACAGATGTTGGGCTCAGCCATCTATAATTCCTTGGTTTCCCTCTGTTGCCTTTCTTATGCAATTCCTCATTCGACCCTGCACAAGCCTGAAGACAAAATTTAAGGTTGCACGCTTGTTAATTTTTCTCCCCATTACAGCTTGCCAATATAGCATTAGACTCAAGGCACACTGTGTCATGAGTCTCCTGCCTCTTTGTGTGACTCTCCAACAGACACTGGGAGATCTATCTCCTACATTGAGTGGCTGGAGTCAATTGTGTCATTATAGATGTCAGCACTTAGAAAATTTTGGTCAATGCTTAGAGCGAAAAATGATCAAAGATTGAAATTTCAGTGAGGGAGAGTGTTTCCTTAAAGATATAAATATTCAGTATCGCTGACATGCATTGTAATTAAGTTGAATATTAGTGAAAAGAAAACCATGTTGTTGGAGCTTTTTGTCTTGACTCATCAGGACAAACACAAGAATGCCAAATTTCAAATTATCACAATTTATACTACAGGAGGAAAGGATGCTAATTGGTTGACAATTTGACTCTGATTGGCTGAGGGTTCACCATGGAGAAAGCAACGGGGAACCATAGGCTCCCCAAGTTCCCCAGTAATTCAAAAAACTGCAAGGCTTGAACATATTCCTTTTTTTTCAGAAAGTGGGTTTCTTCGTATGAATGTATGTTGCTTCTAGCAATCGTACATGAGCCATTTTATGAGCTTAACTGTTTATTTCAGCGTGCTAGTTGAGAAATCTGCTAATGGGTTCTCCACCACTGTCGACACAAGCCTACCTCGACTGGCCAGTATACACGTTGGGATTTGTATAGCTCCATGCGCTATAATATTAGCCTTATCAGAAATCTTGTAAATATGGCCCTAGCCATTCTTTCATCCTGCAAGTTTGATGCATACATAGAGCACATTAAAGCTATCCTGCGGGACAATGGCAATCCTGATCATTGTTCACTGTGTATTGCGCAATCTCACAAATGGACCAAAGGCCGACACTTTTGGACCTAAAAGTGCCTGGTCTACCTCAAATAACCCTGGAAAGGCAAAGTTCTCACAAATTTGAACTAAAGGTTCACATGTCAAGCTGCTACTATGCAGTGCCTACAGTGGTTCCAGTGATTGGCTGATTGAATCAAACAGCATGTTCCTTCAGTTGTTCGTCATAGGCAGAGTACAGATCGTACTCAACCAGCCCGCTCTTACAAAACCTAAAACAAAAAGTCTACAGTTTGATCTGATTCCACAATTGGGCAGCATTTGCTGGATGATTCTGAGTGTGCTAAAAGCTACACTAACACCGATTTAAGATAGTCAGCTGAGCTTGTAACGTGGCTCATTTGCGCTTGCTGGAAATTACAAACATTCATATGCAGGGATAAGTTGTCCGCAAACAGAATATTTTCAAGCCTTGCACCTTTTTTGAATTACTCGGGAGCTTGGGGAGCCTATTGTTCCCCGTAGCTTTCTCCATGTCAACACCTCGGCCAATCAGTGTTGACTTGCCAACCAGCCAGCAGCAACCTTTTCTCCTGTGGGATAAATTGTTGTGATCGGTTGAAATTTGGAATTCGTGTGTTTGTCCTAATGAGTACAAGATGAAAAGCTTAGGCAGCATGTCTCTGTTTTCAGCAATATTTAAGTTCTGGGCTACCAAGCAACTGTTTATAATTAAGTTGTGGAATATCCTACTTCGTGCTGGTTTACAATTTTATATCAGTGAAGAAAGGCAATTATCTGATAAAGATGACAGTCCCATCTGTAAGTGTGATTATATCTCTAAGCTAAAATAGAATCTAGAGAAAAGAGGTTCTTAATGACCTATATGGGTGTAGCAACTGCATAATCCAAGTCCCTAAGAGGCTTACCATATTGCTTGTGCATTATGATATACTGTAGCATGCTGCAAGTCCAACCAATTATTTTAAGTAACCTACTAGATTAGGGACCATAAATCACTATTATTTTACATCAGTACTTCAAGGAATCAAAGATACCTTTGTTTTCCCTGCATGGGATCCTAAGTTTGATGTTTACACAAAAGATGGTTGCCATGGAGCCTCATGAGGCCTGCAAGATAAAGTCTAAAACATTGCAAGCGTGTTCCATCGCAAACTAATTTTATGATATCTTTTACATTCCTTCTCGTCCTGAGAAAATGGCAGTGCAGTCTGCATGGTGAAGGTGTTTCCATAATGCTGTTAGATAGGGAATTCCAGAAATTTGACACAGCAACAATGTAGGAACAGCAGTATATGTTCAAGGAATTTATAGGTAGATTCTGCTGCAGATGTCATGGTGTGCTGCTGCAGTGCATTCTGTAAATAGTACACATTACAGGCATGGTATGTTGATAGTGAAGAGAGTGGATGCTTAGGTTAGTATAGGAGGTGCTGATGCAAAAGATTGCTTTGACAAGTTTCTTGAGTGTTGTTGCAGCTGCTCCCATCCAATCAAAGGATGAGTATTCTGCCACACTCCTAACTTACACCTTGTACATGGTGGAGATATTGGACAGACAGTAGTTGAACCACTCGCAATGGAATACCCAATCTCTAATCTAAAGTTTCCCAATAAAATAACTTTTCAAATGTCATCCTCATTCAGATAAAGCTACTGAACCAGATTCCAGAATATCAAACCAACCTACACAACTGACGTGACCCCTGACCACCTGGGGTCCATAGGAATCATCATAGCTTCCAACTAATCCTTCAAAAACCAAAATCCTGTCTGCCTGTACTGGTGGATTTTAAAGTTCCTTAGGTGCTAATAACAAGGATCAGAGAGTTAATTTCATCCAGTGTCTTTGCTAACATTTCTCCCTCAATCAATGCTACTGCAACCAGAGTTAGTTATCTCTCTGCCATTGTGGGATCAAACTGGGCATAAAAATGGCTGCTCTGTTTACCTGTATAACTGCAATTGCACTTCAATATCTAGTACAATGTTACTTCATTGCAATTTCAGACCCTTGGATAAGGTGCAGTTGAGGTGATAGCACAAAATCAAAACAGAATTAATTTACACCAGGTAATATTCACAATACATTGGTCATTTCTAGGTCCAATTTCACTAAACTCTGCATAAAAGACACAAGGTAATTGAATATTCTAAATTGTGGAAATCATTCAAGATGTGAGCCTATCTGGAATATCAGTCTTGTATGCAAACTCAAACTATAGAAGCATAACACTTGCAATTATATAGCACTTAATTATCATGTCAGGACATCTCAAAATGTTTAACAGAATGACTTAGTTTTGTGTGTACTATAACTTATGTAGGCTAACTACAAACTGCGAGCTAGCCCATGAGCTAGCATTAATTGCTGTGGTGGTTTTCTTACTGGAATGCAAGCCTCCTTACATGATGATTTCTTACATTGACCACAGGTCAGTTAGTTTCAATATGATTGGAAACTCCTGGTTATTAGATTGCTCTTTTAAAGTTAGGGGCTAAATATTCATTAGGACTGTTGTCATTGAGGGGGTAGGATGTAAACTTGGTGTTGCCTCCTCATTTACCTCAAGCGTTGGGCTAAGTAGGGCCTGTGCTGCTGGTTGCCTGATCGTTCACCAGGGGGCTGAGCAATGCATGCCAATGACATGTAGTTCAGACTGTCTGCTCCTCTTAAAGGCAGTCTGCCACTCTTAAAGAGGAGCTGCGCTCAGTGGAAGGTTGCTGCTACTGGCCATCTGTGCTGACACTGGCTGCAACAGGAAGAGAAGGGGGCTCCAAGGTTCACAGGTGTGACACGAGATCCCTTTGTCTTGGAGGCAGATAGGAGAGGTTTCCAAGGGGGACCAGGAGGCCCTCAGGAACCGTCCTCAGAAGGAATGGGAGCAGGTGTTTGGGGAGGTCAGTGAAAGAACTCTGGCCCTGAGGACCTGACAGCAGTGCTACAAGAAGTTTAATGGCCTCATTCAGATGGTCAGGGATAGTGAATGTGTCTTCAAAAATCTTCATACCCATCGATTCACAAACCTCTCACACTGCCAACTTCCTTACCCATCAACAGTTCCTGGCACGCAGGACTGATGCCTAACATATAGATCCTGCATTTCATACACATTCCAATGATGCCAGCCTTACAGCCATACCTTTTACATACCTCCAGCTATTGAGTTGTGGTATGTACATCAACCAAACATAGTGCAACTCAGTCACAACCCCCACTCTTGCAGGGCAGGTATCCTTGGGAGCAGAGCAGATCTTGTTGGGGGCAAGGACACCTGCATCTCCTGAATCATACAGCAGAAATGTTTCTCTGCATCTTGGGGCTGGCTGCAACAGAGCCCATGGCATCTGGTGTCACATTGAGGATGATGCCAAGTTCCTGCCTTACACCCATTCTCAAATCCCAGCTGACTTTCATCCTGCTATCTGACATGCGTGCAAGCTGCTGATGATGTTGCCATGGACCTCTCGCTTTCCACATGACCTCCTTTCTCTCCTCCACACCTCCCCTTTTCTGATTTTGTTTTCAGACACCCATAAATTGCCTCCTGCTCAGCCACAGCAGCCCTGAGAGGAAGAGTAAGAGCAAAACCACAGCACTGATGGAGGGGCCCTACCACTTTGTCTGCGTCTCACAGCCACCAACTCAGTTATGAGAACTGCAGGTACTTAGAGGCCAGTATAGAGTTGGGTTTGCATCTGGTGAGTCACTGGGCAGGAGTGGGCTGCAGGCAGGCCAAGGGGAAAGGGTTGTTCTTGTGCCAGCTCACTGGAGGAGGATGTTGTAAATGAGTTCTGCAGCAGGGGAGTCAGATGAGGACTTCAGTGGGGTGGCACTCATGGGAGTGGTAATTGAACACACACACACTGAGATACTGGGTGCAGTCGCTGACCTGCCAGACAGCCTCCAGTCACTGTCAAGGAACACGGAGGACTCCTATTTCAACTTGAGGGCATCAGCAGGACTTCCCCTCTCCGCAGCCACTGTTTCAATTCTCTGCAGAGCCAAAGGCAGCTCCATATCTGTTTAAACTTTGTGTGGCCAGATGACCAAACCCACTGCCCTCCCTGTGAGGATTTGGTGACATTCCTTTCCAAATTCAGTAAACACTACAATGTCTTCAAAAATACTCCACTTAAGTTAGTTTAAAGCAACTTACCTGCAAGCTGGGTGCCAGGTCCTTTAAATGATATTAGTGATGGGTTCTTCTTGCAGCTGTAAGAAAGTTATTTGGTGAGTGACAGGCGAATATGCTGAGTGGACTTGTGATCCATATTTGTAAATTGTGCACAAAATCAGTCAGTCACGATGTGGCCATTTGGGAAGCTACAGGTGCACACATGGCTTGCCCACATGTGCGCCCTTCCCAAGAGGGGGCGACATGTTGGAAGCGACCAGATGTGCTGTGCATCCCATTCAGCTGGCTTCGAGCTCCCTTAGCACTGACTCTAGTGACAGTATGGAGTCTAATGTTGCAGCCTACATTTCTTAGAAACAGTTTTACCGTCAGTTCTTTTAAAACTGGACAGGATAGAATACAGCATTTCTCACTGTATCAGCGCTTCATCTCTGCCAAAGAATCTTTGCTATGGAAATAAGAAACCACACTGGTATCCAGAGATTGATGTGGAAGGCAGCAAGGACAAGCTATATTTAGGTCTTAAAAATATTCCTTTGATCCTTGCATCATTTTGAAAGACTAATCATTTGAAGCATGTGTTGAGTTGTGACGAAAATAAGTTTGAATATGGAATGTACTGAGTTATTCCTTCACACAAACATCAACAACTTAAATTTGTATAGCACCTTTTAATGCAGTAAAGCATCCGAAGGCACTTCACAGGAGTGTTATCAGACAAAGTTTTGCACAAAACCACATGAGGAATTACTAGTACAGATAACCAAAAGTTTGATCAAGGGGTAGGTTTTAGGGAACAAGCAGAGACTGAGACGCTACAAAAACCAGAGCAGCTAGGCTGTGAAATTCGGTTTCTTAGTGCCAGTCAAAAAAGACTGCAGAAGAGTGAGCACACACCATTTTGGAGGCATCACAGTTCATGTAGGGCAAAAAAGCGCTACATGAACTGTGCTGCCTCCAAAATGGCGTGTACTGACTCTCCTGCTGTTTGTGCCAGATGTCTCTTTTTGAAATTCAGCGAGTATAGGAATTGTCCGCCTGAAGTATACAGAGCAGGCAGATCATGATGTCAGTTGAAGTGTAATTTATGAACATATGAAGTAGGAGCAGGAATAAGCTAAAACTTCTGTTGGCACTGTGTCCAGTCCTACAGCTGTTGTAATATTTGTCTGGATAGGCTCCTGGCCCTTACAGTAGATGACATTTCTCCACTTTTGGTGCAGCATCAGAAAATTTTGGAGCCTACTCTCTTCCGTGCTGTGCCATTATTGAGTATTTACCCAGGTGAAAATCATTTTTAGAATGACTTCCAGCACCTGCTCCAGCCACAGTGCTCCTGCCGTTTAAGAGTGCAGGCTAGCTTTGACTCATGCTAACCTCTCCTGATTGGGCTTCCTCTGCTCAGACGTGCAGCCACTCAACAGTGCACATAGCACTGGCTGCGCAGTACAATAATTTAAATTAAGCAGCTAATTGGGAGCAATGGACATGAGCTTATTACGCATTGTGTCCCTGAGCTCATTTTTGGGCCCTTTCTATTTTTGTGGTCTTAATATATTAGGGGAATTTCACTTATGATATTCTTCTGCTAAATCTTAGATGCATTCATGTTTAGCTCTATTACAGAATACGTATCAAAAGAAAGAGAAAATGGTGTCATGTGAAAAAAATTGTCCCAGGGTTTGGAGAAACTTCAAATTTTGGAGAACTAACCTTATAGAGCATTCAATTTTTATTTAACCTTTGAATTCAGACTTGCACACATATAATTGATTTGGTTGTTCAATTCTCTGTTAATTAAAAAGGATGAAGAATTGTGGTACTAAGGCCAGGATTTTCCATTTGTTGGGCGGGCTCGGTGAGAGTGGGTGGTCATGGAGCTGACCACCACTTGTGATTGGCTCCGCACCGTGATTTCACGGCAGACCAAGTAAGGATCGCGAGCAGTAGCGAGCACTACCTGTGCGGTCAGGGGAAGGAGGGAGAGTTGGTCCAGCGCATGCACGTGAAAGAGTGCTTCAAACTCCTTGAGGCATGGAGTTGCCTCAGAGATTGAAGCGTTTTTTAAAAACATAAATAAATACGATAAAAATTTAATGAAACATGTCCCCTCATGTGACTGTGTCACATCAGATGGGACATGATTTTATTTTTCAAAAAAAGTTCTTATTTAATTTGTAATAGCTTTAGGAATCTCATCCTGCTCATGGATGAGGTTTCCTAAAAAACGTAAAGGCCGCTTGGCCTTTTCTCCTGCCCGCCATCCGTAAGGTTGGACGGGCAGCGTAAAATTGATGTTAATTACCTGTCTACTGGCCTTAATAGGCCTATCAATTATCAGTGGGCACACAGCCGACTCCAGTGCGCCCCCGCCGAACAAAGTATTGCGTGACTTCGTGATGATGTCGGGACGCACACCTGTCATCGCGCGTCATTTAGCGTTCCGGCATGTCGGGCGTGCGCGTGCATGCCAAATGGAAAATCATGTCTTAAGTTTCATCGTGATTTATTTAGCACTAACTAAACTCCTGTGGCCTTGCATTCAAGTAATCTGCAATTTAGGCCATGATGTTCATGTAAATCCAATTCTATGGTGGGGCGCAGAGTGAAACAGCGAAGCAGAGCAAGACAAGCAGACGGAGGTGCAGAATTTTTAAAAATAAGACCACTTGACCTCAAAAGTAAAAAAATCATTATCGTTTTCCTCCATGTATCTGTAAACACAAACTTTTTATTTTGCGCAGTCGTATGCCCATTTTCACACAGTTTCCATTTGTTATTACACAGGATTCTTACATGTTGGGTGGGATACAGACCCATTTTGCCACACATGGTATCTGTACAATAGCTTTCAGACCGCATAAAACTCTGTTGGCATATTTTCGCAGAGAATTTTTTCTCCTTGGTGATTTTCAGTCAAAAGTTCGTATCTGAATGTGAAACAAAATTGTTTATTCAATGAGATGTTTCTCAAAGCTCCAGAATTTATTATTGATACTAGAAGTGGATATTGACTGAAATGTCTTTTACAATTTTGTAAACAATGTGCATATAACACCACATTTTCAGCAACAGATGGTATTTTTCTGATTTGCAGAATGACACAGGTGTAATGTAGGAGTTTAGTTCAGTGTATGGTTGAGCCTCCATGTCAACAGGAAAGTTGATGCAAGCTCCAGGAATGTAGCTGAGTTTAAACCCCTGTGAGGCTACATTATGTACAATATAAGAAATGAATTAAATATTTTAAGTCTCAAAGCAGAACTTACCATTATGTTTTATGGCAGAAAAACATAAAATATGATTGGAAGAATGCTGTTTTTCCTCATGTTATAATTGGAGCCTGCATTAGAAATATAACTCTTTTTGCAAGGCAGAAAATAAATTTGTGTTGTATTGCCTTTATGTCAAGGATAATATTCATACTTTTTAAAGGAATGCTATAATCCAGTGTGTGCAATACCATGCTCAGTCACTCACACTCAACGCACCAGTTGGTTCAAAATCAACTTGGCTTTTAAAGTAAATACCTAAGTATTTTATTCATCATTATATCAAGCGTGGATCTGATTGTGGGAGAACGTAAAGTAGGCGCTGGGGAAGAAATGTCATGATCAGGATATGTATTTACACCAAACACTTTTTGGAAGCTGTCTGCATTATTTTTAATAACTTTAAGAAAAGGCTTTAATGAACAAAAACAGTCTGTGACCTAATTAAGTTTTTCACACACGAATTAAGGCTGCTTGAAAATCTCTCCAATTTTACAGATCAGAGAAGTGCTGTGCCCCTAAGCCAGGGGTTCCCAAACTGTGGGTCGTGACCCCCCGTTGGGTTGCGGGACGAGATTTTGTGGTTTCAAGCTCTGAGGCAGCAATGTCAGGCTTGGACCTCGGACTGAGTTTTGACAGCTGCAAGGAAAAAAACTCCACTGACTGGAGTCACACTGAGCACAAAGTAAGATGGTTGTGGTTGTTGCAGATCAATCATCTCAGCCTCAGGCCATCACAGTAGGAGCTCCTTGTGGTAGTGTCCTCGGCCCAGTTATCTTCAGTTGTTTCATCAATGACATTCCCTCCATCATAAGATCAGAAATTAGGATGTTTGTATGATTGCACAATGTTCAGCATCATTCGTGACTCCTCAGATATTGAAGCAGTTCATGCCGTGTGCAACAAGACCGAGGCAATATTAAGGCTTGGGTTGACAAGTGGCAAGCAACATTCGCATCAACAAGTGCCAGGCAATGACGGTCCCCAACAGGAGCGAATCCAACCATCTGCCCTTGTCATTCAACTGCATTACCATTGCTGAATCCCCACTATCAACATCCTGGCCGTTACCTTTGACCAGACTGAACTGGACCAGCCATTTAAATGGCCACAAGAGCAGATCAGAGGCTGGGAATTCTGCAGTGAGTAAGGGGTGTGTGAAGGGACAGGTGACTACGCTTGAGTGAGACAGAAACAAGTGAGTAGCGAATTAGGTTCACATGGAAATTCAGTGCACGGGAGAAAGAGGTGTGGTATACATAGGAATTATTCCAAGTTAATTAAGAAAGCAATTAAATTGAGCCAACTGAACAACACCAGAGAGCCCATGAAGCAGCGGAACTTCAGGGAGAGAGAGAGAGCCCACAAAGCAGCAGAGAGAGAGAGCTGGGAGATTACATATAAAATCTTTAAGTGATATCACAGGAGTCCCGTAAATTGATTAGTTGTTAAGTATGGGCCTTTCTGGACTCGGCACAGAGGAGATGATTGGTGAGTGACAGATGAGTCATTATATTATACCATACTGTAGTAAACACTTTATATAAAATTTAAGGTATGTCAGAGCAGCTCGACCATATGGAATGTGCATCCCGCAGGTGCAAAGTGCCCTCGATGACTACATCTGCAGGAAGTGTCACCAGCTGAAGAAACTCGAGCGGCGGCTGGAGTCACTGTGGTGCATCTGCAAGGCTGAAGATTACGTGGATAGCACATTTAGAGAGGTGGTCACTTCGCAGCTCAGAAGTACACAGGCAGAGGGGGAATGGGTGACCACCAGAGTAGATAGGAAACAGGCAGGTAGTGCAGGAATCCCCTGAGGCTATCTCACTTTCGAACCATTTTTCCATTTTGGATACTGATGAGTGAGATGGTTCCTCAGAGGACTGTAGCAAGAGCCAAGTTCATGGCACCAAGGGTGGCTCTGCTGTACAGGAGAGGAGGAGGACGAGCAAAGTGCTATAGTGGTAGGGGATTAGGGGAGAAGGCAGGCCTTTCTGCGTCCATAGACATGACTCCAGGATGTTATGTTGCCTCCTTGATAACAGCGTCATGGGTGTCACGGAGCGGCTGCAGGACATTCTTTTGGGGGAGGGTGAACAGCCAGAGCTCATGGTCTATATTGGGACTAATGACATAGGTAGGAAAAGGGATGAGGTCCTGAAAACAGATTTTAAGGAGTTAAGGGACTTAAAAACCAAGACCTCAAAAGGAGTAATTTCAGGATTACTCTCAGTGCCATGCGCTCGTGAGCATAAGAATAGGAAGTTTGAGCAGTTCAACATGTGGCTAGAGAACTGGAGTAGGAGGGAGGGCTTTAGATTTCTGAGGCATTGGGTTCGGTTCTGGGGCAGCCGGGACCTGTAAAAGAAGGACTGGTTACACCTTAACAGGACTGGGACTAATGTCCTCGCAGGGAAGTTTGTAGTGCTGTTGGAGAGGGTTTAAACTAGACTGGCAGAGAGGTAGGAACCTGAGGAGAAATTCAGAGTGAGAGGAGAGGAACTGGCAATGGAAAGTAGGAAGTATTAGCTGTTAAGGAGGATATATCAGAGGTTTCAAGGTAGTTAGAATACTTGGAGTGTTTGATAGATTTGTATGTGAATGCCCAGAGTGTGGTTAGTAAGATTGGTGAACTACAGGCACAGGTTGACAAATGTAATTATGATATTATTGCTAAAACAAAGACCTAGCTCAAAGAAAGGCAGGACTGGATGTTAAATATTCCTGGGTATAAGGTGTTTAGAAGAGACAGGAAAGGAAGAAAAGGGTGGGCCAGGGTGGGGGCATGGAGTAGCAGTATTGATTAAAGGTGGCATTAAAGTACTGGAGAGAGAGGATGTTCCAGAGGGTTCAAGGACAGAATGTCTCTGGCTAGAGGGAAGAAATGAGAAAGGTTCAGTAACATTGATCAGTGTAGTATATAGACCACCAACTAGTGGAAGGGATGTAGAGAGACAAACCTGCAAAGAAATTACAGAAAGGTGCAAGAATTATGGAGTAACTATTCATGGGGGACTTCAATTATCCAAATGTGGACTGGTTAGGAATGGTGCAAAGGGACAAGAAGGTGAGACTTCCTGGAATGTGTTCAAGGTAATTTTTTGCAGCAGTATGTTTCCAGTCCAACAAGAGGCAACACACTGTTGGACCTGGGTCTGGGGAATGAATCGGCCCAAGTGGATCAAATATCAGCAGAAGAGCATTTAGGGGACAGTGACCGTTGTATCATAAGGTTTAGGTTGGCCATGGAAAAGGACAAGGAGCAATCCAGAGCAGGGATAATTAATTGGGGCAAAGCCAACTTTGATGGGATGAGAATACATCTGAGTTGTGTGAGTTGGAATCAAATGTTGGCAGAAAAGATGGTGGCTGAACAATGAGCTTCCTTTCCATCGATAGGTATGCAGGCATGTCAAGGTATATTCCCTTGAAGGGGAAAGGTAGGACAACTAAATCCAGAGCACCTGGATGACAAGAGAGATAGAGGTGAAGACGAAAAGGAAGATGTGCGCATATGACAAATGTCAGGTCGAAAATACAATGGAGGATCAGGCTGAATATAGAAGGACCAGTGGCGAAGTGAAAAATCTTGTAAGAAGAGCAAGGAGAGAGCATGAAAAGAGACTGACAGCTAATATAAAAGGGAATCCCAAGCTCTTCAGCAGCAAATGAATAATAAAAACAGTGGTAAAAGAAAGAGTAGGGCTGATTAGGGATAAAAAGGGGACTTGCAAGTGGAGGCAGGAGAAATAGCAGAGGTATTAATCAAGCATGGATTCATTCAGGGAAAATCATGTTTAACTAACTTACTGGAGTCTTTTGAGGAGGTAACAGAGAAGGTAATGCTGTTGATGTGTATATGGATTTTCAAAAGGCATTTGATACAGTACCACACGACAGATTTGTGAGCAAAGTTCTAGCTCATGGAATAAAAGGGAAACTAGGCACAACTTAGGAAATTGGCTGAGTGACAGGAAACAAAGAATAGTGGTTAATGGATGCTTTTCAGATTGGAGGAAGTTTTGAATGGAGTTTCCCAGGGGTCAGTGTTGGGACCTTTGCTGTTCCTGATATATAATAATGACCTAGACTGCGGTGTTCAGGGCACAATTTCAAAATTTGCAGATGATACAAAGATTGGAAATGTTGTCAACTGTGATGAAGATAATTTTGAACTTCAAAAGGACATAGACATGTTGACGGATTGGACAGATAAGTGGCAGATGAAGTTCAATGCAGAGATGTGTGAGGTGATTCATTTTGGCAGGAAGAATATGGAAAGACAATATAAACTAAAGGGAGAAACTCTAAAGGAGGTGCAGAAATGGAGGGACTTTGGTGTATATGTACATCAGTTATTGCAGGTGACAGGGCATGCTGAGAGAGCAGTTCACAAAGCATATAACACCTTAGGCTTTATTAGTATTGGCATTGAGTGTAAGAGTAAGGAGGTCATGTTGAACTGGTATAGAACACTAGTTAGGCCTCATCTGGAGTACTGCATCCAATTCTGGGTGCCATACTTGAGGAAGGATGTGAGTATTGGAGAAAGTACAGAAGAGATTCATAAGAATGATTCCAGGGATGAAGAACTGTAACTATGAGGATAGTTTGGAGATGTTGGGACTGTTTTCCTTGGAGAAGTGAAGGCTGAGAGGAGACTTGATAGAGGCATTCAAGATCCTGAGGGGTATGGACGGGATAAATAGTGAGAAATTGTCCCCACTCAAGGGAGCATCATGAACTAGAGGGCACAGATTTAAAATAATTGGTAAAAGGAGTAAAAGTGATGTGAGGAAATTTTTTTTCCGGAGGGTGGTTGGAGTCTAGAGTGAACTTCCTGAGAGGGTGGTGGAGGCAGGTTCAATCGAGGTATTCAAAAAGGAATTGGATGGCTATCTGAAAAGAAAGAATGTGCAAGGTTACAGGGGTAAGGCAGTGGTGGGGGGTGGGACTAGCTAGAATGCTCTTTCAGAGAGCCAAGGCAGTTTGCTTAATTGGTCCCCCATCCACTACCTCCAACATCCACTCCCTTTACCACCAATGCACAGTGGTAGCATTGTGTACCATCTACAAGATGCACTGCAGCAAGGCTCCTTTGACAGCACCTTCCAAACCTGTGACCTCTACCACCTAGAAGAAAAAAAGCATCAGGCGCATGGAAATGCCATCACCTCCAAGATCCTCTCCCAGGCATGACTTGGAACTGTATCACTGTTCCTTCACTTTTGCTGGGTTAAATTCTGGAACTCTCTCCCTAACAGCACCGTGGATGTACCTACAGGACTGCAGCAGTTCAAAGAGGAAGCTCGCCACCACCTTTTCAAGAACAATTAGAGATGGGAAACAAATGCTGCCTTTGCCAGCAATGCTCACATCCTGTGAACAAATTTTAAAAAAACACGCGTCAGTCTAACCCCATCGAAGTCATCATCTGAGTCCTCTGCAGGTCTGGTGTGCAACCTTGTCATCCAGCAAACTGACGTTTGTGCTCTTCTTCCCCATGCTCCGCTCCTGTGGAAGCACTGGCTTCTTACCATATGCAGTTCCTGCCTCTATCCAAATCTCTAAATTATGTGCAGTTTCAGCATCTAAGCTGGTCACTGCGAAATCGAATGTTGGTGTATCTTCATCTCCTCTGTCTTCCTGCTCTTGCTCCACTGCCCGGGTGGTTGCAGTTTTCATGCATGTGAAAAGAAAGAGGAACAAGAGTATCATTGTGGTGTGGGTAGAGGAATAAGAAGTGCCTTCTTTCAGTATCAGCAGATTTTCTTCAGAAAAAAATGTAGGATGAGGAAGGAGTAGGATTGGAGAGGAGGTTTAGATATACAGATACCCTCATCCTCAGTGGCTTCAGCCCTGCCAGCGTCCACGGCCTCAGAAATGGCTTTTCCCTTAATGACCAATGCTGTCTTTTCCATGGAGGTCAGAAATACAGGCACGCTGTTCCCCTCCACTGCCTCTGGGTGTACACCACCTTCTTCTGCTAGAAAGAGAAAGAAGTGAGTTGTACAACTGTGTGGGTGATGTAGCAGCTGTGGTCGAACAGCTGGGAGATGTGGATGTAATATATGTAACAGTCCTAAGTGTATGAGGATGTGGGTGAAGCATCTGAATGTCAAGTATGAGTCATGATTGATAGAGATTGCTGGTAGATGAGTGATGGGGGTGTGGTGAATTGAGCAGTGGCTGAGACTAGTAGTGCAGTTGGTAGGGTATGCCATTTGAAGATGCATTCCCAGACCTGGACCACTTGTGTGAGATCACTAAACTTCCTCCTGTACAGCTTGTTTCTGGGCATTGATGCCTTCGGATATCTGTTACCACTGCCTCCTAGGCATGTGTCTGGAAGGCCTCTAGCCCCCTCCATATCTCTCTTCTGGTCGATCTCTTCCACCAAAATCTCCAGTGCGCTCTCCTAATGTCCGCCATTGTTCTTAGCTATACTGCATTTTTGCCAGCCATCTCAGTAGCTTCAGCAGCCACAATGCACCTTTCCTTTTAGGGGAAAAACAAAATACAGTAGATTCTGGAAATCTGGAATAAAAATAGAAAATGCTGGCTATGATAAGCAGGCCAGGCAGCATCTGTGCACGCAGTCATTTACCTGAAATGTTAACTCTTGTTTCTCTCCCCACTGAGAGTGAGTGTTTCCAGCATTTTTTTTTATTCCCTTTAACAGGTGCACATGAATAGTACTTTAAGTAGCACTAGGAAGGAACAATATTTGGGCACGACTGATACATGCAGCCAGTGAATACCATGGGTAGCGCTGATTGCATGGAGAAATGAACACAAAACATGAACCTGGCATGCTGCCTGCATTCCACTCAAGGAGCGTGGGACAATCAAGTATCATGATCCCTGCAGCCATTTTCATGGGCTAACCAATTGGACTCCTACATTTGGAAAATATTCATCCAGATCTTTTTGTAAAAAAAACTTAAAGATTGATTATATAAACACATATGTGATACTAATGAGACTCATGGTGGTGTCTTCACAATATGTGAGAAATTAAAGAAAAATATCCAAAGTTTTCAAACTTAAAGTACTCCTTATGAATAAACTTGTGAATAGCATATAACCACTTGCAACCACATTACCCTTCGATATATACACAAATCGGTGAAGCTGTTTCCAAACAAAAAACAGTGACAATTTGAGGATAAAAAATATTGGATTTCCATAATGTGACAATCAGGCTAAGTCACATCGTAAATTGTGAGAGGGTCAGCTGGAGTGCTCTGTGGTGAATCTATTACACCACAGCATTTTAACAATTTGGGCCATGACAGAAATTCATGGAGGATACTACGAAGGATATGGGCCCTAGCACATGCCAGTAGTAGTACTGAAGACTTGTGCTCTTTAACCAACTGCACCCCTAGCCAAGCAGTTGCAGTATGGCTACAACACTGGCATCTACACGACAATGTAGAAAACTGCCCAAGTACATCCTGTCCACAAAATAGAGGACAAATCCAACCTGACTGGTTCCATCAGTCTACTTTCAATCATCAGCAAAATGGAGATGTCATCAATATTGCTATTCAGCGGCACCTAAACAGCAATAACCTGCTTACTGATGCTTAGTTTGGGTTCAACTCAGCTGCTCAGCTCCTGACCTCATTGCAGCCTTGGTCCAAACATGAGCAAAAGAGCTGAACTCAATGCGGGAGGTGAGAATGACTGCCCTTGACCTCAAGGCAGCATTTGTTTGAGTATGGCATCAAGGATCCCTAGCAAAACTGGAGTCAATGGGAATCAGCGGGTCACCAATACCTTCTCGAGCAATTAGGGATGGGCAATAAATGCTGGCTCATCCAGTAACGCCCATATCCTATGAAAGTATAAAGAAAAGAAGATGGAACAATTTCAAATTTTGTCTAGTGCAATTGAAGTTTCTGCAATCACTTATGCTTGTTTAAATAATCATTATTCTAAAAGCTGGGCCTGGCCACAAATCTGACCAGGCCCCAAATTACATTAATCACCATGGTGAGTTTCTGCCAATTGTGCCAGTTTGAAGGCCTTCCGGGAAGCTGTTAAAATTAAGCTGTTTTTTAGGTACAAAGAAACTTTTTTTGTCAATTTACTGAAACTGACTACTGTACACCAATGTAATTCATAAATGGTTCTGTATAGATTTTAATGTAAATTTCAGTTATTTAAAGTTGGTTTCTTCACAGATTATGGACTAAACACTGATTAAAATGTTTATTTTGTGCTGATCCAATTTTTTAGTTGTATTATTGAAACTGCACCAGATTACTACTCTTAGATATATCAAAGAACATTTTTTAATGCAACAATTTAAAAAAAACAATATATTATAAAACGGCCTAATTGTACTGGTTTATGCAAGATTTCATGGTCAGCGATGTGCAGTGAGTTTGCGCAGAAGCTTTAGCAAAAAAACACAATTTAAAAAAACCCAATTTGTGTCCAGCTCACTAGTTGAGTTCAAAGCAGAAACTTTCGGCCATGGCATCTCCAGTGCAGCAGGATTGAATTAATATTTTTCTCTGTGCTGGACAATGTGTACAACTGTGTAGTTTGCCAAGTTAACAATATAGCTTTCAGAAAATTCAACTGATCTCTTTAAAGGAACCGTTAATGTAATTTTCCTTCCATGTATTATGAAGGAGAGGAAAATTCTGCCTTCTACAGAATAAAAAGTTGTAATCTTTTATTCAAGCTACCAGGCAACTAACCACTGCAGTGTCCACCCACATAACTTCTAAATTTAAACTTACCACCACTCCCCTCTTTACTAAAGTTGGATGAGCTGAAGGAAACTATGTGAGGCCCATTATATGGCCCTGACCCAATTTGGGATTCATTTAAATCCAAGACCATGCGCCAAACACAATAAACCAACAGTTACAAGCGTGCTTAGTAACTACTGTATTGAACTCTGCACAGTCACTGACTGGTAGAACTGCCAATAGTGCGACAGCCACAACAGTCAGTTTCTATTCAGGCTGGTTGTAGGGCAGTTTGAAGATGAAGTGATTCAATAGCCTGTTGAAGGAAGGGATACTATGTAGTTCCACAAAGTGGCATTTATTACAACTTATAAAATGCAATGTTGATGAGAGGGAGTAGTTCAGTAAAAGTGATAGTGATCAAGACTCTTGAAAAGATTTTGTAAAGGTTCTTTGCGCTTGAGGGATTAGGTCTGCATCATTTTCTTCCAGCAACATTGAAGGCTAACTTTAAATCAAAAACAGCTCAAACTTGAGGTTTTGGCTGGTTCTGCATGAATACCAGGATTCTGCTTTGGAAACAGTGACATTTATGGCTAGAAACTCAATGTTTCCCTCTCTTTTCCAACTCCTGTGAAAAATTAGTAAAAATGCCCTTTGAAAAACTAGTAAAAATGTCCTTTGAAAAATAAAATTATAAATTAAACCTTGGGATAAATACATTCTCTGAGCTTAGAAAGCTGTGTTAAAGATTGGAGATTTTCATAAATGTTTATAGTGACATTTCAGAAGTTCAATGACTCATCTTGTCTGCAAAATTATCTTTCTTTCCAATCAGATTTATATTTATAAAATTCAGTAGCCATAAATCCCTAATGCCTGAAATTGCTCACTTTCCTATTAGTAACCTCAGAAGTTTTAAACTGAAGGAATCTTATTTATGATATGTTATACAAGCAAAATCCAAAAATATGCTGATGCTCTCTATATATTTTTTAAAATATTGCAACCAAAGAACCTAAATGTAAAAGTAAATTTTCTTTGACTGTGCCTCAGTCATTGTACAGCAGTGGTTATCAAATATTTACATGCCAGACATAGCACAAATATGTTTTATAAGTTCCAGCATGGTGCGAAAGATAATGATGATCCCTGTGCTTTGCTCTTCTACCTTCTGAAAGACCCTTTCTATGATCAAAAAAGAAAACAATGCCATCAAAGCAGAGGCTATGTTTTAGCAACAGAAATAATCTGTAAAACAGTCAGAAAAATTAATTCAATCTAATGAAGCAGTAAGGGAGGCCTGAGCAGCCTTTGTCTTTCCACTCCCCTGCCATGCTCCCCATCCACATGCCTCCACCCCCACCAGGAACAGAAAAGCCCAAAGAGATATACTTCAAAAGAGCTTGGGCCCTCTGCTCCATGCAACCGAGGTGTTGTCCCATTGACACCCACGCACTCATTGCCGAGCTCCATGCTGGAGGGCAGAGCAGGATCCTGTTGGGGACATTGCAGTCTGTAGGATTTCAGGGCCACTTTGATGTGATTTGAGGGGAGGATCTGTTGCAACCACAGTTAACTGAAGTAAATTTTAATTGGATGTTGATATATCTAAAGTCATAATGATAAAATGCATAAATTCAAGTTCCAATGTGTGATAGGTGTCTTATACAGCAACTACAATGTTAGTGGGTTTATATTTGGTTCACAGGGTTGATGAATTGCCTTTTCAACCATCTATTTTGTCTTGGCGTTCTTACTGGACAGCTCTTTGGATTCTAGCCTTCTTAACCATGTTTCATTTAACAAGGACATTGTTGCTAGGCCAGCATTTTTTTTGCCCATCCCTAATTGCCCTTGAGAAGGTGGTGGTAAGCTGCCTTTTTAAACCACTGAAGTCCATGTGGTGTAGTGGTGGGAGGGAGTTCCAGGATTTTAACCCAGCGACAGTGAAGGAACGGTGATACAGTTCTATGTCAGGATGGTGTGTGACTTCGAGAGGAACTTGCAGGTGGTGTGTTCCCATGCATCTGCTGCCTTTGTCCTTCTATGTAATGGAGGTCACCGGTTTGGAAGGTGCTGTCGAAGTAGTCTTGGTGAGCTCCTGTGATGCATCTTGTAGATGGTATACACTGCTGCCACTGTGCATTGATGGTGGAGGGAGTGAATGTTTGTGGATGGGGTGCCAATCAAGTGGGCTGCTTTGTCCTGGCTGGCGTTGAGCTTCATGAGAGTTGATGGAGACATTCAGGCAAGTGGAGAGTATTCCATCACACTCCTGACTTGTGCCTTGTAGATGATGGACAGGCTTTGGGAGTCAGGAGGTGAGTTACCTGCTGCAGAATTCCCAGCCTCTGACCTATTCTTGTAGCCACAATATTTACATGGCTGGTCCAGTTCGGTTTTTGGTCAATGGTAACCCTAAAGACATTAAAAATGGGGGATTAGTGATGAAAATGCCATTGAATGTCAAGTGGTGATTGTTGGATTCTCTCTTGTTGGAGATGGTCATTGCCTGGCCCTTGCGTGGCATGAATGTTACTTGCCACTTATCAGCCCAAGCCTGAATGTTGTACAGGTCTTGCTGCATATGGGCATGGACTGCTTCAGTACCTGAGGAATCAAAAATTGTACTGAACATTGTGCAATCTTCAGCGAACATCCCCACTTCTGACCTCATGATGGAAGGAAGGTCTTTGATGAAGCAGCTGAAGATGTTGGGCCCAGGACATTACCCTGAGGAACTCCTGCAGTGATGTCATGGAGCTGAGATGACTGACCTCCGACAACCACAACCTTCTTCCTTTGAGCTAGGTATGGCTCCAACCAGTGGAGAGTTTCCCCCCGATTCCCATTGACTTCAGTTTTGCTAGGGCTCCTTGATGCCACATTCAGTCAAATGCTGCCTTGATGTCAAGGGCGGTCACTCTCACCTCACCTTGGGAGTTCAGCTCTTTTGTCCATGTTGGAACCAAGGCTGTAATGCATCCAGGAGCTGAGTGGCCCTGGTGGAACCTAAACTGGGCATCAGTGAGCAGATTATTGCTAAGCAAGTGTCGCTTGATAGCACTGTTGATGACCCCTTCCATAACTTTACTGATGATCGAGAGTAGACTGATGAGGCAGTAATTGGCTGAGTTGGATTTGTCCTGCTTTTTGTGTACAGGGCACACCTGACAATTTTCCACATTGCCGGGTAGATGCCAGTGTTGTAGCTGTACTGGAACAGCTTGGCTAAGGGCGTGGCAGGTTCTGGAGCACAAGTCTTCAGTACTATTGCCAGAATGTTGTCAGGGCCCAAAGCCTTTGCAGTATCCAGTGCCTTGAGCTGTTTCTTCATATCATGTGGAGTGAATCGAATTGGCTGAAGACTGGCATCTGTGTTGCTGGGGATCTCCGGAGGAGGCCAAGATGGATCATCCACTCAGCATTTCTGGCTGAAGATTGTAGCAAATGATTGTAGCACTGATGTGCTGGGCTCCTCCATCATTGAGGATGGGGATATTTGTGGAGCCTCCTACTCCTCCAGTGAGTTGTTTACTTGTTCACCACCATTCATGACTGGATGTGGCAGGACTGCAGAACTTAGATCTGATCTGTTGGATGTGGGATTGCTTATCCCTGTCTATCGCTTGCTGCTTATGCTGTAGGCATGCACGTAATCCTGCGTTATAGCTACACCATATTGACACCTCATTTTTTGTTATGCCTGGTGTTGCTCTTGGCATGCCCTCCTGCACTTTTCATTGAACCAGGGTTGATCCCCTAGCTTGATGGTAATGGTAGAGTGGGGCATGTGCCGGGCCATGAGGTTACAGATTGTGTTCGGTACAATTCTGCTGCGGATGGCCCACAGTGTCTCATGGATGCCCAGCCTTGAGTTGCTAGATTTGTTCAAAATCTATCCTCTTTAACACGGTGGTAGTGCCCTACAACACAATGGAGGGTATCCTCAATGTGAAGGTGGGACTTTGTCTCCACAACGATTGTGTGGTGGTCACCTGCATCAGGCAGGTTGGTGAGGATGAGGTCAAATATGTTTCTTCCTCTTGTTGGTTCCCTCATCACCTGCTGCAGACCCAGTCTAGCAGGTATGTCATTTAGGACTCGGCCAGTTCAGTCAGTAGTGGTGCTACTGAGCGACTCTTGGTGATGGACATTGAAGTCCCCCATCCAGAGTACATTCTGCACCCTTGCCACCCTCAGTGCTTTCTCCAGGTGGTGTTCAACATGGAGGAGCAGTGATTCATCAGCTGAGGGAGGGTGGTATGTGGTAACCAGCAGGAGGTTTCCTTGCCCATGTTTGACCTGATGCCATGAAACTTCATGGGGTCTGGATTCGATGTTGAGGACTCTCAGGGCAACTCCCTCCCGACTGTATACCACTGTGCTGCCACCTCTGTTGGGCCTGTCCTGCCAGTGGGACAGGACATACCTAGGGATGGTGATGGTGGTGTCTGGGACATTATCTGTAAGGTATGATTCCATGTGGATGACTATATTAGGCTGTTGCTTGACTAGCCTGTGAGACAGCTCTCCCAATTTTGGCACTAGATCCTAGATGTTAATAAGGAGGACTTTGCAGGATCGACAGGGCTGAGATTGCCTTTGGTGCCTAGGTCACTGCCAGGTGGCCAACCCTTTTTAGTGTCTTTATAATGGTTTGGTACAACCGAGTGGCTTGCTAGGCCATTTCAGAGGGCATTTAAGAGCCAGTCACATTGCTGTGGGTCTGGAGTCACCTGTATGCAGATTTCCTTCCCTAAAGGATGTTAGTGAACCAGATGGTCATCATTAGGTTTTTAATTCCAGTTTTTAACCACATCAGGAACTTTATAGCTTTCGGTTCTTGAAGGATTAACAAAAGCCTGGAAGCTGCAGAATTTTCACTTCACAGGAAATCTGGGGAACAAGCTCCAAATAACTATTTTTCCATGAACCCTGCAACAACTCAGTTGGGCAATTGTTCCAATTCCAGTGCACTTTGTACCGTCCACAAACTGCATTTGGGGGTCTGGTTGTTGCTCCATTGCATCATTTTTGGTGGGCTAGCTATTACTGGCCTTGTCTGGTCAATTCCTGTTTAGCACTGCCCTTGGCGTGAACTCCAGTTTGTCCTTTAGGCTTAGCACTTTGGTACAATCTTTATTTGTGATCTCAGCAAGCTTTCTCTCTTCACACAATTCAAAAATGCTTTTCTCTTCTACTGGTTGCTGTTGGTCCCCATGAATGAACCACGCTAAATTGTAGTCTACAGCTCTAACTACAAAGACTATATAGGGTGCACATGGTAGCCCACATGATGTCTTACACCCATCTTCCTCTTTTTTTCCTTTTAATTCCAGATTTTTATTGAATTCAAATTCGACTATCTTCCATGTTCGGATTCAAACCCAGGCTTCTAGAGAATTAAAGCCAAAAACTGCGGATGCTGGAAATCCAAAACAAAAACAAAAATACCTGGAAAAACTCAGCAGGTCTGGCAGCATCTGCGGATAGGAGCACAGTTAACGTTTTGAGTCCGAATGATCCTTCAGCAGGGTCCACTGGCAATACCACTATGCTATCGCCTCTCCCAATATGTTGAAGGGTCATTCGGACTCAAAACGTTAACTGTGCTCCTATCCGCAGATGCTGCCAGACCTGCTGAGTTTTTCCAGGTATTTTTGTTTCTAGAGAATTACCCTGGGTCTCTGGGTTACTAGTTCAGCAACAATACCAATACACCAAGTTCCATGGTGGGATATGAACCCAGGCCCCTAGAGTATTACCCTGGGTCTCTGGATTATTAGTCCACTGACAATACCACTACGCTATTGCCTCTCCCAATATAGAATAAAGAGTACAATTCTAAGGCGGGTGCAGGAGCAGAGGGATCCTGGTGTATATTGTTGCAACAGGCTGTCGAGATTTGGTTGCTGTGTATAAGTTTTTTGTCTTGTCCCAGTTTGGAGTGTGGTAAATTAGATTGGTGAATTGCAGGTGCAGATAGCCACATGGAAATGTGATGTTGTGAAAATAATGGAAACCTGGCTCAAAGTAAGGCAGGACTGGCGGTAAAAATTCCTGGATACCAGATAGTACTCGTTTGGTAGTACAGAACTTGTGCATTGCTGAAAGAAGACATGCTGTCGAAGCTTTTCGTCTTGCATTCATCAGGGCAAATTTGCAAGAATGTCAAATCTCAAAGCGAACAACAATTTATACTGCATGAGAAGAAGGTGCTGATTGATTGGTGAGTGGACTCTCATTGGTAGAGATAATGCATGAAGAATACACCAGGGAACAGTTAACTGCCAACTTTTTTTTCATTTTTCAGGTGGTTTATTGGGATAAATTCTATCAGAATCAGTTCAATAAAGCTTCATTTTGTAAGTTTACATGATAACGGTCAAACATAATCAGTGATTCAAAATTCATCTATACAAAACTCCCTTGAAGAAAAGATACTGGTTCATGACTCATGGGGTTTTTCAAATATTTTGAGACCAATTCTTCCAAGCATTAGAATGCTTGCTCCTGCGACTAAACCAGCTGGCATGAACTTTCCTGAATTGTAAAATCTCATTCCCATTACTCCAGTCAGTGCTCCTGAAGCAATCAGAGACAACCATATGTTCTTTGGGTCTTGAGTGATCTGGTAGGCACCAAACCCAGCTGCGCTCCCGAAGAACAGACCAGCTGCTAGAGAAGGCACACTACCGGCTTTGACATAACCAAGCAGGCCTCCTGACGCCACCAGCGCCGCATATCCAAACCCGAGCCAGTCAACCGCCATCTTGCTAACTGCCATATTTGTTTAAATTTAAACCAGACGAGTTAATTAATTCACTAATTAATTAAGGAAAGGCAGCACAGATTTGTTCAGGGAAAGTTGTGTTTAACGAACTTGCTGGAGTTTTTTAATGAGGTAATGGAGAGAGTTAATGAGGGTAATGCTATTGATGTGGTGTACATGGAGGTCCAGAAGGCATTTGATAAAGTACTGCAGAACAAACTTTGAGCAAAGTTGGAGCTCAGGAAACCATAGTGGTGAACAGTTGTTTTTCAGACTGGCAGAAGGTTTGTAATGGAGCTCCTCAGGGATCGATGTTAGGATTTCTGCTCTTCCTGATAAATGTTAATGATCTAGATTTGATGTACGAGGCACAATTTCAAAATTTGCAGATGACATAAAATTTGGAAGTATTGTGAACTGCGAAGAGGATAATGTAGAACTTCCAAAGGATATATACAAGTTGGTGGAATGGGCGAACAAGTGGCAGATGAATGCAGAAAAGTGTGAAATGACTTGTTTTGGTAGGAAGAACACAGCAAGACAATATAAAGAGTACAATTCTAAAGGGGGTGCAGGAGCAGAGGGATCTGAGTGTATATGTGAACAAATCATTGAAGGTAGCAGGACAGGCTGAAAGCATGGTTACTAAAGCATACGGCATCCTGAACAAATAAGGGCAAAGCGTACAGAAGTTATATTTAACTTGAAGAAAACACTGGTTTGGCCTCAACTGGAGTATTGCATCTGTTTCTGGCCACTACACTTTAGGAAGGATGTGAAAACATTAGAGACAGTGGGAGTATCTTCGCCAGATGGACTGTAGCTGTTCTAGAAGGCTTACCAGCACCTTCTCAGGGAGACCAGGGATGGGGAATATATGTCAAGATTTACCATTGGATTCTAGGCTGAATCTGTGTTTCGAATGACTCATTGCTACTTTAGCAGTTTCTCTGACTAGGAACATAGGACTTAGGAGCAGTTGGCCATTCAGCCCCTCAGGCTTGCCCTGCCATTTGTTAAGATCATGGCTGATCTGCTTGTGGTCTCAACTCCACTTTCCTGTTTGCCCCCAAAAACCCCCCTTGATTCCCTTGTCTATAGGATCTTTTGGATTGAATATAGGAAATGATATCCTGCAGTTGCTGCCAGGGGATCGTAACTTAGTAAATTCCCTTCTGTGTCATTAGATTCTAGTCTAACTCTGTGGCAGCATGGATAAGGCAAATTTTCGTTTTTCCAGTAGATGTCAGAATTGCACTTTGTAATTAATCTGGCACATTTATGTAAAAATACATTTGCTCAAAGCTCTGAGCAGATCAAATCACATTGGTGTGGAGAACATGCACGTTAATGGGGGAATGAAAAAAGTGGGCAGCTTTGGTCAGGATGGGGTTTTAAAGGCCTAATTAGATTCCTGATCCAACCTGTCCACTTCCAACTTTAACTGAGGCATGAAGGTGGACATATAGGTTACCAACCCACTCCACAGAGTTAAATTGCTACTTTAAATATCATGATGAGGCTGTGAACTTCGTTGTCATGGAACTTTTCGAATTTAACTGTTGTCTGCAGTTTTTCCCAAGCCTCAGGGAAACCTGGCAGCTTCCTTGATGTGTAGATTTGATGAATTCAGGTGGTGTGCCTTTATATACACATCAGCTTACCTGCCTGTGGAGCGTCATTTTGGACCTCCTTCCCCACCTCCCAGCAGCCGACCTTCCCCATTAGGCCTCAGGTTCTTACCCTCGACATTCCCCCCAGGCCTTCTCCACCATGCCTAGCCTTTTTTTCCCCTCCCAGTTCCCACATAGTTCTTGTCCCCAGCTCCCTGATTCCCCCACCCGCATCTGCACTGGCCCCAGGACCCTGGATTTGGCAGCCCACCCTGGGATTGACCTCCTAATTGGGTGCCTATTTCCCCTCAATCTAAACCTCCCCCCCAAAGTCCACCACCATGAGACTGACCTTCACTGAGATCAGCAACTTTCCCACTCTGGGTGCAGACCTACCTGGTCTTGCTGCTTTCAGCAATGGTTCCCCATCTGACAGGAGGCCAAGCCTGTCAACCAGGCAGGTTTCTAGACAGAAACTGATGTGACATATTGTACAAGCAGTGGAGTTAAAGCTTCAGTGTGTGGGAGGATCGCGACTGCAAGGTTCCCCACACCTTTTCGCTCTCCCTGCTCCCAGTGGGTCAAAAAAGGACTTGTCTGTCAGACTCTTGAACTGTACCATCAAATTCTCTGAGATCGCAGCTGATCTGCACCTCAACTCTATTTACCTGCTTTAACGTCATATCCTTTGATATCCTCACTTAAAAATCTCGGCCAGCATTTCAGGTTGGGTCCATCATCGGAACTGGAAAAAATTATAGAGTAAAAATAGTTTTGAAATAGAACTGTGAAAACCATGCACAGAAACATAAGCTTGTCTACGTTTGTTGGGTGCTTAAATGGAAAATACAAGACAAATTATTATGGGTCAGCCAGGGTATTGTGAAAATCTCTCTAGGAGTGAGTCAGGAAGAAGAAATGACATGACAGGAAAGTGAAGAAAACAGGAACTAAGCTGCTTTCTGAACATTTTATGCTTTGTTTGATTTCCAGCATCAGCTGTTTTGTTTTTGATAGAATGACCGCTGTATCTAAGGGCAGTATTGACCAATGTATTAACTACCAGCCACATGTTGGTAATTGGGAATGCAGAAGAGACTAATTGTATTTCTGCTTCGTAAATGTTTAATAGACACCGTTGGTCGGGTGATCTCTGTACTTTTCAACATGTATGCATATACACCTCAACCTTTTTGTGTGTTTCTTGGTAAAATGGTAAAAAGAAAATCAGAGTCTGTTTTTTGGTTACTGAATGATTGTAGGTGTTTGTAAATGTATATGTGCATTTACTTGTGTTGTGTGTGCGTTAGTATGGCTTTTACCACTAAAATTAATGCATGTGGCTTAAGCAGTGTCGCGTAACCACAACTAGGGACAAGATTTTAACTCATTCAAAACCCATTCACTTAACACAGAGTGAAAATCAGGCCCGATTTCTCAGTCAGCAATTTCTGTTGGAGTGATGGTTTGAACTCGATGTAGAATTAAACACTAACCAAACCAATTTCAGTCCACTGGGCAATACAATTTTCAATGCTTGCCTTTAGAAGAAACATTGAGTATATTTTTATTTTTATCAAAAGTAGTACCATTTTACGTGCTATAAAACCAAACTCAACATTTAGATTAATAAGGGATATAAGGGGATACTTAGGCAAATTTCATGCAAATTTGGTTTTAATGTGCTCACCAAAAGAGCAGTATGTGGTGCCAGCATGTGCTAAAAAATCAGACTGGATTATACACTCCCCTGCATATAAAATCCAGTGGGTGTCCTGCCTGCCCCTTCCCCTCCCCCCACAATTAAATCGGGCACGGAGGAGCCCTTGGGCCTCATCCTGCTGCAGCAGCTATTTTACCCAGGCCAGTTGGGAATTGCAGCAGCTTTGGCTGTGCAGGCTAGCGTCAGGCAAGGGTGTGAAGGATCTGCTATGCAGGCCCCTGGGCCCGTCAGAGGCACCACCCTCCAAGATCACACCCCTTCCTTTAAACCTCCCCTTGGCGTCTTGAACCTGGCCCCCCACTTTCCCCATCACCCTTGCCTGGACTTGCCTTTTAGGCGCCGGCGAGACCCCAGACTTATCTGGGCTCCGCAGCATGGTGAGACTGCTTATATACTATATGCTTCCCCTCCATCAAGTTTGAAGGCTGGATGGACACGTAGAATTCAACAGGCACCATGTTCAGTCCTGTCCCCACTACAATTAAATGGGTGTCCCTCAATACTTGGATTTCAGAGGTCTGGGATGATGGAGAATTTGGGAGTGGTGGTTAGGATTTTAAAGGGGGACTTAATAAGAAGGAGTATGAGGTGTGAGCTATGGGAATGGTGAGGAGGATAATTGAGCCTTGAGGAGCAGGCTGACTAGGGTGAAAATAGTTAAATGCATTTCTCAGATGAAAGAAACCCTCACGGTTTGTATTTCTTGTGATTAACAAAACTCTTTTAGTTCCTTTTATCTATATCTATCTCATATTAAAAAATTTACATTGCCAAGTGATGGCAGTAAGTGGTACATAGTGTTTATCTGTTCTCGGCTTTCATTCCTCTCTGTTGACTGCCATTGACCATGTATTTTTTTATATCATAAATCGCTCAATGCTTTCTGAAAAGATTTCTGTTTGCAAGTTTTCTAAAACTGGAAAAAATACATTTACTGCAATAACCCAATTTCATTTGTCCACTGTCATTTTGTGTTTGGGTGGAATCGTCCCAGATTTGCACTCAGTGTGGTGGCGGGCGGGTAAAATGATGTTTTACCTGCTGACCGCGATGGCAGGTTCTCAAGCCGTATCCCAAACCTGCCTTATTACTTATGCCATCCCGGGAAACATGCCGTTTTCATGGCGGGCGGGCTCTCATTCGCATCCTATGCCATCACCTCGTTACTTCATCATGCCAGGCACCACATTTAAAGTACAGCTGGGCTCAGTGCTTCCAGCCCAGGACTGCAGCAAAGAAGACATGGTTCCGAAAGGCAAGAAGACTGCAGCCCCTCAAGCGCCTTTTGGACACTGTGGAGGCCCTCTGTGATGTCCTTTACCCCCATTCTGGCCGCATGAGGGGCAGCTACATTACCACTCCAGCTTGGTAGACGATGGCGGTGACGATCAGTGCCAATGTTGCACAAAAGAGGTTGGCCATCCAATGCAGATAGAGGATGAATGATCTCATCTGTGCAGCCAGGGCGTGGCAACCATCTCATCATACTAAACTCACACACTCAAGCCCACACAGATTCACTGGCATCTCAATCACTGCCAGCTCAAAGGACATCATCACCCATTCTCACACACATCTGGCCTCATCTCCTCTGGAGTCTGCCTCCTCAGCCCTCACTATCTTGAGGCCACTTGCACAGATCAACATGTGCCCCCACACACACCCTGGGTTACCCTCTTTCCCTAGTACAAATCTTGTCCTGCAGCCTCTTCCAATGCCTGAGGCCACTTCTCCCCCTTACCCAAGCAAGACCTTGCCCTGCAGCCATTGAAAAGGCCACCCACATATGGCTCATCTAATAGAGACCTACTTATGAGCCCCCCTAAAAGTGACGTGGTGCTACCTGTGAAGCCTGGCGCTGATGACCGCTGATGCTAACCGAAGCACAGTAGGCAAACAAACCATGAATTCCTGAGCGAAGTGCAGCCAGCCAAATTGTGAAACACGTTGGCGTGTTTTCCCGCTGACGTGGATAGACGATCCAGCGGGGGGGGATGAATCAGATAGGCCGGCCTTATAATGATATGCTGAAGTATTACAATGAGGTCCCTGACGTCCGATGGCGGGGAACACGGCCCGCCATCGGTAGGCAGAGTGGATAATCACAAACTGGTTTTATGACATTGTGAAACCGATTTTTGGCCTTCTGGCCATAATGTCTGCTCACGCCACTGAACACACCGATGTTGACGGGCACGGAAAATCTAGGCCTTTGTCTTTCACTGCCTTCATTAAAGTTTACTGAAGGTATCAACTTCTCACCAGAAGCTGTGATCCTGCTATTTGAATGCAGATTGTGCAGTTGTGGCAAGTGCCTTGTATCTACTTTTCCAAGATGCATCAATAGCATTCAGTTATCTGAGGATCTGGTGAACTAGAACATTAACAGGGTTCATAGGGAGTAGAATGTGAATTTTTCCACAAGAATAAACTGACCCATTTCTAGCCTAGTATAATTATAAAAGCACTGATATAAATTTTCTTTCTGTATGCTTGTGAAATGAGTTTGGAAGAATTGAGGAACCAGACAAGAGGAGATTTTCATCCAGCTGGTGTGTATTGGTTTCTAGAGATTAATGACTAATATTTAACCCATTGTCCCATTCTCTCTCCATAGTTCAGCCCTCTGACAGTAGAATCCAGCCTTTTCTGTAACCCCCCCTTGGTTTTAAATGCCTTCCTTGTTTCTTTGTAATCCAAGCTGGATGTTTGCACTCTTGTCACTGGCTGGTTTTCGGTGTGCTAATACTATTTCTATCATATGATTCTTGTAAAAATGGGTCAGAAGTTAAATATGGTCTATGGTAAATAAGCTATTTATACTTCATTTTAACACTGTTACTTTAAAATGTTCCTGTTGAACATCTGATATAAAACCTTATGCACATGATCAGTTTTTCCAGAAATAGTTTTTTTTTCTATACTTGTTTCTTGCCTCATGGCAATTAGAACCCTTTTTTACCATTTTGAAATTAGAAGGCTTTATCAGATTTATAACAAAGCAGTACATGGTAAATGTCAGGTCTTTAGTACAGGTACAGGTTCTGAAATTACTCAGGTCCATTATTGAGTACTTTAAGTGGAAACTGCTCCTCAAATTCCAGTATACTGCTTTTTCAGATGTGTATACAAAAAGTTAAAAACATTTTGTTGAAAAATAATGGTAGGATCCTCCACATAAAAATGTTGAATTCTGTATTTTCTTTAGTCTCCATTTTTTTTCTCATGGTATCTTTTCTAAAAGCATACTATGTTTATTTTATTAAAGCATTTCTTGTAAATTCCAGAATAACTTGTAATGCTAAATGTAATGCTAAAACCTATACTTAAACTTGTAAAAAATAGCATGATCTTCGTGGGAATTTTAATACTAATGAGCCAAACTGCCTGAATATAATATAAGGTAGTCTCCTGATAGATTATTGTGCAAGTTAACCACAGGATTATATGCTGAACCCTAAATATGAAGGTTTTAAATTCAATCCACAGTCACTGCTGAGTTAGTGACGTCACCAGGGTTAACAACAAGGAGAATAAAATTGGTCATGGTGCTCTTTGTGGAAGGGAAATAAGTCAGCCAAGACTCATGCACCTGATTGATATGTTGTGATCAGGCTGACAAGTTTGAAGATTAGGTGAGGACAGGATTGAACATGGCACTCCCATTGTGAAATTGCCAGCCACCATTCATTGCCCAGGCTCCTGCATGAAGAATGGACTTTTCTGTGAGGTGCTAGAGAACTGCCAGCACAGAACTATAACCCTGAATGAATGAGTATCTTCAAGATAAGGGGAGAAAATTTGTCTGGCATAAATGTAACAAGAATTTTTTTTTTAGTTCATTATATTTACAAGAGTGAGGGGTGATTTGATTGAAGTATACAAGATGCTGAACGGCCTGGTAGACATCAAAAGGATGTTTCCTCTTGTGGGTGAGTCCAGAACTAGGGGACACTGTTTTAAAATTAGAGGTTGCCCTTTTTGGACAAAGATTTAGAGAAAGTTTTTCTCTCAGAGGGTTGTGCGACTTTGGAACCATCTGCCTCAGAAGCCATTGGAGGTGGGGCTATTGAATACTTTTAAGGCAGAGGTCGATAGATTCTTGTTAGGCAAGGGAATCAAAGGTTATCGGGGTAGATGGGAATGTGGAAGTCAAAACACATGAAGGTCAGCCATGATCTTATTGAATGATGGAGCAGACTCGAGGGGCTGAATGGTCTACTTTTGTTCCTATTTCTTATGTTCTCATATTCCATCTAGCAAATGTGATTGAGTTACAATACAGGTATTTAAATATGGAATTTGTTGACTGCTAATGACGTACATTTTTCAGTAGAAAAGCATGTTGGTAATAGTTTTCAAACAGCTCTTTAGAAATATTAAATATATTTTTGTTGCTAGGTTTACTTTTTTACATCTTGTCTTGCCTGAGTAGCAGGAGATTCAGCTGACTGGCAAAAAATAGTTTATTTTCCATCTATTGCTGTGTTCAGGGCAATTTTTGGATTACTACATAGAGGCCTTTTTAGAAATATTTGAGGGAGCCTTTCTTGGCAGCAACCTAACTTTGCAATTGGAACCCACTTTGAACAATAGAAGCAGCTTGTATAGCACAGCTGCCAATGCTCAGGCAATTATCAGCACAGTGACCTAGATTTCAAATGCACTTAAATATAGAGAGCTGTGCTTATTTCCCAGTGACATACATCAAATTAGTTAATATTTTAAGAAAAAAAACAGCTAATCTTGACTGGTCTGCTGTGACCTATATAACAGCTATTTGTCATCTGTCCATTTATCCATGCATTCCAATAATCTTGTATTTAAGTGTAACTGTGAATGTATTTTGGTAACTCTGTTTCCATCAAAACTTGCCAATTTATTTCATTGACACTTGCACGCCTGTTTCAAAGATAGATGCTCCTCCTGCATATTTATCTGAGATCTCTTGAGTTTTTATCTCCAAGAAATTTGGCATTTGTGAGGCTGTTGTGCAGAGCACCATCTCCTGGATGACAGAGTTGGGAGTGAAACTTACCTTTGTGGTTCTAAACTTGGAACCTTTGGCCAGATGCCATCTGCCCCTCCCAGTGCTCCATCATGGGCAGGCATCACTAGACCCAGAACCCTACTCCCTAGTGCAGTGACCTGATCCACATCCCCAACACAAGAAAATGCAATCGTGGCTGCTGTTGGGACCCAGATTTTTTTTATTCATTCACGGGATGTGGGCTTCGCTGGCTGGGCCAACGTTTATTGCCCATTCCTTGTTGCCCTTGAGAAGATGGTGGTGAGTTGCTTTCTTGAACCGTAGCAGTCCATGTGGTGTAGGTGCACCCACAGTGCTGTTAGGGAGGGAGTTCCAGGATTTTGATCCAGCGACAGTGAAGGAATGGTGATATACTTCCAAGTCAGGGTGGTGAATGACTTGGAGGGGAACCTCCAGGTGGTGTTGTTCCCATCTATCTGCTGCCTTTGTCCTTCTAGATGGTAGTGGTCGTGGGTTTGGAAGGTGCTGTCTAAGGAGCCTTGGTGAATTCCTGCAGTGCATCTTGTAGATGGTACACACTGTTGCGACTGTGCGTTGGTGGTGGAGGGAGTGAATGTTTGTGGATGTGGTGCCAATCAAAAAGACTGCTTTGTCCTGGACGGTGTTCAGCTTCTTGAGTGTTGTGGTAGCTGCACTCATTCAGGTAAGTGGGGAGTATTCCATCACGCTCCTGACTTGTGCCTTGTAGATGGTGGACAGGCTTTGGGGAGTTAGGTGAGTTACTCGTCACACGATTCCTATCCTCTGACCTACTCTTATAGCCACAGTATTTATATGGCTAGTTCAGTTCAGTTTTTGGTCAATGGTAACCCTGAGGATAGGTAACACTGTTGATAGTGGGGTATTTAGTGACGGTAATGCCATTGCACATCAAAGGGCGATGGTTCGATTCTCTCGTGTTGGAGATGGGCATTGCCTGACACTTGTGTGGCGTGAATGTTACTTGCCACTTGTCAGCCCAAGCCTGGATATTGTCCAGGTCTTGCTGCATTTGGACATGGACAGCTTCAGTATCTGAGGAGTCGTGAATGGTGTTGAACATAGTGCAATCATCAGCGAACATCCCCACATCTGACCTTCTGATGGAAGGAAGGTCATTGATGAAACAGATGAAGATGGTTGAGCCTAGGACACTACACTGAGGAACTCCTGCAGTGATGTCCTGGAGCTGAGATGACTGACCTCTAACAGCCACAACCATCTTCCTTTATGTTAGCTATGACTCCAACCAGCGGAGAGTTTTCCCCCCGATTCCCATTGACTCCAGTTTTGCTAGAGTGGCTTGATGCCACACTCGATCAAACGCTGCCTTGATGTCAAGGGCAGTCACTCTCACCTCACCTCGGGAGTTCAGCCCTTTTGTCCATGTTTGAACCAAGGCTGTAACTAGATCAGGAGCTGAGTGGCCCTGGCGGAACCTAAACTGGACATCAGTGAGCAAGTTATTGCTAAGCAAGTGCCACTTGTTAGCACTATTGATGAACCCTTCCATTAATTTACTGATAATGGAGAGTATAATGATGGGGCGGTAATTGGCTGGGTTGGATTTGTCCTGCTTTTTGTACTTGGGCAATTTTCCACATAGCCGGGTAGATGCTAGTGTTCTAGCTGTACTGGAACAGCTTGGCTAGGGGCACGGCAAGTTCTGGAGCATAAGTTTTCAGTATTATTGCCGGAATATTGTCAGGGCCCATAGCCTTTGCAGAATTCAGTACCTTCAGCCATTTCTTGGTATCACGTGGAGTGATTTGAATTGGCTGAAGACTGGCATCTTTGTTGCTGGGGCCCTCCGGACGAGGCAGAGATGGATCATCCGCTCGGCACTTGTGGCTGAAGATTGTTGTGAATGCTTCATCAGCCTTATCTTTTGTACTGCTATGCTGGGCGCCTCCATCATTGAGGATGGGGATATTTGTGGAGCCTCCTCCTCCAGTGAGCAGTTTAATTACCCACCACCATTCACGACTGGATGTAGCAGGACTGCAGAGCTTAGATCTGATCAGTTGGTTGTGGGATCATTTAGCACTGTCTATCACTTGCTGCTCATGCAAGCAGTCCTGTGTTTTAGCTTCACCAGGTTAACACCTCATTTCTAGGTATGCCTGGTGCTGCTCCTGGCATGCCTTCCTGCACACTTCATTGAACCAGGGTTGATCTCCTGGCTTGATGATAATGGTAGATTGGGGGATTTGCCGGGCCATGAGGTTATAGATTGTGTTCCAGTACAATTCTACTGCTGCTGATGGCCCACAGTGCTTCATGGATGCCCAGTCTTGAGTTGCTAGATCTGTTTGAAATCTATCCCATTTAGCACGGTGGTAGTGCCACACAACACGATGGAGAGTATCCTCATTGTGAAGGCCGTTCTTTGCCTCCACAATGACTGTGTGGTGGTCACTCCAACCGATACTGTCATGGATAGATGCATCTGTGGCAGGCACGTTGGTGAGGATGAGGTCAAATATGTTTTTCCCTCTTGTTGGTTCCCTCACCACCTGTTGCAGTCCCAGTCTAGCAGCTATGTCATTTAGGACTCGGCCAGCTCGGTCAGTAGTGGTGCTACCGAGCCACTCTCGGTGATGGACATTAAGCCCCCACCTAGACTCATTCTGCACCCTTGCCACCCTCAGTGCTTCCTCCAAGTGAGGTTCAACATGGAGGAGTACTGATTAATCAGCTGAAGGAGGGCGGTATGTAGTAATCAGCAGGAGGTTTCCTTGCCCATGTTTGACCTGATGCCATGAGACTTCATGGGGTCTGGATTTTGAGGACTCCCAGGGCAACTCCCTCCTGACTGTATACTACTGTGCTGCCACCTCTGCTGGGCCTGTCCTGCTGGTGGGAAGGGACATACCCAGGGATGGTGATGGTGGTGTCTGGGACTTAATCTGTAAGGTATGATTCCATGAGGATGATTATGTCAGGCTGTTGCTTGACTAGTCTATGAGACGGCTCTCCCAATTTTAGCACTAGCCCCCAGATGTTAGTAAGGAGGACTTTGCAGAGCCGTCAGGGCTGCGATTGCCGTTGTCATTTCCGGTGCTTAGGCCAATGCCGGATGGTCTGTCTGGTTTAATTTTTTTGACTTACTAGTGGTTTGTTATAGCTGTGTGGCTTGTTAGGCCATTTAGGAGTCACATGTAGGCCTGACCAGGTAAGGACAGCAGATTTCATCCCCAAAGGACGTTAGTGAACTAGATGGATTTTTACACTGATCTACATTTTTATGTCATCATTAGACTCTTAATTCCAGATTTTTATTGAATTCAAATTCCACCATCTGCCATGGCAGGATTAAAGCTGGGGTCCCCAGAGCAGTACCCTGGGTCTCTGGATTACTAGTCCAGTGACAATAACACTACGCCATCACCTCCCCATGATTAAAGATGTTAACACAGTTCACGCTTTTCAAATCTTTCTCACTAAAGGACTTTAAAAAGTTAAAGGGTGGAATTTTACATCCTTGCCAGCGGCCGGGAATCGTGACGGGCAGGTGGGCACTTAATTTGGGCGAATGAAAAAATCTGGGGCTGAGGCCACTCTGACAAGGGTATTGTTAAGAGACTGTCCTGGGTCTTTAGTGGGCCATGTTAAAGGGCTTTGCATGGCATGCATGTCTTGTTCCTGGTCTTGGGCAGGTGAAGGCCTCTGGGCAGTGATGGTCATGCACAGACTGGTGTGTAGGGCATGGTCAGTCAATTAAGGCATTTGGCCATGGGGTTTGAAGGCATGGTATTAGGAAATAGACGGCACAGTAACATTCAGGGGAGGCACCTGGATTCTCTGTGTCAGCATAGGGGAGGGATTAGATGGTCTCATTGGCGGGGGCGGAAGTCTTGAAAAGTAAGGGGTCTGTGACCTCGAGAAGGGGAAGGATCAATTGACATTGGGCATGGCGACATCAACATTGAAGGCATTGGCAGGAGAACAGGAACCTCAACATGTGCAATGATAGGGTCAAGGGTAATGGGGGAGGTGGATAGTTACAGGAGGAGTAGGAATTAGGCAGTGCCGACTGGGGGGAGGATGGGAGGGACTTGGTAGATGATAGCAGGAGATTGGAAGCTGATGACACTCATCTATCTACTTAGCACGATGTTTGCCTTCAGTTATCAATGGTATAGTTGTAAAAACAAGTTTGAAAAATTGATATGGGAGGAGGCTGAAGAAGTGTGGGAGGAGTTCAGCACAACAATTCTGGGCCAATTGAATGGGCACCTTATTAATTTCCTGCTCAATCTATGGAAAACAGGTCTCAATTGAGTGCTGGACTCAAGGGCCTAATGCACAAAAAACGAGCTTGGCTCCTTCGCTAATTATGTGCATTCTGGTGAGAAGCCATCAAGTTTTGGTGTTGCAGGATCAAACAATCAAGGATCATTGCAGCTGCACAGAAGCTAAATGGGCACTCCAACCTCAATGTTCCCAGTTACTGGTCATGGCTTACAAGGCACCATACTTATAGTTATACCATAAGTATAAAGCTAGGGTATGAATAATTATTGTCTAGGCTACTGGAGGCAATTATAGCACATGGGTGTATTGAGCCTGATCCTAATGAGTTTTGAATGTCTAGCTATGTCTGAAGGGGATGCTCAGCCACATGTGGACCTCCAGGATGTAATTAGCTTGCAAGGGGTGGCCTGGGAGGCCATGTCTAGACTGAGGGCTGACCAAGGGTTTGAGACTAGATTCCTGGCTTTGAGATGGAAGGAAACCATTCAAGAGGAAGTAGCAATGTGTGCTTAATTGTATCCATTCACAGATACAAGGCAGAATGGAGAATGCAGGCTGCAGGCTATGGCACCTTATTGATAGCTGTGATTAAAATGAGGAGAAGAAGAGCCCGTCACCAATTGGGACAGCTCCAGGAAGACCACCGGCCTGAGGAACAAGGGCCCCAGGAAGTTCCAAATACTGCCAAGGAAAGACGGAATCCATAAAGACATGACCGGGGTGTATAAAAAACACAGCTTATACATGGAGATGAGCACCTTCACTTGTCTAGGGCTGTGGTAGCTCACATTTTCCATGTACTCCGTGAAGAACCCATGCCACAAGGACTTGGAGGGCATCCCATGCTAGTTGCTTTGAAGGTTACTGCCGCAATGAACTTTTCTGCCGGGGATCCTTCCAGGACTCCACTGGGGACCTTTGTGGAATATTACAATTGGCAACACACAAATGCATAAGGGAGGTGACAGATGAATTTTTAGTAAAGCTCACTATTATGTCCAGTTTTGCATAAATGATGCAAGACAGACTGCCAGAGATGTGGGATTCGTTGCGATCTCAGGTTTCCCACAACTCCAGGGTGCCTTCGACTGCACACATGTGGCCTTGAGAGCTAAATAGAAAAGGATTTCACTCTCTTAATGCCCAGCTAATTTGTGATCACAGAAAGCAGATCCTGCATGTTTGTGCTAGTTACCCAGGGAGCTCTCACGACTCTTATATCTTGACTGATTGCAGGTCCCACAGATCTTTGAGGGACCTCTGTGCTTAGAGGGCTGGCTCCTTGGAGACACAGGGTAACCCCAGGAGACATTGTTAATGACATCTGTTCGTCATACACAGATTGCATCTGAGGAGAGTCACAATGCCGCCACAAGGTCCTTAAAAGAGCAAATGATTGGCCTGCTGAAGATGTGTTTCCGATGTTTGGACCAGTCAGCTGGGGCTCTCCAGTATTCACCATTGTGAGTGTCCCACATCCTCATTGTTTACTGTGCCTGCAGAACCTTGTGCTACAAAGATGAAGGGGCACCTGGAAGGAGGTCGCAGTGCCCCATCCCCCTCTTGCCTAGCCACTGCTGGAATGCACCCTTGGCTAAAGCAACGGTGTGCAGGTCCGAGTGCAAATCCGACAGAAACTGCTGGACCTGGGTCTCCAATGCAGCAACTACCCTTTCAATGAGACGTCAATGTGCTCACATGCTGGAGCCACAACATCAGACAGAACGTGGACAGACTCCTCCACCCTTCGGTCCAATCTGCTGGCGGCCTCTGATAGCTCTGCTTGATGTTCCCCTTCCTATCTCTGCATCTCCAAGAAGTCTCTTAGGAGTGAGTCCAAAGGCTCTTCATTGGACTTGGAGTCAGCAGGCACCTGATCTCCATCAGCCCTTTGAGTGTCAGAGACCTTGGCTGTCACTGCCTCCGCCACCTGTGGACCTATGTCAGATTGTGAATCCAAGCCTACTCTAGAACTAAGTCCCACCGAGGTGCATGTATCTGCGCTGGTGGAAGATGCAGGTGGATGCAGTGATGATTCTTCCTCTGAAGATACATCTGTTTCCTCCTCAGAGGTGGTCTGGTGTCTGCGGCTCAGTCGAGGAAGTCCTCCCCTTTTTCTAATTGGTACGTGGAATAGAGAGAAGAGAGAATTAGTGATTGACTAGCAGGCTTATACAATAAAGATCACTCACATTCATTGTCCCAGGTTATTGATGTATACTGGATGCACCCTCACTGGCTTGTTTGGGGGAAGCCATTCTTATCTTCCATGCAGGAATGATCTCTATCCTCACCAGCGAGCTCTGCAGCCTGCTCTTCAAACTTTGACAGGGCTCATAATTCCTGGTTACACCTCCAGTTATGGCTTTCTATTTAGTTATGTGTAATCTTGCCCTGCATAAAGACAGATCGATTGACCGTGAGCACTCTGGATGAAAGAGCAGTTCAGACGTATGCATGCCTGCTGTCTCAGCTGATCCCTCCCAAGTAAGGGATTAAGATGCCTTTTGTGCAAGAAGTTGGTTGAGATGGTGAGCTTAACGTGGCTGGCAGACATGCAGTGCTGATGTCCCATCTGCTGGTCATATATGACATTCCCGTGGACTCTAACCCTCAGACTGTCTGATGCCTTTTTAAGAGTTTGAGCTTGAAGTGAGTAGATGTTTCACCTATCCTGGTGGAGTGCAGCAGATCATTCATCTGAAACAAAAACAGAAAATGCTGGAAAAATTCAGCAGGTCTATGAGCATCTGTGGAGAAAAAAAAAACATAGTTAAAGTTTTGAGCCCATATGTCTCTTCTTCAGAGCTAAACCTTTTATCTTCAAAAAAGAGTCATACAGACTCGAAACATTAACCCTGTTTTTTTCTCCACAGATGCTGATAGACCTGCTGGGTTTTTCCAGCATTTTCTGTTTTTGTTTCAGATTTCCAGCATCTGCAATAGTTTGCTTTTAGCTTTGATCATTCATCTGTTTTTGACACTGCAGGACAGTCCTTCTCTGTGTGCCATGGGCACTAACCTCCCCTCCTCCCAGGCTGGCATGGTCAGGTGGGAGGACATCCTGCTCCCATCCCTCAGAAAGAGGACCTCCTGTCTTCCCTGGATGGCCTGGAGGATAATTCCCAGGCTTCACTGAACCGTGAAGCAGAGGGTTTGCTTCTCTTCTGGGCCATTGCTTTCCTCTCCACCACAACACCTGGCCTGCAGTGAGAGAATGTCTGTCCTGGTGCCATTTAAATATGGTGGCAAGACCTTCGACTCCATGGGCAAATCCTTGCCTGCCCTGCCACGAAATTCATCAAGCTCCTCTTTCATGCTGCTCACTGATGGATAATTAATGAAGTAAAAAGTGGAAGATTGCACGTGTTCAGCCATCCTGCCACCCAGCAGGAATCACATCGACTTTCCCGCCCACCAGCAGACAGAATGGAAAATTCCGCCCTAAATCTCTTTTGACTAAAGTTCGTTTGCTAGTGTAAAATGTAGTATTCCTACTGCAATGGTAAGAACTGAACTGTGACGGATCAAGCTCACTTTATAACAGGAATCAGCCACAGCAGCCATTTATTTCAGCTAGACTCGCTTTAAATACAGCATGGTCGTAAAGCCTGTATTTACTCAATTACATATCCCAGCTCTGATGCAGATTTATTTGCACCTCGGGATGATTTTTGCTTTCACCACTTGATCTTCACTTCCTTTGTGTCTTCCTTTACTCCCACATTCTAGTTTCTTAAAACCTAAACTTAGCAGACTTAACCACAACTGCTGAATTTATTTTGCCTTTTCTATAATTTTCAACGATGGCTTGTATTGTGGATATTTATCTTTAGTTTTAGAATTTTTTTTAAACAGTGCTTCTTTTTTAGTGGTTAGTGCATTTTTGATTTGGATTTTTCTGATTTTTTTTTAGAATTGTTACTTATCCTGATATTTGGCGATCTTTGAAGTACTTCTTAGTTTTGGCGAAAGTAATATCAGAGATAGAATGATAGATAATTCTATTCTGCTGGATAAGATCAGTTTAATAAGTGTCTTGACTAATTGTGCGCAAAATAAACTCATTAGTTCTTCGAGCCAAATTCATTATATTTTTACACAGATCTGTGCTGAATTACTTGAACCTCAACCTATCTCCATTTCCTCATAATTGTATTAAATAAATTACAATTTATTTTCAGTGAGTTATGTCCAGTTCTGTTCGCAAATCCTCAGATAATGAAGCAGTCCATGCCCACATGCAGCAAGACCTGGATAACATTCTGACTTGGCCTGAGAGGTGGCAAGTAATATTTGCACCACATAAAGTAATAGGCAATGACCATCTTCAACAAGAGAGGATTCCCCTTGACATTCAACGGCATTACTATCATCGAATTCCCCTGCCATCAACATCCCATGGGGTTACCATTGACCAGAAACAGAACTGGACCAACCATATAAATACTGTGACTACAAGAACAGGTCAGAGGCTGGGAATTCTGTGATGAGTAACTTACCCTCTAACTCCCCAAAGCCTGTCCATCATCTACAAGGCACAATTCAAGGTGTGTGATGGAATACTCTTCATTTGCCTGGATGAGTGCAGCTCCAACATCTCTGAAAATGCTCAAGATTATCGAAGACAAATTGGCAAAGACACCCCCTTCAACTATCATTCCCTACATCAATGGAGCACAATGACTGTACTGTGTACCATCTACAAGGTGCACCACCACAACTTGCCAAGGCTTCTTTGACAACAGCTCCCAAACCCCTGACTTCTGCTGCCCAGGACATATACAGCAGGCACATGATAACACCACCACAAATTCCCCTCCAAGTCAGACACCACTCTGACATGCAAATACATCATTCCTTCATTATGACTGGGTCTAAATCCTGGGATTGGCTACCTAACAGCGCTGTACCTTCACCATGTGGACTGCTGCAGTTTAGGAAGATGTCTAACAACCACCACCTTCTCAAGGGGAGTTAGGGATGGACAATAATTGGTGGCCCTCTTTCCACTTAAGATGACTGCCCATTCTGTCAGGTTTGTGTTGATCCTTCATTACCTTCCTTTCTGACTTTGACACTTTGAGTAATTGAAGCCTCTTTTGTCTTGACCAGCATCTGTTTCTGAACTCCCATATTAGCCGACTGTTCAATGTCCTGACACAAACTCCTCAATCCCTCCTACCCTGCATTACAGACTTCTCACTTCCTACTACCAATATTTTCGTTGTATTTTGTTCCATTTGTGAGCATTGCTTTCTGTCTCTGTCTTCATAACAATTTTGTTTTATTACTTGTGTTTTTATCTTTGCTCTCCTGAGAAAGAGAAGCAAAATTGACTGACATTTTATCTCTGGTGATAAACAATTTTGACTACCTTCAAAATCTTCTGAAAAACTAATTTGGGGTAGTAAACCCTGTGGAATTAGAATAAACTTCTACAGTGTTGTTGAGATTTACTTCCAAAGTTTTAAGATATTAACTCCTAGAAGCTTGAACAGCTTTGTGATTCATTTTTGTTTTGGTAAACCCAAGCAATAACTTTGGATATTTTTCATGAAGTAATTGTCCAGTTTGTTGTTCAAAAATTCAGTTTCAACCCAACTGTTTCACCTATTCCTGTGATGTTAACAGAAAATCATCATTTGTTGCTACGGAAATTACTGTTACTCTTTTGAAGCAGTTTGACACTGAATGAATATGCAGTTTTGCTGTCAAGAATGAGTGAACAGTTCCCCAGAAGGCTATATACCTCTGCTGAATATATTGCTGAACTGATAATTCGTGTGTAATAAACTAACATTTTATAAATTTATTGCTTTAGTGGAAAGCCTAGATTATTGATTTGTGCATAAATGGCATGATATGTATTTTTCCAACTTTGTGCTTTGTGAAGGTTTCTCTGAAGGACACCATATATAGCTATCGTCTAGTAAGAGGCATTTCCAGCAACTGAGTTAATCTGGATTAAACTCTGAGTGAATAACATTCTTAACTAAATTCTTGAGCTGCATTTTTATTCTCTGATGTTGGGACTATTTCCAGGGCCTGACCCCAGTCAACATCACTGCCGGATGTCTGATGGTATTTTAAAGGAGGTGGCCAAATAATAGCCTGCTGATGTATTTGCTGTCCAATTAGGGGTGATGAATGTATTGAGGCAATATGTGGATGTGTTGAGCCTTATTTAAAGGGCACCTGGTGCCCTAGGCAGAGGTCAGAATGTAGTGGAGCAACAGCATGGCACCACCTATGGAAGGGCATTCCCACGATTTGCCGATGCCATCTGGAAGTTATATTAGGGGCAGTGGCAGTCCTGAAGAACGTGCTGTTTCAGGAGGAAGCTAATCAACTAGAGACAGCAGGCATGGAGGTGAAAGCTGCAGTGTAGTCAGCAGAACATGGGTGCAGTGCAGGAAATGCTTCACCGACCATCTGAGATATGGCACAGTGATTACAATGTCACACCCAGATGACAGGCTTCCTGTTCTGGTGTCATCGGCATACTGATGAATAGAGCAATCTAAGGGTGCATAATGCTCAGGAACACTGGGGATATGTGTGCCCAGCTGGACTCCTGAGCAGTGAGCAAAGCTCACACCACAGGTACTGGTGGAGGAGGAGACACTGGAACCATGGCCATCACATGTGAGTGAACCACAGGACGTGATGATAAAGAACATAATGGTCTTAATTCTTTCACTCTTGACTGTTTAGGAGATAAGAGCACACAACACGCGAGAAAAGGGTCGCACTGATGGTGGATTGGTGCATTTTGCTACAGTAACAGCCATGGAGGAGGAGGCCATTGAATTTGCATAGAGTGGCAGCTTGGCAGGAAGTCAGCAAAGATAAGATGGGTGTCTGCCTGGGAGAGGGTGAAAGCATGTTACCATAAAGCATGCTACCATTTCTATGTGAAAGGTGTGGAGCTCTGCTTTGTTTGTGTAGTCCATGCCAATGTTATTGGCTGCTGCAGCTTGGCGTAAGCAGCTACTCACAGAATAAAGCTTTCAAACCAAAACCTTATGTATTCCAAAGGGCTGCTTGTGGAGGAGCAGCCTCAGCATACCACTGCTGTCAGCGGTAATTTCAGAGGAAGAAGATGCATCCGAGACAGTACTATCACTGCAGTCAAATGCACCGTCCACCAGTGCAGATGCACTCACCTTGGTGCAGCCTCCTGGAGTTTATAATGGGTGGCACAGGGTGACCACCACTTCACATGTGAGCAGGAGGAGGAAACAAGAAAGGCAGCTGTGGACAGTTCCCCCGGAGGGTGGAGGACAGCTCCAGCCATGCTCAGCTGGGCAGAAATGCAGAATCTTGGAGGTGACAAACAAGGCAGGTCTTTCTGGAGCAGAAGCAGGAGATGTGTGCCCAAATGTCAGAGTTTTCTCAGGCACTGTGGCACCATAGGCAGAGAATTTCATGAGATCTGTTTCACAGTGTCACAGACAGATGAATGCATGACCTCCTCCATTGAAAGATGGTCAGCCTTGTGGACAGCCATGCACAACAGCATGCTGAGAGGAAGCAGGAACATTGCACTACCACACATGCCACATTCTGTAGCATTGATTGGTCAGTTGCACTGAAGGCACAAAGATGCATGGACAGGCAATCAGCTGCTGATCCCCTCAGCTGCAGCACCGCCCACACGCAGCCACTCCTAAAAGGCTCCTGCCGTGGCAGAGGCAGAAGTGGAGTCAGGCTGCATGCTTGATCTGCTTGCAGCAAAGATACTGATGGTGACCGTCCACAGCGTCACAGTGCCAGTGGGGGCACAACCACAAGCTAATACAACTGTGATGTTGCAGGGATAACCTTGGTCATGAGGACTTGCTGTATAAATAGTGTCTCAGTCATAGGCACCAAGGGAGCAGATGATGATGAAGGTGCCCCTTGAGTGAGGAATGGTCCCCTCAACAGCATCCCTGACTGTCCCACCTTTTCATGGTGTACATGCACATCTTAGTTTCACTTGGGCAACTTTTATAATGCTTCTGTTCACTGATTACCCTGCAATGTGATGAGATAGTTGAACTCTGATCTGTGTGGTCCCATTATTTTGAGGGCATTAAGGCACCAGCATGAAGAAGGTGGTGTGCGACACAAAGATGAGTGGTCAGGACACTCCGTAGCATGTCTTCCAGATGTTGTGGGGAAACAGCACATATGCCTGCGTGGCAAGCACTTTGACGTGGGAGAGGTCGGGCACTAGATTAAATGTAATCGAGGATCTGCTGTCCTCAGGGAAAGTGTGCCAGATTAGTGCGACCTGAGCTTCCCTGCCATCCTGGCCAATGGTTTAACGCCTCAATTGGACAGAGGGAAGGCCATGTAATGTGGAATCACCCTTCTCCACCATGTCTTTCTCCGCCTCCAATGACAGGTGTCGCTCTTCTGCATCCCCTTCCTCAAGGTCCACACCTCTCTGGAAGGCCATGTTGTCCAGAGCTCAGCAGGCCACCAGCATGTGAGCAACCCTTGAGGGAGCATACTGGAGGGTGTCCCCTTCACAATCTGTCAAGACACTGGAATCACATCTTGAGGAGTTCTGCGGGTTGCTGTACGGTGGCCCTTGAGCTGAGATGACAGGAGTTGGAGCAACCCTGTGTCTCCATTGTAGGGTTGCACACAGGTGGAACAGCTATTTCTCAAACAGAAAACCCTTGTCCCCTAGCAGCCATCCACATCATCTCTGATGGTGTCAACAGCTGGGGCACCTGCGATTGCCTCAGGGTGACATGTTTCCCATGCATCATCTCAAAAATCTAACTCAACCCTACCATGGGCTTTCAATTGGCTTTGATTACCTGATTACCTTTGGGTGAGATGTCACGATTCCCAAATAGACATCCCGACCAAATCGCTGGGCGGGGAAAATGCATCATGCCTCATCGCGGGGAAGCAAAAATGTGTCGTGCGTCATCGCGGGGAGGCAAAAATGTGTCGTATGTCATTTCGGGTAGGCGAGAAGGGAAGAAAGTGGCATGTTGCTCTGCGTCACGTTTTTCCCAGCATGCCCGCCTCCAAACCCGGTCCACCAAAAAATGACAATTTAGCTATGTGTGTCTCAATGTTTAAAGTGTTATGATGCCAAACTGATCTGCTTTCTCAAGTCCAGTTTCCTGTGTTTACTGGCAACAGTACTGGTAAGGCTTCAAGAGCACCTGCTACGGCTGTCTGTCAGAAAGGTCAATGTTGCTGAAAGATGAGCCACTTCACCCAGCATGATTTTCAATGTTGCATTACTCACACTGAAGCCTGATCCCTTCCTTATTTCGACAGTTTGCAATACTTCCAAGGAATAGCTTTGGCATTAACCATTCATTTTCCGAGTTTTATGCAAATGTGTTGTTAATCATGAGAGATGACAAAATATTTCTCCAGTATACAGAGAAGATCCGAATTACAATTTCTCAACATTTGATGTCGGGATTTATATTCCACTTCATTATATTTACATATGAACAGCTTCTCTGCATTTCTTTGGTCAAACTTTATATATTGAGTAAAACTGCTGTTCTCACTACAGATGAGGTTTCAATTTTTGAGTCAAAATAATGGAATGCATGGTTAACACTGAAAATCCCCTGGGAAACTGTGAATAGACAACAAGTATTACCTTGTCAGTGATGCCCATATCTCAAGAATTAAATAAACAAGATTTGAAGAATTTAATAAATGGGTTTTTAACCCTTTTCTAAAATATTTCTTCTGTCTGTTGAGCTATATCTCATTGCGGGTCAGCAGTTCCTAGGGTCTTTGACTATGCCTATGTGACCATTCTTCAAATGTGAATATTGGTATGCTATTTGTATATGTGAGAATTCACAAATGAGGCTGATCCTGTAACTGGATAGTGTTAAGGATGGAGACACTCTGCCTGATTTTCTACCCTTAAGCCAATTGTAGAGTTCCTATATTTGCTCTGTCTAAAACCAATGAACTGAACGAAGACCGAAAATTGACCCTGGTGTCTTCTTAATCTGTATGGCACAGTTAAGGAGTTATTTTTTTCACTTTTCACAAACTAATGAATTGTCAGTGACATTGTTCACAGTCAACTTTTTTTGAATATTCATTTGTAGGGTGTGGGCCTCGCTGGTTAGGCTAGCTTTTATTGCCCATTCCTAATTGCCCTTGGTGTGCTGCCTTCTTGAACTACTGCAGTCAGAAGAAGGTATAGGAGATAGGGGCTAGGTTGAAATGAGACTTAAGAAACTCATACTATGAGCCACTGGGTGCCTGTAGCCACTACATCATGGCTGTTGACATTGGGCCATAATTTGCTGTCAAAATAATGAAGTTGCACCTTTTTATCTGCAAGAAAAGGCTAGCTAGAAATATAAAATCAGATAGTAAGAATTTCTACAGGTATTTTAAAAAGGAAAAGAGGAAGCAAAGTGAATGGGGAATTAATAGTGGAATGTAAAGAAATGGTGGATGAAGTGAATAGATGTTTTGTGTCTGTCTTCACTGTAGAGGATGTAAATAACATCCCAGAAACAATTGTGAATCGGGAGATGAAAGAGTAAGAGGTACTTAAAACAGTTACAATCTCTGGGAAAGGGTACTGAGAAAATTATTAGAACTAAAAGATGACAAGCCCTCAAGTCCTGATGGACTTTATCTTATGATCTTAAAAGAAGTGGCCACTAAGATAGTAAATGCATTAATTTTCCAAAATTCCCTAGATTCTGGGAAGTTCCCATTAGATTGAAAATTCACAAATGTGGCTCCTCTTGTCAAGAAAGAAGGGAGATGGGAGACAGAAAACAGGAGACTACAGAACAGTTAGCTTAACATCTTTCACAGGGAATTTGTTGGAATCCATTATTAAGGAGGTTATAGCTGGGCTTTTGGAAAATCTGAATATAATCAAGCAGAGTCAACATGGTTTTGTGAAAGGAGATCATGTTTGACTAATTTATTGGAGTTTTTGAGGAAGTAACTGTGGTACAAGAGTGTTTGGCATAGCAAGGGTTAATGTAGGACCGGAGAACCGTACTGCCCACAGTGTGATGTAAAGGGTCACGTGACATTGGAATGAGTACAGTAGTAGTCTAGCAGAAGCCAGCTAGTTACCCCCTCTCAAAATGCCACAATTTTGGAGAATTGATCCTTTTGATCCAGTCACAGACAATTGGTCTCAGTACATAGGATGCCTCATGTTCTTTTTTAAAGCAAATGAGATTACAGGGGAAGAGAAGAGGCGAGTGTTTCTCTTGCGTACTTATGGGAGCAAAACCTACAGCCTGATTCAAAGTTTGACAGCACTAGATTCAAAGAATTTTGATGAATTGGTGGACCTCGTGAAGAGTCGCTTTCAACCCAAGCCCTCAGCCACGATGCAGCGGTTCAGGTTTAATTTGTGAAATAGAGCCCCAGATGAAACAATTGCATGCTACCTGACAAATTTCAAGCAGTTAACAGAACATTGTGAGTTTGGTACGACTCTGAACCACATGCTCAGAGATCGTTTAGTGTGTGGTTTGAAAGAGGACACTATTCAGAAAGACTTATTGTTGGAAGTGAACCTAGATTTCAAGAAGGCACTAGAGATAGCACTGGCCATGGAAAACGCAGTAAGAGATTCAGAAGCAATACAGATTGCGCAAATTGGTGCCATCCTCCACAACGGGTGAGAAACCTCAGCCGGAAGAGGCGTGAAAAAGCGAGACTCCACCAAGAAGCGGGAAACAGCCCCCACGAGCTGAAGAATAAAGAAAGATAACTCAACAGCAAAAATGAAGAATAATTTTAATAGAGATGGAAACAATCAGTCTTTTAGCAATTGGCAGTTCAAAAAAATTGAATGCTACTATTGTCATAGAAATGGATACATCAGGAGGCGATGCAAGGAAACGTTCAATCAGGCTTGTAAACAAAAAAAGAAGCCCAATGAAATCGACAATGTAGGAGAGCCTGAAACAACAAATTCAGACATTTACTCATTGTTTAATCTGAAAGTTGGAAAGACAGAACCAATATTTGTCACAGTGAAAGTAAATGACAAACCTGTTAGAATGGAAGTAGACATGGGAGCTTCCACTACAGTAATTGGGAACATATCTTCAGATACTTGAATAATGGTCTAAGTCAATTAAGTTTAGAAGCAACAGCTGCCAAGCTAAAAACATATATGGGTGAAAACATTCAAGTATAAGGCATAAGCAGAGTAACTGTTCATTATGGAGGCTAATTGGCAAAGCTACACTTGATGGTGATAGCAGGTGAAAAGCCAAGGCTTCTGGGGCAAAATTGGTTAAAGAAGATTAAGTTAGAATGGTCTGAAGTTTTCCAGTTGAGAGCAAGTAGGCTACCAGAGCTACTTAGAAAGTATACCACTGTTTTTAAGGATGAACTAGGGAAAATCCAGGCCCTGCAGGCCAAGATTCATGTGGATCCGGAAGCACACCCTTGCTTCATGAAGGCGAGACCGTTGCCACATGCCCTGCGAGAAAAAGTCAACATTGAACTGAACAGACCAGAGAAACGGGACGTCATACAACCTGTTCAGTTCTCAGAACGGGCAGCACCCATAGTCTCTGTCTTTAAATCCAATCAAAGCATCCAAATTTGTGGAGACTATAAACTGATGGTTAATAAAGTTGATAAGCTAGACAGGCACCCATTCCAAAAATCTAAGAGCTGTATGCCCAGCTGGCAAGCGGGACAACGTACACAAACCTTGACATGAGTCATGCTTATCAACAACTAGAGTTGGATAATGCTTCCCGGGAATTTGTCACAATTAGCACCCACAAAGGGTTGGACCAATATACATGATTGCCTTTTGGTGTCCTCCGCTTGTGCCATCTTTCAGAGAACAATGGAAAGCTAAATACAGGGACTGCCCCAGATTGTAGTGTATCTAGACGATGTATTGGTGACAGAATTCACTGAAAAAGAGCATTGGGCAAACTTAGAAGAAGTCTTAAAACATTTCTTGCAAGCTGGAATGTGTTTAAAAAAAGAAAAGTGCACATTCCAAACGAGGGAAGTAATCTATTTAGGTCACCGGGTAGATTCATAGAGCCTCTACCCGGTTGAGGAGAAATTGAGAGCCATAAGAGAAAAGAATGCCTCAGAGCTCAAATCATTCTTAGGAATGATCAACTCTTGTGCACGGTTCTTAGCCAATCTGTCTGCAATGCTGGCCCCCTGCATTCTCTACTCAAAAAGAACCAACATTGGTCTTCGGAGGCACCCCAGAAATAAGCTTTCATAAAGGTGAAACAATTGTTGCACTCGTCCAATCTATTAGTGCATTATGACTAGATGGAAGAATTGCTGCTGATATGTGACACATCTCCCTATGGAGTGGGAGCAATGCTCTCTCATCGGATGGAGGATGGCACGGAACTGCTAAAAGGTTACACATCAAGAACACTCACTACAGCGGAAAAGGGATATGCGCAGATAGAAAAAGAAGGCCTGTCCATCATCTTTGGTGTCAAGAAATTTCACTATATGAATGCAGCTGCCATTTTATATTCGTTTCAGACCACAAGCCATAGCCTCAGGCTTTAATTCTGGCAGCATACGAATACACTTTCGTACATAGGCCTGGCAATCAAATCGCAAACGCTAATACCCTTTGTCATTTGCCTTTACAAGAAAATGACAAGCACATCCCAGTTCCACAGGAATTTGTTTTACTGTTAAATTTCTTAGATTCCTCGCCGGTATGTGCTCAACAAATCAGATACTGGACAAGTCAGGACCCAATCCTATCTCAAGTAGGAAAACAAGTGCTGCATGGTTGGCCACAGGAGCCCGTATCTGAAGAAATGAAACCGTACTTCAATAGAAGACATGAAATAACCAGCCAGGATGGCATCTTATTGTGGGCAGCACAAGTGATAGTTCCTCAAAGGGATGGGAGACACTACACAGTGCTCATCCAGGAATTTCCTGAATTAAGACCATAGCACGCATCTATGGTGGCCTGGGATGGGTGGCAAAATCGCGAGTTTGGTAAAGCACTGTGTGCAATGTCAGCAACTGCAAAAATTTCCAGTGACAGCTCCATTACACCCTTGGGAGTGGCCAGGTAGACCCTGGGTGCGGTTATACATTGCCTACATTGGATCTTTCCTGGGAACAATGTCAATGCCCATTCAAGATGGTTGGATGTATATGAGATGAAGTCACCAATGTTGGCTGCTACAATTGAGAAATTATGTCAGAGTTTTGCCATTCACAGACTACCAGAAGTAGTCATTTCTGATAACGACATGGCATTTACGAGTGCTGAGTTTCAACGGTTTATCAGCCTCAACAGTATCACTCATGTGAAAATTGCACCATTCCACCTTTCCTCAAATGGACTGGCGAAAGAGCGGTTCAAATGTTCAAGGCAGGCATGAAGAAGCTAACTAGCGATTCCTTGCCAACCAAGCTAGCATGCTTTCTTTTTCATTACAGGACTACCCCTCACATGACAAGTGTTACACCTACGGAGTTATTGTTAAAATGCTGTCTTAGGACGAGGTGGAGCTTGATGCTGCCGAATTTAGAGGGGAAGGTTGAAAGGAGTCAGGGAAGACAGAAACCCAGACATGACTGGCATAGTCGCGAGAGGAAATTTACCATGGGAGAGCAGGTATAAATGAAGAACTTTGCGGAAGGACCAATGTGGTTACCGGGTGAAAAAAGTGCCGTGACTGGACCCCTATCTTACCACGTTGAGGTGAGAGGCCAGTTCATTCGGAAACATGTGGACCATTTAAGGAAAAGAGAGACAAATCACCAAGATTTGGTTCCACCAGTGACCATGACTGGGTCTGTGTTTCCTGTTGCGGACACTCAACCCAGAACTAACATGTCTGGTGTTCCTGTAAGAGTTGAGGATACAGAACTGCAAGTGCCCATTGAAGCACCTCATGTATAGGCAACTCTGGAAAAGGAGGTTCCTGACAAAGCATCTGAAGTTGTGGAGTTGCGACATTCCACATGTACCAGGAAACCACCTGAAAGACTGAACTTCTAAATTCCTTACCCTGTGTAAATATTATGTTGTCTTGAAAAATATGTACTTGTAAGTCTAATATGTATAGCCAAGTTAAAGAGGGAGGAATATAGTAATTATGGCTTTATTTAGCGTGTACCTTTAAGAATAATACTTGTTAAGGAAGATCACATGATCTGTAGTAACCAATAGGAGAGTAGTGCAGGCTACCTCAGAGTGAGTGCAGAGTTAGAGTTGGAGTTGAAAGCACATGTGCAGTTGCTGCTGAGTATGTTGTAACTAAATCTAAAGTTTCAACTCAAGAAGTGTCTACAGATCAACTCTATCATTAATAGCACAACTCGGCCACCCTACAACAGACATTAGGTATTCCATGTAACAGATTTTGCAATTGAAGACATTTCGACCATTTCTGTATGCAGTGTAGTGTGATTACACAAATTGGAATGCAAAGATTTTCCAGAGTTTTTGGAGCTCCACAATTCCAATTTTGTTGGTATTTTATTGAATAAATCATGAACAATTGGGAGGTTTTTCTAAGAATTGAAAAATATTATGCATCTATGTTTAAGAAATGGAGTGATGCGCAAGAACAAAACTTTCACCGAGAACTTGTCCATTTTGCTTGAGGTTGGTAGGGGTTGGGTAGGGGAGGGAGGAAATGCCATTCATTAACCATTTTATTTTCACATTGTTACAATGCATCATTTTCTATTTTGCATTAGTTTTTGTCACCAAAATGATGATACGATCATTTCAATAAACCACATATAGAATTGTCATCTATCTACTTTCCTGAGGCAGATCGATACATTTGACCCTCATATTGTTGACATTGGATACTTCCAAAATAATATTGTGATGATTTATTCATCTGATTTTTAGTTCTTTGTATTTTAATAGTGACTTGAAAACTAACCGGCAAGTAATCAACATTTTCTTTGTAGGTTTTGCAGATATTTAACAGTTTGCAGAGGAAATATTTGTGAAATCTGGGTATGAATTCAGAACTTCAATTTTATAGCATCTTTTCAAGCTCCATATCACAAAGTGCTTCACAGCCAGTTAATTGACTTTTAATGTAAAGTCAGTATTGAGGGAAACAACAGTGAGATACATGACCAGATAATCTGCCTTTATTCTTCATGTTTGTTAATCGGTAAATGTTGGAATGCTGTGATTTGAATAGCCACGTTGGATCTTTATGGTCACCTGAGAAGAAAGGTGGGCCTGGGTTCAAAATTTTATCTCTCAGTCGGGGATGACACAGTCATCACTGATTGTAATTTTATTCGTGGTCTGAATGCATTTTTGCATTGCATAATTGGATTGTTGTTCCCTGGTCTAAGGATGAATTGCAACAATTTATGTGTTATTTTCATGCTCAGAGTCCTAAATTTGCAGGAAGGCCTTTCACAAAAAGTTAGTATGTATTACTATGAAAACCTGTATACTAGAACTTTTTCAACTTCCAACTTTTCATGACAATATTTATGGTTAGAAATGGGAAGCAGAAAAAAAGGTTATATTTTGAAATTATAGAAAAAATCGAATGGATATATTTAAAAAAATTGTATTGAAGGCAAAATACTGAAGGATATAAAAAGATTAGGGAATAGAAGAAAAAAATGCAAGGTTCGAACAGGTAAGCATTGAGGGTTTATTGTGTTTAATAGTTTATGGTGATGTAATAGTAAAGCTGTTCCTGATGTTTGAGTAGCTTTGAAACATACAATCCTATTAGTCCACTAAAATGGGACGTTACCTGAACAAACCAGCAGTCTGTTTAAAGCAGGACAAAAAGGATCGCGAAAATCCAAAATTCCTTCCTGCTCCTGAAAGACTAAATGCACATTGGAAACAACACTATTTGGAGCCTGCCATGTGCCTGTTTTTAAGGACTTCCGTCTTTTCAGCAAGTAGCTACTGCCTTATCAGTGCCACAAAGAGGAGAGGAGAAAAGCAGAAAAGCTTATTGGTCCCATATTTGAATGTAAGCTTTTCTCATTATAATTGAGGTATTTGACTTCCTGTACTTTCAATGTTGTGTTTTGGAGATAATCTCAGATGTTGAATTGAATGTTTTTTAAAATCTCATGTAACATTTAACTTTGCAGCACAGTAATACAATACCTTTTGATGCAGACTGCAGTCCTGAATTAGAGGAGGTCAGTTGACAGTTAAAGTAGTTAACACGCTGTCAGTGTAATATATGCCAGTGAAGCACATCAATCTTAAAAAGTACATTATAAGAATGTCTTTTCCCACTGAGCTATAGCATTTACTTTTTTAAATCTGAACCAGTTATTGATATGGGTTTAAGTAGATATGATCACTCTTTTCAAATTACTGAATAACTATAGTAATCATGTGTAGGTCCAAAAGGCTCCTACTTGACATTGCATTGCTTGCATTATGGTGATGAAATAGGTTGTTGACTTCTCTGGTCTACAGTCCCTTTAAGAGTATAGTATTTAAATTGTAGGTGGTTTGCAGCTTGCAGTTTGCAACCAAGAAAATCCACATAAGAAAGACTGGTGTACAAGATAAGATGCTGGTCAGCTGAAATAGTGCAAGATCTGTTAAAGTTGTGTTTAATATTATCTTAATCTGAAGCTAAATTAGAATTAAGCCTCATAGGAAAGTGCATTATTTACTGACTGTTTTTAATTCTGTGAAGCCAGTCGCAAACTACTACTTTTTAGGAGCTGTTTGTAAAAGGGTGTGTGAATATAACCAAATAGAGGTCATAAGTTAATTGTTCAGTGCAGTGGAGCAGGATTTTGTTTGCCTATCCTTCATCAGTTTTCAATGGACAAGTAGTTTGACTACCTTGGCCCACAATAGGCACAACATGAAATTTAAACCCAAAATGAGCTTATTCTGCCAGTGTCAAGTTATGATGAGCAGAGCTGTATCTGTACTCTCTCCTCCAAAGGGCTGCACACAGCTGTCTCTGGGTGTACCTGTGCTGATGGAAGGTGTGCTTGTAAGATGTGATGGTGCTGTCTCTGCTGTCTCAGTTTCTAGCGATGGTCCAAGTGCCTTGACAGAACTCAGGTGTTCTGCTGCCATTTCGGGACCTGTGGGAGATAGAAGAAGACATTGGAGAATCAGATAACCCTTTAGCCCCTTTTCCTGAACTTTGAAACAATTCAAAGTGGTAATCCTTATTGGTGAAGGTGGTTATAATTTATTCAGTAGAAGTAAGACTTGACACATGCAAATGTCTGAGACCATAGCACAAACAGCATTACCATTACACTCTCGGTAGAGTTGCGAAATCTACATAAACAATCCTTCGTTTGCCCCAGGTCCATAGCACAGTAAATGCAATATATTAAACATCTTCAAATCTCTACACTTGGAGAATCCCTCCTTAGACTTTGCTGTGAAAAGAAAGAATATGAAAACTGATTTAACCCAATTGTTGCCAATTTGAATAGACCAATTACAAAAGCTGTCATTTGAACCACTTTCTGCCCTGGCCAGGTCATGCTTGCAAGACGTTAGAGTACTGAGAGTCTATTAACCCCTTATCCCCTTTTCCTAAACTCTGAAACAATTCAAAACATTCCAAGGATAGCATCTGGCCACATTGTGGTCTTGGTGTTCAGTTATTTTGTCTTGCTCTAACTTTCTGTGCCATTGAGATGTGTTTTATCTTTGTTCCCAAGCTGCATGTTTTCACACCCAACTTGATTTCTGCTGAAATCTGCCCTTTTACCATTTGGCCCCCTTTACATCTCTCAATAAAACATTTGGTCGATGAATTCTCTACCAAGTCACCTCTCAACTGCTATTACCCAGGGTGCATAAAATAACAGCACTAAAAACACAGTTCAGTAGAACAATGAAATTAAATAAGTGTACAGTCAGCTATAGTATTTGAGTTAGTCTCCATTAATTAACAAGAAAACTTGATGTAGGGATTTCCCAGGATTCTTACATTTTGACGGCCGGAAACTCATCAGTGATAGGACTTCCCAATGCAGTCTTTGCATTGCAGTCTTTGCTCTGCTATTGGACGGTGGGAGGTGTGCATTTCACTCCACCTACAGATTGCAATATCCAGTCTTTGCATTGCAGTCTTTGCTATGCTATTGGACGGTGGGAGGTGTGCATTTCACTCCATCTACAGATTGCAATATCCTTTCACCCTCTCCACCAGGGATAGCTACTTTTCCTTTCCCAACTTCCTCCTGTAGGGCTACTCTTGCAATCTCACGGCTCTGTCCTCTATGACCGTGATAATGTGGAGATGGGGCACTCCTCCTCTAGTCCAAGCCCTCACCTCAGCACTGTGATCCCTGCAAGGAGCAAAGAAGAGAGATAACACACTGCTGGCCTTTCTGATCTTTGCCAATGGCATTGCCATCCTCAACAGAGTTAGGGGTCTTGAGTCTAGCTAAAAGGAAATTAAGTATCCTGGGCACACCTTACTCCCATGTTCAAGAGCAGCAAGCACCCCCAGACTCCTGAGCTTGTGCGTCTGCTCGAGGTTGAATACCCAGAGGCCTGTAATCAGGGTCTGGCATTGCACTCGCCTTCCCAGAATGAAGGAGGTCATTGAACCTTTTCCTGAACTGGACCTAATTCCTATGGACCACGGTTCTGATGAGCAGCAGGATATTTCCTTATTTACCATTCTAATATCACTTGTCTCTGCCTCCAATGAGCCCATGTGTACTTAGGGCTGAATTTTCAGTCCCTGTTGGCGCAGGCCGTTGTGAAACCAGTTTGCGATCGTCTGCTCTGCCCATCAATGGCGGGCTGCCTTTCTGCCACTGTTCACGTTGGGAAAATTGTTTTAATACATTTGCATGTAATTATAAGCCCAATTCGCTGGAATCATTCCCCCATGTCAAATTTACTGCCCACATCAGTGTGAAAACATGCCAGCCCAGAACATGTTTTGACAAGAGTAACATGCAGAAGTCGAGACTTACCGTAAGGACCTTGCTCACATTGTGGACATCCGAGGAGCAGAAGATTTTGGAGCCCGACAGCTACCGGACCCTGGAGGAACACCTGCATCACATGCTGGGTGGATTCTTATGGACATGGCTCTGCCATGAAGCAGCTCATGGAAGATGGAAGGTCACCATTGATGACTGGGGTCTGCTTCGGAACATCATGGTCTTGGCCATCTCGGATCATCATTGAGGGGTAGAGAGGAAGGTCTAGGTTTCACTGGGAGAGGAAGATGTAACTGCAGGGGGGAGTGAGGTTGGTAGGGAGGGAATGATGGTGTTGCAGGGGGGTGAGGTTGGGAGGTGGAATGATGGTGTCGGGGGGGTGAACTTGGGAGGTGGAGACTGAGTATGGGGGGAGGAGGAGGGTGTAATGGGGGTGAATGTGGCAAGAGGAGATAGATGTAAGCGGGGAGGAAGATGTAAGGGAAGGAATTCAGGTGGAAGGAGTTCGGGGAGGAAGTAGTTTGGAGGGGGGCAGTACTTCAGGGGGAAGGAGTCTGGGGGGAGGAGGGAGTTTGGAGTGGGGGAGGAGTCCAGGGTGAGGAAGGAGTTTGGAGAGTGGAAGGAGTCTGGGGGGGAGGAAGGAGTTCAGAGGGGGGAAGAAGTCTAGGGGGAAGGAAGGAGTCCAGGGAGAGGAAGGAATAAAGGTGGAGGAAGGAGTAAGGGGAGTGGTATCCAGGTGAATGTGCAAGGGGGCTGCCTCCTTGGGAACAAATTGAGCGTAGGAGTGGTAGGAGGGAATGGTGAGTATGAGAGAGGGCAGAGTGAGCCAGTAATGTGGGATGGTGAGGGTGCGATGGTAGTGGTAGAAGGGACAGTGAGAGTGGTTGGCGAGGTCTTGGACGCAGACATGGACCCTGGAGATGGGGAAGAGGAGGTTGGGGAGGTCAACATGGATGGCAGTGGGATTCTCAGGAAGGTCGGGAATGTGAATGTTCACCTGGACACCCTGGAAAGAAAAGGGTCTGGGTTGGTAGGTGACAGTAGGGAGGTTGAAAGTGCTGCCTGGTTAGGCCACTGTGATGGGGGAAAGGGCATGGGTGACTGGAGGAGGGTAGAGGATGGGGGAGCTGAAAACATACTTAACAACCACAACACTTCTAAAATTGAAAATGAAAGGACCCTTATGTTGGACAGGCACAGCTGCAGCATGGGAGTGTGATCAGTGGGTGCGTGGAGATGCAATTCAGCACAGATGGTTAACTGAAAGAAAACCCCAGCAGGCAGCATTGAAAATGCTCGGGATATTGAGATGAACGTGATGGAGGAAGGCTATATGTGCATGGGAGAGTGCTTGCACGAGGCACCAAAAGGCCCTGCCACACAAACACTTCTCCCGCCAGAAACACTCGTGGTCCAACAGTGTGCAGCTGACTTCAGTGTGGGTCCTCTGGAGAGCCAAGGCCTTGAGGAACTGGCTTGCTTTGGCTGTCCTTCTGTGAGCCAGCTGCTTCCTTTGCAGTGAGAGGAAAAGGTTGAGGGCGATAACAGGCAAAGGGGACTCAGAGGGAGATGGCAGCTTCTGAGCTTGCTGAGTGGATGACTCAGGGGTATCCAGCTGCCGGTCCTCCTCCCTTCGGGTGCTTGAGGGCCCCAGCCTTGAGGGAAAGGAGCACCTGGAGGGATGTTGAGGTGCCCCGTTTCCCTCTCGCATTGACGCTGCAGGAACTCACCATGATGGAGTGCAAGACTGCGTGCACCTCCATGTTCTGCCGGACCTGGATCTCCATGGCGTCTGCAATTCTTCCCATGGAGACCTCCATACATGCACATGTGGGCACCACTTCATCAGAGAGCAGGTGGATGCACCCCTCTGACTCTCATGCCACTCTATTGAAGGCTTCCAACTCTGTGTGATGGTCCCCCCCATCTTCTGCTGACTCCAGGATGAATTGGAAGGCCTAATCCAGAGGCTCGTCATCTGACTCGGACCTCACAAATGTCTCTTTCCCAGCAGTCCTCCGAGTGCTGGTGACCTTGGCTAAACTGGCCTCTTCCTGCTGCAGACAAGTGTCCATGCAGTGACCACCAGCTTGTGAACCCTAGCCTGCTCTAAATCCAGGTCCCACTGAGGTGTATGTCACTGCACTGGTGGAGGGTGTGGGTAGGCACTGAGACGAGTCTTCCAGGCTGCTTATTTCTAGCACTTCATTGGAGGTGTGGACTTGGATGGAGCTGTGGGACTGGCTGGCTGAGGGTGTCAGTTGCTTGGCAGAGCTCCCTGTGAACCAAAGTAGAGATAATTAATGCATGGCTGCGGAGTCAAAAGCAGGAGCGAGCACTCATATTTGCATTGAGAGAGGGATGATGTGGTGCAGGATCCTCACAGGCCACAGGCATGGTCCACTTCCTCACCAGTCAGTGCGATGGCACACTCCTCAAAGTGAATTAGGGGTCTAATATGGGCAACTCTCCCTGCTGTTGTCAGCCAGCTTCTTCTGCATGGAAAAAGATGGAGAGAGTGTGAGCAGGATACATGGCACTGCATGGACTGCCTTTGTGCTGAGTGAAGCCATGGACGGGATGAAGATGTGAGCTCCAGAGGACATGAGCTTGATGGAGATGTGAGGGTGTGTTTGAGAGTTAGAGCTGTTGTCCCTTGAGGTGTGAGATCTCTGTGAATGTGTAGTGGGTTTGTGAGTGTGAGTTGAGAGTGATAAGAAGAGTGACTTACCCCTGCGAAACGGATGAGACCAATCACCCTCTTTCGGCACTGGGAGGCTGTCCTCTTTTGCAGGGTGTTGGCACTGACCACTGCTGCTACCACCTCCCATGCTGGACCGGTGACCTTGCTTGCTGGCCTTCACCAGTGCAGGGGTAGATGACGTCATGGCAGGCCTCCCCTACGTCCAGTAGGCTTTCAAAGGAGGTGTTGCTAATTCTGGGGGCAGCATGTTTACTCCCTTTAGCAGCCATCAATTCCCAGCAGCTTCCTGTCCCTTGAAGCGTGCTAGCTCTTTGCAGGTGTGGCCTTTAAATATGGTGCCCTGTTGACTGAAGGTCTGAGGTGATGGTGGGGCGTGCAAATCAGAGACCGCCTTGCCAGCCAACCAGCGTGTTTCCTGGGAATTCATTATTGATGAGGCAGGAATGGGGCGATATGGCGTGAAAAGCCACCATTGCGGCCGGTGGGTAAAACATCCTTTTTCTCGCCCACTGCTGCATTTAGTGCAAATCTGGGATGATTCCTTCCTTTAACTAATCTCTTCTTATTGAGATACCAGAGAAATGTTTACAATATGTTTTTATGTCACTTGCTAGCTTAGTCTCATATTCCCTTTTTTCTTACATTGTCAATTTCTTGGTTCTCCTCCAAATCCTCAGGCTTACTACATTTTTGGCAACATTATAAATCTCTTCATTTGATCTAATACTTTCTTTAACTCCTCTTGTTAGCCATGGTTGGATGAGTTTTTCTGTGGGTTTTTTGCTGCAAATTATTTATTACATCTTTAAATTCTAGCCATTCCTTGACTACCGTCTTACGTTTTAAAAACTCAGCAGGTCTGACAGCATCTGTGGAGAGGGATACAGTTAACGTTTCGAGTCCGAATGACTCTTCATCAGAGTCATTCGGACTCGAAACGTTAACTGTATCCCTCTCCACAGATGCTGTCAGACCTGCTGAGTTTTTCTGGGTGTTTTTGTTTTTGTTCTAGATTTCCAGCATTCGCAGCATTTTGCTTTTATCATACCTTTTAATGTAGTTTCCCAGTCTATCTTAGCCAGCTAGCCCCTCAGAGCTGTGTAGTTTGTTTTTTTTAGATCTAAGACCCTCGATTTGTACTTCACTAAATCCAGCTCAATCTCAGTATAGAATTCTATCATATTGCGGTCACACTTCCCTAGAGACCCCTTTACTATAGGGTTATGAATGAACCCTTTCTCATTGCACAATATTTGATCCATAATCGCCTAGTTGGTTCCTCAATTTACTGAGCTGGAAGACAGTCTGGTATATATTCCATAGATTTGTCCTTCACACTATTACTGCAAATTTGGGTGGTCCAGTCCATATGAAGATTAAACATCCCATAAGTACTGTATGTGCCTTGGTACATGCCTCTCTAATTTCCTGATTTATTCCCTTCCCTACACTACAATTACTGTTCGGGGGCCTATAAACAACTCCCACCAATGCTTTCTGTCACTTGCTATTTCATAACTCCACCCAAACTGATTCTACTTATGATTTTCTCAACTAAGTTACTTTCTCTCTAGTATCGTTATCCCGTCCTTTATTATCACGGTTACTCCCCCTTCTTTCCCCTATTGCCCACCGCTTCTGAAAGTAAAGTGTCCTGGAATATTTGGTTCCCAGCCTTGGGGCAGCATTTTCCGGTTGGCGAATGGTGGCGGGGCCCACTCGCCGATGCGTAAAATGATGTGGGGTGATGTTGGGCGTGCATCCCAACGTCACCTCGCGTCATTTAGATTTTCAGTTTGGCGTCCCCCCCCCGCTGACCTGTCAATGGCCTATTAAGGCCTTTAAGTAATTAAAATGATTAATGGCTGGCAGGCAGGTGAAGAGCCCAGGAAAAAGCATGAAACCTCATCCACGGGAGGTTTCATGAGGGATTTAAAATGTTTGGAAAATTTTTAAATAAAAGTAATGGACATGTCCCAGCTCATGACAGTGTTACATGAGGGGTCATGTCAGGAAAATTTTCTCTCACCTTTAATAAATTATTAAAACTTCAACCGGTCTCCGAGTCAGCATTTTGCCTCAGGGAGATCTGAGCGCTCTTCCGCACACATGCACAAAAGAGCGCACAGACCTGCTCAGGGAGTCCCCCTGCCTGCACAGGGAGCACACAGCCCTTCCAGTTGGACATCACTCTGGGTGGGCCTCAACTGGCCCACCCATGTAAAATGGCGGCACACCCCCAACCTGGGACGCCGATCAGGAACCTGCCCGCTCACACCCACTTCCGCACAAACCCCCCCGATGGGGGGAGAATTCTGCCCTTGGTAACTTTGCAACCACATCTCTGTAGTGGTTATAAAGTCAACCCTTCAAATTCCTCTGGGTGCTATTAATTCAGCTAAATTGTTACAAATACACCATGCATTCTGATATATACCTTTCATTTGACATTTTTCTAATTTTCCCTGATGTCACCTTAGTCACTAATGCCATATTACCTTTTTTACCCTCACTGTCCCTTCCTGACCCAAAATGCTCTCTGCTCTAGAGCCTTGACAGTTCCCACTGCTTTTGAATTTTCCCATTCCTGTGCTCCCACTCATGCTTTATTGGTTTAAAGCCCGTCTGCTGCCCTAGTTATTCAATTTGCCAGGACACTAGGCCCTATCTGATTTAAGTGGAGCTCGCCTGCATTTTTTGAGGATGTATCTGCAGAACAGATAGGGGAGAACCAGTGGATGTGGTGTATAGGGTAGCCCTTGTTCCCAAGGAGCCAACTCTGCATCCTGTGTGGTCTCGGGAAGATGTCAGGGATGCTGAGGATGTACGAGTTGTGGACGGTTCCACGGTATCTTGTACACACCTGCATGATCCGTTTGTTATGGTCTCAGACCAGCTGAACATTGAGTGAAAGTCTTTGCAGTTCAATTACTGGACTGCTTGTTGCCAGGGAGATTTAAGAGCCACGTGGGTGCAGTCAATCGCACCTTGCACCTGTGGGAATCCAGAAATCTCAGCAAATCCCAGCACTCTTGCTTCTTGGCTTGCCTGATCTCTGTCAAGATTGACAAAAGTGTGTGCTTTGGTAAAAAGGGTACCTTTGACCTCCTGGATACATTTGTGGGTGGAGGGTTGCGAGATCCCACAAGGTCCCCAGTGAAGACCTGGAAGGAGCCACTGCTGTAGAAATTGAGCGCGGTGGTAACTTTAACTGCCACTGGCAGCAGATGCCCTCCGAGTCCCCGTGGTGCCAAATTCTGCAAAAGATGACATGTGTGTGACCAGTTCTCTTGCTATGCACAGGGGTCAGCAACACTGGTTCTTGCTTATCTGCAGGTAGCATATGTGCCGTCTGTAGACCCTGGGTCAAGCGATGCACCAATGAGTGATGGCTCTGTGAGGTTCATCCTTTACAAAAGGAGGAGGCCGTGCTACCACTTGGTCTTCAGGGCTCTGCTCCTCCCTTTGATGAGCCTGGTGCCTCCGTTGCATTCTTCTCCTTCTCTCCTGCCTATAAGCAATCAGCAAGATCACCAGGCTCCATGTTCTTAATGGTCTCCTCACTGCAGAATCAACGAGAGAGAGATGCAAGAGCCTGCAATTGTCCTCTAAGACCTGCTCTTGGCCAAGTCATCACTTGCAACTGCCTCTCAAGGCAGGGTAACGCATGCTAGAGAATCCAGGCCACCACATGGATGCCCAGTGCTTAGTGCGTATGATGGCTCACCTTGCCCATACTCATCACTGCCCCATACCACATGATCGAGGAGCGGCAGCTTCAGCCCCTCGACTGCATCCTGAACTCTCATCTCAGGCACAGGCATTGCCCTAAACTGGACTCCAAGGCTTTATGGTTTGTTTGTACCATGAAGGTGACTTTTCAATGTCAACTGAATCATAATGCAAGTGACTAGGAGTGCACCCCTCCATTTCCCAACCGGATCCTCAGGCTTGCCCAGTCGCCCAATGGTTCTTCAGTACCAGAGCGCTCATTCAAGTTTGAAGTGTGTGCATGAGGGGTTAACAGTAGAGGAGCAATCATTGGCGCTGTGAGGAATTAGTGCTGCTTGAGTGGGCACAATTGCTTGCCGAGGCTGACTTAAAGCATGTCACTGGAGCTGCGGTGGAGTGCTCATCTTTGGCATGTTTTGCCATTAGCCTGGCTGTTTTCCTCTCTGCTCCCCCGTGCCACCACCACATGTGATTGTGCTCAAACTTCAATCAGTGCTGCCATGACACCTTCCTTTGCACTGTTACCCTTGCCCCGAGGTTGCCTTCTCCCCCTTCCGTCTTTGTGCTGTTGCCCTTGCCCCAGCACCACAAGCCAGCTATGAAGAAGCCGCTGCTTAGACTTGCCTCCGCCTGAATCCATGGAGCCACTGGGATCGTCCCAGTGCTGCGCAAAGTGTGCACTTGCCTCCGAGTTCCTCTTGAGATTGAGGTCGTCTTATAAAAGCAGTTGTAAGTCTCACTGTTGTGGAATCATGCCGATGTGGGATTTAAATTTGATGTGGAGGGATGTTTCCGGCATGTAGCCAGAATAATTAGATGTTAATTTATTACAATTAAGTTCCCAACGTTCAGTGGCGGGAAATTTGGCCCACCATTGATGGGGGGAGGGGACAATCACGTCCTGGATTTACATCGCTGGGGAACGTGACTTGGACCTTCACGTGTGATTCTCCGATCTTGCTACCCAACATGCCCATCGTGAATGGGGACGCAAAATCCCAGCCTTTGTGTTTGACTCCTTGTTTTAAAAGAATTTTTGAATTTTAAATTGGTTTCAAAATCTCTGTCAACTATAAGGCCATTCTTGTAATCAAGTGCTTCTTTCATCTGTCTGTAATTTACATAATGCTTGACTATAAATTATAGAGTTTTCCAAGGAAAGTCAGTGATATCATAGGCTTCAGTAAAATGGCCGAAGTGATGTCTACTTCAGTGTTCAAACATCTGATATGCACAAATGATTTTTAAGCAAAATACCATCACGCCAAAAGCATTTCCTACGTTCTGTCAGAGGTGACTGCTGGGAATTAACAGTCACTTTTAACAGCAGCATAGATGTAACAACAATAACTGGGTTTGAGAAGATTGAAGTCAGCATTAATCATTGCTGCTGGGAACCCTTTAATCGGATGCCATAAACAGGGCTTTGAGGATCTGAATAAAGGTCATAGGTGACACCAACCTGATCTGGATTGAAGGCAGCCATGGAATCATCTTCAGTTAACTAGATATCATATCAGTTCCAGTCAAACTCTCTGACCCTTAGAATGAAGCCATACAGCAGAATTACAGTGACAAACACTGCGGACCACTGCTGCTTGGGAACAGAGGAACAGGAGTAGGCCATTCAACCCATTGAGCCTGTTCCACCATTCAGTTAGATCATGGCTGATCATCTACCTCAACTCCACTTTCCTGCACTATCTCCATATCCTCTGATGTAATTAGTCTCTAGAAATGATCTATTTCTGCCTTGAACATATTCAATAATTGAGCTTCCACAGCCCTTGGAGTAGAGAATTCCAAAGATTCTCCACCGCCTAAGTTCAGAAATTCCTCCTCATCTCAGTCTTAAATGGCCTACCCCTTATCCTGAGATTATGTCTCCTGGTTTTAGATTCACCAGCCAGGGGAAACATCTTATTTATATTCACCCTGTCAGAATTTTGTAAGTTTCAATGAGGTCACCCTTCATTCTTTAAAGCTCCAGGGAATGCAGACACAGTCTCCCCAGTTTCTCATGGGACAATCCAACCATCCCAGGGATTAATCTGGTGAACCTCCGTTGCACCCTCTATGGCAAGTATATCCCTCCTTAGATAAGGGGATCAAAACTGCACACAATACTCCAGGTAAGGTTTCGCCAAGGCTTTTTACAACTGCAGCAAGATATCTTTACTCCTGTACTCAAATCCGCTTGCGATAAAGGCCAACATATCATTTGTCTTCCTAATTGCTTGCTGCCACCTGCATGCTAACTTTTAGTGACTCATGAACAAGGAAACCCAGGTCCCTCTGGACACCTGCAGTTCCAAACCCCTCACCATTTAAGAAATATTCTGCCTTTTTGTTTTTTCTACAAAAGTTGATAACTTCATACTTAATTGCTTTATATTCTATCTGCCATGTTCTAGCCTATTCACTTGGCCTGTCCAAGTCCTCTTGAGGCCTCCTTGCATCCACCTCACAATTTGCGTCCCCAACCAGTTTGGTGTCATCAGCAAGTTTGGAAATATCACAATTGGTCCCCACATTGAAATCATTTATATAGATTGTGAACAGTTGTGGACCTAGCACTGATCCTTGCAGTACCCCACGAGTAACAGCCTGCCATACTGAGAATGATACGTTTAATCCTACTCCCTGCTTTCTGTCTGTTAAGCAATTCTCAATCCATACTAGTATATTTCCCCCAATCCCATGTGCTCTAATTTATTTACTAACCTATGTGGGACCTTATTAAAAATCTTCTGAAAATCCAAATATGCCACATCCACTGGTTCTCCTTTACCAATGCTACAAGTAATATTCTCATAAAACTCCAACAAGTTTGCCAAACATGATTTCCATTTCATTAATGCATGTTGACTCTGCCTAATTTTACTATTCTTTTCTAAATGTCCATTTATCACAATATTTATAATGGATTCTAGCATTTTCCCTGCTACTGACTAACTGGCCTGTAGTTCTCCATTCTCCCTCTCCCTTCCTTAAATAGTGGGGTTACATTCGCTACTTTCCAGTCCACTGGAACCTTTCCAGAATATGTTGAATTTTGAAAGATAACCACCAATGCATCCATTATCTCTCTAGCCACCTCATTCAACACTCTGGGATGAAGCTCATCTGGTCCAGGGGATTTATCAACCTTCAATCCAGTAAATTTTTCAAGTACTATCTCTTTACAAATACTTGTTGCTTTTAGTTCCTCAGTTTCACAAGTCCCTTGGTCACCTAATGTATCTGGGAGATTTTCTGTACCTCCTTCCATGAAGACAGAATGCAAAATAACTTTAGTTTCTCTGCCACTTCCCTATTCTCCATTATAAATTCTCCTGACCCCATGCGTAATGGACCCACATTCGTCCTAGCTAATCTTTTCCTTTTCACATACCTAAAGAGGCTTTTATAGTACACCATTATGTTCCTCGTTAGCTTCCATTCCTATTCTCTTTTCCCTTTCTTTATCAGTTTCTTGGTGGTCCTTTGCTGGGTTTTAAATTGCCCGCAATCCTCAGGCTTACCACTTTTTTGGCTTCCTTATAAGCCATTTCCTTTGATCTAAAACTTGACCTTGCTTGACTTCTGGCTTTCTTTCCCCCTGTTGACCCTACTAATAGGGAGGTCTTGTGATGCAGTAGTAGAGTCCCTACTTCTGGGCCAAAAGCTCCCAGTTCAAGTCCCACTCAGGGCTTGATGACCATGGAAGATGCGTTCATAAGTTGACCAAACAAGTTGATTATCAGCCTGTAAATCCTTCCAATGTACCTGATGGCAGGTAAATGGAGATGTTGTAAAAATGGGATGCGTTGGCCTCAGTCACAGACAGGTTCATTTTGAGGGTGAAAATAGAATATGGATAAGACCAAAATTGGACAAGGTTTAAAATTAAATGTTAATAAAAGACTACCAAGCCTCCTAGCTTTAAAGGAAATTTGGTTTTGCTTGGGAAAGGGCACTTAGATTTACTTGTAAGATAATTTCCAGAATCAATGTAATTTGTTTCTCCAGTCCCATTCCTGTAACGTTGAGATATTTTTAATACATTACATGTTCTATTTAGTATGAGGTTTGATGTTGGCTTTGTTTTCTAATTGTAATCCTTAAAAATAAGGGTTTTCCTGTTTCTAATTGGTATGTTCGTATTATCAACAAGCTGCGGCTGATGCCTAATCCTGCAGCAAACATGTTCAAATAAGCGAATCGGCACTCCTCCAGAATCATTGCATGATCTTGCAATCAAATGAAACTATCCATTCCTGCCTTAATAGGAATTCCTTCTCAGGAATGGATATGGAAAATCGATATCCTGTTCATAGCTACTCTTGCACACCACCTAGTGACAGGTAGAAGAAACATCCTTGAAGCCGATCATGTGCCACCCCCAGCTGAAAAAACAACCTGCAGTGTCATGAAACTTAATTTGTGGGGAGTGGATATCTTTATTTTAAATTATTCAGAAGTTCTTGAATTTATTCAAGTCAGTTGATGTTAATAATGCCACCTTTTCTTTGACTAACCTTTTATTTTAATCTAATGCATGCAGAATGACGTTCTGTTCAAGCAAATATTTGTACTAGTAAGATGTCTCAAGTGCTCCATATATTGGTATACTTCTACATAATTCTATTCAAATTCTAGTCCTCCAATTGAATCATTAGATGGTTGCCATTATCTAGTAGAACTGCTTCAACTGGAACTTTATTTTGAACTACAAAGATAATGCAGAAATCTGTGTAATGATCTTTTTAGCACAGTTCTACTACAAAACAGCTTGGCAGATTTAAACATTTATAACCTTTATCAAACATTAATGTTTATTGAATCCAAATCAATACAGAGGAATACTTAATTTTCGCTGACCATGTGTTGAGGCAGCAATTAGATTTTGCACATCATAGTGCATTATATATTTATATTTAAAATATAAATGTTTATTTATTGAAAAACATAATTAAATATTTGAGAAAAAAAGTGATGGATGAGTGGCATCTGGAGAAAATGGGTGTCTTTAAAGTTGGAATGCTTTACTATAAAAAAGGCAGATTTGGAATACTGGTGAAGCGAACAACCCTCACAGTTATAATGGGGTAATTTGAACAGTAACTCCCCGCATCAGTACATGAGCAGTTAAACATGCAAATACAGAATTTCCTGTCAGAGATACCCTGCTATCCTGATATCCATGGGGTGTATTGGTGCAATCCTCACTGATCAACGTGTCACTGAAGTAAATGCAACAGCGTGAACTTATGGCACTTGTCCACTGGTTCTGCACAAAAAATAGCTGGAAAATATTGGGGCTTGTGCATTCAGGAATAAGTAAGTTTTGAATGGCGTGTTAAGTGATAATTAATACTAAACAACCATGAAAAATAAATTTTATAAGTTTGGAATCTCATTTCCTCAGCAAAAAATTAGTGCTTTTTAATAACTTTTTCTGTCTCTTTTACCCCTCCTCTTCAATTCTATCGGTATTTCTCATTCCGTACATTATTTAAAGCAAATTTATATCCCCGACTTTATACTTAATGGTTTCGACTCTGCGTGTCTTAGTGAGGATTATTCAATCTGATTGGCTGAGAGCTTTGTGAATTTTTGTGATGCTCAGACACCACAGATCCCCTACACAGGGTGCCATATTTAAACAGATGCTCCCTTTCCTCAGTGTCCTAGTTGAGAAAGCTGCAAATGGGTTCTCCACTGCTGTCTAGCATAAGTCTACCTTCACCAGTCAATATAGACGTTAGGATTCGTATAGCACCACACGCTATAAGATTGGCCTTATCAGCAATCTTTGAAATAGTGCCCATAGCCATTTGCTCAATTTTGTAAGCTTGATGCAGAAATAGAGCACATCAAAGCTATCCTGCAGGACAAGGCTATCCTGATCAGATCATTGTTTGCTATGTATTTCACAAACGGGCCAAAAGCTGCTACTTTCAGACCTGAAAATTGTCTGGTCTATCTCAAATTACTGGACAAGCGAAGTATCTCAAAAATTTGAACAACAGAATAAGGAAGCCGTTTCATGCTGATACTCTGCGGTCCCCTGTATACACTGCGAGTGGTGTTTTCCACTAACAGGATTCTGCCGTCAGTATAAAAAGACGTTCTGCCTACTAGTCAGTTGAGCAACATTGTTAATGAATTTCAGTGCTGGTGCGATGCCAGGTATATAGGTTGCCTGTCCCAGTGATTGGCTGATCGAATCAAACAGCGTGTTCCTTTGGTTGCTCGTAATAAGCAGAGGACAGACCACATTCAACCAGCATATATTTGCAAAACCCAAAACAAAATGTCTACTGTTAGATGTGATTCTGCGATTGGACAGCACTTGCTGAATAATCCTGAGTGCTCTGATAACTGCATTAACAACCGATTTAAGATAATCAGTAGAGCAAGTTACATAGCTCATTTACGCATAGTAGAAGCGACATACATTCCTATGCAGGGATCTGTTCTCTGCCAACAAAAGGAATATTTTCAAGTCTTGTACCTATTTTGAATTATTGGGGAGCCTTTGGTACCGTTTCTTTCTCCAGAGTGGACTTGCCAACCAATCAGTACCCTTTTCTCCTCCGGTATGAATTGTGATCATTTGAAGTTTGGCATTCTTGCGTTTGTCCTGATGAATGCAAGACGAAAAGTTTTGGCAACATGTCTCTCTTTTCAGCAATATTGATGTCCTGCCTCAATAAATATGCAAGAGAGAATACCCCTGAACTCCTGTACAGCTGATGCAATAATGGTACTACACTCTACCGTTAAGGACAAATCAAACTCAACACCCAACTTTGCTGAGGCTGATATTGATATCCATCTTTCTCTGACTCCTCTCTTCACTTTCCCAAGCCCCATTCACCATTTTCCCTCTTCTTACCCATTAACCCTGATTGATTTGAAAAGTGTTTTTCATCTTGACTTCAATGCTATTGAGATTGATTAGAATGGGGAGTTACTCAATACAATCACAAGCAATCTAACTTTATCAGCTGAAAAATAAAAACTTTCTCCAAATTTTAATAGTACTTTGTGTGCCACTCTTGACTCAAAGGAAACAGTATTTTAGTGACCTGCTTGTGTTCTTTTAAACTGTATGCCTATTTTGTGGTTGTAACTTGGTGAAAGAGACCTTCTTGTTCTGTTTTTATTTGTTTTTATTGATCCTTTCATGGGATGTGAGCATCTCTGGCAAGGCCAGTATTTGTTGCCCATCCATAAGTGCCCTTGAGACATGTGAGCTGCCTTTTTGAACAGCTGCAGTCCATCTGGTGTACATACATGCACAGTGCTATTAGGAAGGAAATTCCAGGATTTTGACTCAGTGACAGTGAGGAGACAACAGTATTGTGTCAGAATGGTGTGTGACTTGAAGGGGAACTTGTACGTGATGGTGTTCTGATGTGACCTTGTCCTTCTAGGTGGTAAAGGTCATGTGTTTGGAAGGTGCTATTGAAAGAGGTTTGGCGAGTTGCTGTAGTGCATTTTGTATATGGTACACACTGCTGCCGCAGTGCGGATATGGTGGAGGCAGTAAATGTTTAAGCTGGTGAATGGGTTGCCGATCAAACAAACTGCCTTGTCCTGGATTATGTCAGGCTTCTTGAGTGTTGCCAAGAGCACAGTTCCTCCTGGCAAGTATTGAATATTCCATCAAACTCCTGATTTGTGCCTTGTAGATGGTGGACAGGGTTTAGGGAGTGCGGAGGCAAGTTACTCACTGCGTAATTCCCAGCCTCTGACTTGCTCTTGTAGCCACAGTATTTATAAGGCTAGTCCAGTTCAGTTTCTGGGCAGTGGTTACCCCCAAGATGTTGATGGTGGGGATTCAGCAATGGCAACTTATCAGCCCGAGCCGAAGTGTTGTCAAGGTCTTGCTGCATATTGTTCCTCACTGCTTCAGTATTGGAGAAGATATAAATATTACTGAATGTTATGCCGCCACTTCAGACTTTATGATGAAGCGAAGGCCATGGATGAAGCAGTGAAGATGTTTTGGTCTAGGATAGTACCTTGAGGAACTCCTAGGGCTGAGATGATTGGTTTCGAACAACCACAATCATCTTCCTTTATGCTAGGTATGACTCCAATCAGTGGAGAATTTTTCCCTGATTCCCATTAACTTCAATTTTGCTAGGCTCCTTGATGCCACATTCAGACAAATGCTGCCTTGATGTCAAGGTCAGTCATTCTCACCTCTCCTTTGAGTTCAGTTCTTTTGCCTATGTTTGGACCAAGGCTATAAATGAGGGCAGGAGCTGAGTGGCATTGGCAGAACCCAAACTGAGCATCACTGAGTGGGCTATTGCTTTGTAAGTGCTGCTTGATAGCACAGTCAGTGACACTTTGGTGATCATCGAGAAAAGACTGATGGGGTGGTAATTGGCCTGATTTGATTCTTCCTGCCTTTTGTGGGGCAGAACCTATCTGGGTAATTTTCCACATTGTTGGGTAGATGGCAGTGTTGTAGCTGTATTGGAACAGCTTGGTTACGGGTGAGGCTAGTTCTGGATTACAAGGCCTGAATTTTCACAACGACAGAGAGGGGTTTCCAGTTTAGCCAAAATGGTGCCAGAACCCCAGTTCGGGAAGTCCCATCCCCGAACCCAGCACCCACCATTTTCACCTGGGTGGGGTGGAGAGTGGGGAATGGGGGCAGGTTATAGTTTGCTGCACCTATAAAAGTGCATCTGCCTTCAAACAAATCCAATTTTCATTAGTGAATGTCCAAAACATGACTTGTGGTCTTTAGACTTTTCAAAAGAATTTCTAACGTACCAGAGCTCTTTAAAGAGGTTGGGTACCCTTTTGGAGAGCTAAGGTACTCTTATGGACAGGTTCAGGGCCACCTTTCGGACAGGTCAAGTGCCATTTGGGAGAAGTCAGGTGCCCTTTGGGATTGTTAGAAGTAGACTTGAAAATGCATAAAAGCTGATTGGAACTGTCAAGCTGTCAAGGCATTTAAATCTTTTGGCCTTTAAATTTAAAAAAAATCAGTCTGTAGTAAAAGGAAAATCAGTGTTTGCTATCACACTCTGTCAGTTGACATAAGCCTGAGGGCTTTCGTTATGGGATTTGTGCTGCATAACTGATTTCACAACCTATCATTATCACAATAGTGTGCCTCTTAGTTCACAGTTTGATTGACAGTTCCAAGTGGTTATACAGTCTTTGATTTGAGGCTATGAATGCAAATGCTCATTTTTATAAGGGATTAAGCAGTTGAACAAATTTAAATGTAGTGAATGGATTTTTATCAATGAGAATTTTTTTTTAAAACAGTGAAGTCATCAATTAACACTTGGAACTTTATTTCATCTCAGTGTGGGTCCTGAGGTCTGCCCATGGTGGATACTAGGTAAGTTGGCATGAAATTTGTAAAGGCAAAGGGTGGTCGGTGGGGGAGCACAGGTTGGCATGAATTGGCCCTAAGTTGACTTAGGGGCTATAAGGGCAGGGGGATGAGTAGAGGGGCGTAGGTTGGTATGGAGGGCATGAGGTAGTATGGCTTGGCATGGATGGGGCATGGGTAGAAATGGGGATGCGGGCTAGAGGGTTGTTGTTTCTTTTCCTTTTTTTCCACAGCTGGGACGAAGTGGCAGAGCAACAAGGCTGGCTTTTCATACAGTCTGTCCCTGCACCTGGCAGTCCCTGTGGTTGCTACCGCATTGTTTCTGGGGCTGGCGGGTGTAATTCGTGTTTACACTTGCCCCTGGAACAAAAATCTAACCATCCAGGACACTTTTGTGGGATTTCCCCAGCTCTGCACTTCCAACTTGAGAGTAAACATTCAGGCCCAAGCCTTCAGTACTACAGCTGGGTTGTTGTCAGAACCCATAACTTTTGTTGCATCCAATGTCTTCAGCTGTTTCTCAAGTTGACATGGAGTGATTCAAATTGGCTGAAGACTTTCATCTATGATGCTGGAGATCTTAGAAGGAGGTTGAGATGGAACATCCACTCAGCATTTTTGGCTGAAGATTCTTGCAAATGGTTCAGCCTTATCTTTTGCACTGATGTGCTGGGCTCCCCTATCATTGAGGATGTGGTTATTTGTACAGCCTCCTCCTCATGTTAGTTGTTAAATTGGTCACTGCTAATCACAGCTGGCTGTGACTGGTCTGCAGTGCTTTGATCTGATCTGTTGGTTATGGGATTGCTTAGCATTATCTTTTGAATGCTGGTTCCGCTATTTGGCATGCAAGTAGTCCTGTGTTGTAGTCTTACAAGGTTGGCAACTCATTTTTAGGTATGCTGGTCCCGCTACTGGCATGCCCTTCTGCACTTTTCATTGAACCAGGGTTGATCCCCTTGGTTGATGGTAATTGTAGGGTGCGGGATATGCCAGATAATGAGGTTACGTATGCCAGCTTAATTCTGTTGCTGCTGATGGCCCACAGTGCCTCATGGATGCCCAGATTTGAGGTGCTCTGTTCTGAATCTATCTAATTTAGCACGGTGATAGTGCCACACAACACAATGGACAGTGTCCTCTGTGTGAAGAGAGACTTGATCTCCACAAGGACTGTGCCATGGTCACTCCTACCAATATTGTCATGTGATGAGGAAAAAGCCGCTGGTTTTGAGGCACCAGTCTAGAAATTGGTTTGTGCCTGCGTTTGACAGTGAACCCGGCAGTGAAAACAAATGCCTTGCTGGAACTGATGCACGTGGCATTAGCCCTCTTGCAGCATCGGCATGCAACTGGCATCTGGCTGTTGCTTGTTTGTACCTACAATTGCAAAGAGGTGGAAGGCCAACCGGAGAGAGATTCAATTAGTCTGGTGGGAGTGGGGGCGCACACCGGGTGGGAAAGTGATCAGGAGGTGACCAATCTTGCTTCTCTTGACTCCACATTTGATTAGTTTCCACCTTTCTTTTTCCTTATCTATTTTGGGTAGCATCTCCAGCCTTTTCTTTAAGGTCCACTGGTTTGGCTGCTTTTAGCCCAAGCAATCTGGCTGCAGCTTGCACAATGCAAGCTGTTGTCAGTCACAATCCAATTTTCCAAGAGGACCTGAAAAATTTGCATATCCATTTCTATAGACCTTTTTAAATATTTTTAAATCTTTTATGCTCCCCCCACCCCCACTAGAGCTATACCTTGAGTGCCCTACCATCCATTCTTAATTAGCACATTCGTTTAGATAATATCACCAACTTCGACACCTATGTGTTCTTTTGTTCTGCCGTCTGTGACATCTTTTGATGATCTGCTTCTATCAGTGCTTTTGCCTACAACCACACCACCCCCCTCCACTTCTCCCCGCCCCCCCCCCCGACTTTAAACCACCTTATATTTCAACCCTTCCTGGGATTCACCTAGTTCTGTCGAAGGGTCATGAGGACTCGAAACGTCAACTCTTTTCTTCTCCGCCGATGCTGCCAGACCTGCTGAGTTTTCCAGGTAATTCTGTTTTTGTTTTGAGTCTCATGTTAGTTTCTGACAGTCACACAAAACAATGCTGGGGCTCCCTAACCAATTTGACATATGCGTGACAGCATGGACTGAACATGCAAGACAAATTGAACCATTCCGTGCCTGTTTTTCACCCTGAAAAATAGGTGCTGCACAATCCACTGTGTAAACCACTGTCTCTTTCGTAGTTGTGTGTCAATTAAAATGTTGAAGCGTAGTAATCTTCATGTTTCGGTAATTTAAGGTAAGTAATAGTATTGCCTAGTACAATGACACCCTAAGTCAAACATTTTAAGATTAAACCCAACTGGTTTAGTTTTTTATGTGTGTATTTTATATATATGTATATATATATATATATATATATACACACACACACATAACCATTATTACATTTTAAGTTTATTAAACCTATGGTATATTCAATATTGGTGGACTCCATGACCAAGCACGATGTTTGTGACAAGTAAAGCTATTTCCCATCTCTAGCATCTCTACATTTAAATAGGTAAAGATTGATTTTCTTCAGAATTATTACATTTGCATGGTAATTCATTATGCTTCCTGCCTCACTCTTGAGCCACATTCATGTAAAACCCAGTGTTGTTCGATATTGGCTAGGTAAGGATGGGTTGGCAATAATTGTATAATTCTCAATGTGTGTACCCATGTAATTGGTAAAAAAGAAAATTTATAACATGTGTTTCTAGTTCTACTGTGACATAAAATGGGCAAATCTCATGGGCTATCACTGGCTGATATGAATGGCAAGCTGCCATAGACTGCAGCTAGCAATCAGGTGGTTGGGAAACTGTTTGCTGTATAAACTTCTGGCTCATTGCTTGTAAAACGAAAGTACACACAGATATTATTCTTTTGGAATTTATTTGTATGTATTATTCTTTGGATTTATAAATTTATTTGCTTCTTCAGTAGAATGAAGGGTCGAGCTCCACTTCCACCACCTCAGCCAGCTCCACGCAGGTTCCTCACTGCTACCCAAAATTATAAAGTTAAACACAATGATCAGAATCCTGGAGACGTGAAAGAAAATGTGTTGCCTGGAACAATGGACATACTGGTTTTCTTACCAAATGGTGCACAAAAAACAGTTGAAGTGAGTGAAAGGTAAGCAATGAACAAAATTCATTTCAGTCATTGGGCTGCATATTGTGTAAATAAAATTATATTTAACACTAATAATATTGCATTCACGTGGAAATAAAATCTTAATGAAGTTGAGCTTTGTATTTGGATAGCTAATGGATTTGAACTTTAATTTCCCAAACAGCATAAGTCTTGTGTTTCTTAAAGTTTGTTCAGAATGGATTATTGGTAAAGACACATCAGAAGTTGGTTATAGCAGTGTATAACCCAGTTTAGATGTTTGAACTAATTGGCCAATTAGAGGGGACAATAAATTATTCCTTGTGCATCAAGACTTATGCTGCAACATAATGGAATTCTGACAAGTGAATTTACATTTATTATAAGATGTAAATCTAACGCCTGCCATTTGCTTTGCTAAATTAGTTTGTGTTAGCTATTTACAGTAATTAAAAGACAAAACAAAAACAGAAATGATAGTAATGTGCAGCAGATTAGTATGCATTTGAAAGATAAAGGTAGTGTAACAGTTGACGTAGACTCATGTTTCAGATTAAACATTTCCAAGAAATCAACCCTTGTTAGAATAAATTGTTTAAAATGTCAACTGATATGGAAAGGTATTATGACCAAACAGTATTAAATAATAATTGTAATCCTGGTTCCTGCTGCTGTGACTATGCTTCACCTCAAGCAAAAAGCAAGAGAGACTTGAAAACTTCACCTAAACAGCAAATCTCTGCATTCAGTTTGGGTCATGATGACCCAAATCAAATGCCATCTCATTATAGACTTGTACAAAAAACTGAACAACATTCAGTCATGCATTCAGAGCTATTAAATTGCTAACAAGCACATTTGTGACTTTTAATTTACTACTTAATCCATGGGTGATTCAGGTCAAGCCTTCAGATTAGCTCAATGATAACTTTTACCTTTCAGCAAGAGACAGTAGGATGGGTGATAGTGGGAGTTTTGAAATTATATTTCATTCTTACTAGATAGCTTCTTCCATTGCTTTGCCCTTGCCTGTTTCCTGCACCATGTGCAGTGAGTTTACAACAAATGTTTTTACAACAGAAATATAAACAGGATGCTTGTTCCTGAGCCATAGAGATGCCACGATTAAAGTATTGCCAGATTGCCACCTTGGCTGCTCTCCTTCAGATATTGTTGCCAGGAAACAACATTATTTCCACTTTTGTAGTAGTGAAATATCTTTTTGAGTTGTGTGAGAAATATTGATAAAGTACAGTAGGGAATTGTACTATTTATACATTTTTTTTTACTTCTTGTAAATTGTTAGCTGTAGTAGCTCTTTTACCTCTGAGTCAGAAGTTTGTTGGTTCAAATCGTACTCCAGAGGCATAGGCCCAGATTTTCACAGGGGAAAAGAAAGGACTCCAGGGACATACACAAATGGCAGGTGGGAGCCCATTCGAAGATTCCTACCTCTGATCCGTGTGCTGCCCAATTTTCGCTGGTGCGAGATACACATGTGGGCAGAGAGCCCACACCCTGTACTTCTGACCTGGCTGGCTCCATTGTGAGGATAGGCATCTCATAGCCTCCATAATTTTCATAGTGTTGGATCAACTTCTCCATGACTGGTTGCTCACAGACCTCAGAGGAGTCATGATCCATTGTCTGGACTTGGGAACCTTTTGAAAGGGAACTTCAAAAGGTCTGACTCATGTCCTCTCCATGCCAACTCATGACCCCACCCACCTCCAATGGCCCCTCATACCCTGTATGCCAACTCATGGCCCTTCCATGCCTATTCATTCTGTATACAATATGTACAGAATCAATGAAATCTATAGGAGCAATAACATGTATGAAACTGCTTTAAAAAACACCCTTTCATGATGTTTTGAAAACAAACTGGTGCACCTACAACCCTATAAAAGTTTCACTCAAATAGACCATTAAAGTATCAATAACAGAAGTACTGCATATCTCTTAATCTTGTGCAAGTAAACTTTAAGACATTGACAAAAGAGATCACAGAAAAAATAACTTACAAAAACCATTTAAAGATGTAAATCAAGTTCTCTGCACCTGTGTGAACAAACTCACTCACATGATCCTTTTCTGAGAGCATGGGTTCTCAGCCAGGCTTGGGAACTATAAGGGGCCATGGGGGTTGGTGGGGGGCATGAGTTTGGCATGGGTGTATGGAGGTGGCATGAGAAATGGTTGGGGGGGAGGGGCGGTGGTGTTAATGGTATGTGAGAGCCAGAGGGCCTAAAATATAATCTAACAACTGAAACTAAACTGGACCTTTTAACCAGCCCGCCTCGGTATTCAGTCACCTCCTGGCCATCTCTGATCTGCTTCCAGGGGTGGTGGACCCGACTTGATCTCACACCTGCCTTTCTGGACCGAAAACAGTGCGTAAAGGGGGACTTTATACTGAGGTGGGCCTGCTGAGTTGAAAAATTTCCCGACTTCAGCTACCCAACTTGCTAGCGAAAATCCGGTGAATGATGTAAATGGATGCTCCAATGAGGAAGTGCTGCATTGCAGGATGTACCATCGTGGAAATGGATTTTAAATTGTGGTCTCATCTGTTCTCACAAGGGAGATGTAAAAGATCCTGCAGCCCTAACTGATGTAGGGGAGGGAATTTCTGCCCAGTGCCTGGGCAATATTAATCTGCACTTGTCACATGGTTGTTTGTGGGAGCTGGTTGTGCACATACTGTTAACGTGTTTCCTACATTACAGCAGTGACTACACTTACAAGTGGTTCATTGGCCATACACTGCTTTGGGATGTCCTGAGATTGTGAAATGTGTTATATGTATGCTGAATGATTGCAAAAATTGCTCTCATAACTAAAATAGTTTAGTATTTCTGACTTCAAACCTGTATCAGGTTTTGTGGAGAGAGGAACTTGAATTTATATGAACTGGCTCACTGTTCTTTGAGAGCTATTGACTTTTTTGTGTAAAGGATAGAAAAAATTATTTCCTTAAGACAAGTACTTACAATAAACCTGTTGACTACATTTAAAATTGTCAGTTGCAATACAGACCTTTCAATCCCTTGATAGTTCACTTGATCATGGAAGGTATATTCAAGCTCGGCCAAGCTGGTTGATTGTCAACCTGTGACTCCTTCTGATAGGTCTACGGCAGGCGATAAAGAGCAGCAGACCTTCCTGGCCAGCCAGAACTATGTGGTAACTGCAATGCAGCAGCCTCCCCATGTTGAAAGACTCCACATGCAAGCTCTTGTCATGGGCTCCATGGCAAGCGGCCTCCTCATTTCAAAGAACTGCTAGAGAAAGAGAGAATTCAGTTGATATGTGAATGCATACAGGAATAATTGATTGCACAGTTCTCTTAAATGGGGATTAATTAAAAAAATGCAATACCTTCAGCCCTTCATTTGTTCTCTGTTTCCCAACACCTCACTTCTGAGCCGAGTTGCCTTATCCACTGACAGAAGTCCCATCTGTCTCAGCCCTTGAGCCATACTCTGTCTTAGAACCATAGAAAAGTTACAGCATAGAAGGAGGCCATTTGGCCCATTTTGTCCATGCCAGCCCGAGGACACCGGTGTGCCCTTTCTAATCCCACCTTGCTGCACCCGGCCCTTGGCCCTGCAGCTTACAGCACTTTAGGTGCAGATCCAGGTGCTTTTTAAAAGAATTTAGAGTTTCTGCCTCTACCACCAACTTGGGCAACGAATTCCCGACACCCACTACCCTCTGCGTAAAAAAGTTCTTCCTCATGTACCCCCTGCACCTTCTGCTATCTTGAATCTATGTTCCCTGGTTCTAGAATTCTCCACAAAGGGAAACAATTTTATCCTGTCCACTCTATCTATTCTCCTCATAATTTTGTACACCTCAGTCAAGTCACCTCTCAGCCTTCTTTGTTCTAAGGAAAATAATCCCAACCTATCCAATCTCTCCTCATAGTTACACTTTTCTAACCCTGGCAACATTCTTGAAAACCTCCTCTGCACTCTCTCCAGAGCTATTATGTCCTTCTTGTAATGTGGTGACCAGAACTGCACACAATACTCCAGTTGTGGCTTCACCCGTGTTTATACAATTCCAACATTATATCCTTACTTTTATATTCTATACCTCTGCCAATGAAGGAGAGCATTCCATATGCCTTCTTTACAACCTTGTCTACTTCAACTGCTGCCTTCAAGGACCTCTGTACTTGTACACCAAGATCTCTCACTTCATCTACCCCTCTTAGTATATTCCCATTTATTGTGTATTCCCTGTAACTGTTTGACCTCCCTAAATGTATGACCTCACACTTCTCCATGTTAAAATCCCTGCCACTTTACCGCCCACTCCATCAACACATCTATATCATTTTGGAGATTATGGCTATCCTCTACACTATCCACTACTTGGCCAATATTTGTGTCATCTGCAAATTTCCCAATTGTGGGCCCCACGTTCATGTCCAAATCGTTAATATATAACACAAACAGCAAGTGTCCCAACACCGAGCCTGGTGAACACCATTTGAGACAACTTTCCATTCGCAAGGTCATCCATCAACCACTACCCTTTGTTTCCTGTTACAAAGCAAACCTTTTATCCAGTTTGCCACATTACCCTGAATCCCATGAGCTTTTACTTTCCTGACCAATCTGCCATGTGAGACCTTGTCAAATGCCTTGCTAAAATCCATGTACACAACATCCACTGCACTACCTTCATCAAGTCTTCTTGTCACTTCCTCAAAGAATTCAATCAAATTTGTGAGGCAAGACCTTCCTTTAACAAATCCATGCTGACCATCCCTGACTAGTCCATGCCTTTCCACATGACAGTTATCCTATCTCTCAGGGTTGATTCTATTAATTTGCTCACCACTGATGTAAGACTAAATGGCCTATAATTGTTTGGCATTTCCTTTGATCCCTTTTTAAACAATGGAACTACGTTTGCATTTCTCCAGTCCTCCCGTACCACGCCTGTATCTAGTGAAGATTGGAAAATCATCCTCAGAGCTTCTGCTATCTACTCCCTGACTTCCTTTGGCAGCCTTGGAAACAATCCATCTGGCCCTGGTGACTTATCAACTTTCAAGGATTTCAACCCTTCGCGTACTTCCTCTCTCTTTATGACTATCCTGTCCAATATCTCGCAGTGTTCCTCCTGGACTACTATATCTACATCCTCCCTTTCCTTTGTAAACACGGAGACAAAATATTGATTCAAAACCCTTCCCACAGCCTCTGTATCTGCACACAAGTTTCCATCTTCATTTCTGATAGGTCCCACTTTTTCCTTAACTAACCTTCTAGCATTAATGTATTGGTAAAACATCTTTGGGTTATCTTTAACTTTACTTGCTAATCTGTTTTCATGCCCTCTCTTTGATTTCCTTATTTCCTTTTTCACTTCGTCTCTGCACTTCCTATATTCGTCTAGGCTATCTGCAGTGCATAGTTCTTTGTGCCTATTGTACGCTTTCTTTTTCAGTTTGATCTTCCCCTGTATTCCTGTAAACAACCAGGGAGGTCTGGATTTGGCAGTACCACTCTTATTTTTGTAGGGGACATGTCTACTTTGTACAATTAGGATCTCACTTTTTAGTGCTTCCCACTGGTTTTCCACTGTTTTATCCTCCAGCAGTGCTGTCCAGTCCACCTCAGCCAAGTCCCTTCTCATTTCTGCAAAATTTCAAGACTTTTACTCCTGCCTTATCTCTGTCCATTTCCATGGTAATGCTGGATCTAATTGAATTGTGATCGCTGTCCCTGAAATGGTCGCCAACTGTCACTTGACCCACTTGCCCTTCTTCTTCCCCCAAGACTAGGTCTAGAATTGCATCTCCTCTCATTGGGTTTGGTTGAAAAAATTTTCCTGGACACACTGCATGAATTTTTCTCCCTCAGTGCCCCTTGGATTTGAATCCCAGTTGATATTAGGATAGTTGAAGTCTCCTACTATTATTGCCCTCTTGTTCTTCCAAGCAGAAATTTGCCTACATATTTGTTCTTCTATCTCCCTTTAACTATTTGGGAGTCTGTAGTATACTCCCAATAGTGTGACTGCACCTTTTTTTTTTCTAAGCTCAATCCATAAAGCCTCGTTTGTTGACCCATTTAGCATATCATCCCTTCTCACAACTGGAATTGATTCTTGAACCATTAGTGCTACCCCCCTCCTTTTTTATCTCCTGTCTGAAGACTCCATAACCAGGGATATTTAGCTGCCAGTTTTGTCCCTCCTTTAGCCAGGTCTCTGTTATAGCAATGACATCCTGCTGCCATGTGTCTACCTGTGCCCTTAACTCATCTACCTTGTTTGTAGTACTCCTTGCAATGAATTAAAAACAGTTTAACCCCGTCAATTTCCCCTGCTGGACACTTTTTAAACTTTGCTTCTTCTGTAACTCCATGTCTAGCACAACGTCCCTAGCTAATGTTCTACCTCCATTTTTCTGACCTGAATCTTGCTTAACCCTGTTTGATTGTCCACTTGACCCCTATGCCTGACACAGGGCAGAGAAAAATGCAGTCACACTTGGTATCACTCATGGGCTTAAAAAGCTGTGGGTTGGCCTGCAGAACAACTACAAAACTTCATTTTCAAAAGAAGGCTTGAATCCAAACCCTTATATCTGCAGGCCTGCCATTACTGGTGGCACTTTTGTGTAAGTCATTTGAGTCCTGCATGCGTACATTTAATATTTTCACCGTTTTCTTGATCTCTCTGGTGGCCAAAGTTAGTTAATTTGTTTATTTTCATATTTGAATTTCACTTGTTTAACTTTTAACATTATAAATTGCACAGTTTAAATTCTCTTTCCATTGGCCTCGAGCTGCCTGCATATTCCCAGCCTCTTAGGCTTATAGCAACAGCCTGTGAGACTCACCTTCTTTGCCCTCTGGTATCTTTTATCATCACTGGGAAAGCAACACTTATTTTCAAGGTGTTCATATTGATTGGTGCTCCAGCAGACCCCTCCTTTTGGCCTCACTTTGTGCCTGTGTCCACTTTCCCACACCTTCCCAATCTTTTCTCAGCTTATGTCCTTTTACTGCCACTTTCACTCCCCACAGATCATTGTACTGGGGGATAAAAATCAGAGGTTTCCTCTCGAAGCCTTTGGCAACTTTCAACTTCAGCATGGGTTGTCTTAGTGCCTGACTGTGGATCACTACTGGTTTTTCCAGGCCCCAACTTTTCTTAAATAAATACTTATTTTCTGCAGGCCACCTCAGGGATATTGAACTACATTTTTCTCTAGCCAGTAGCAGGGCAGTAGAAGCCAAGAGTGCAAACTTTATCCATCGCCATCCTTTGTTCATTGCCACAGGAAATCCATAGTAATAAAAAAAAACATGCGGGGAACATCACCAACCTCATCAACCTTATAACCAACAAGGTAATCAGCCTTGGGCTGGGGGGTATTTACGCTGCAGAAAGGCTTGCCAACAGACACCTGCGTGCATGAGCAGGACGAGCTAAGACTCATTGGGTTTGGCTGACACCCAGTGCCAGTGTCACTGAATATCACAGTGGCTGTCAACTTCTATATCTTCAGCTCTTTCCAGGGATCTAGTGGAGGCACATGTGGGATCTCCTAGTCTGCAGCCCATTCCTTAATCAAGGAGGTGACCAGTGCCATGGTTAAGAGGGCCGGCAATTATGTTTGATACTGCATTGATCCAGACAGTTAGGTGGAGAGGTCCATTGGGTTTGAGACCATTGTTAGATTCCCCCAGATGCAAGATGTCATCGACTGCAGCCATGCCCCCCGCAGCATGGGTGCAGACCAGCTGGGGTCTTCATCAACAGAAAGGCTTCCTTTTTATTCATTCACGGGAAGTGGGCTGGCTGGGCCAACATTTATTGCCCATCCCCAGTTGCCCTTGAGAAGGTGGTGGTGACCACAGGCAAGGTGCAATGGAATACACGCAAAAGAGGCTCAAAACACCCTAATACATAGCCATTTCCTGTGACCTTTCTGTCTTTTTGGAAAGATTCCAATAAAGCCTTACCTTTAGTCAGTCCTGCTATTGTCACCTTCATTTGCATTCCATTTCCCAGCGCTCAGGTGCACAGCACAAAGTGTCAAGGTTGAGGAGCTGGTTAGACTCAGCTTCAATGTTGAGGGAGCAAGGGTGTCGATGGGATCTCACAGGGCATCAAGAATTAGAATGAGAAGCAGCTACAGTGATTGAAAGATTTACTGTGGCGCAACAGAAAGGATCCTTGATATCTAAATATCGTAACCACCTGCGAACCCCAAGTGCAGCTACGTGTTCTTCTTAATCACTTACATGTGCTCCGATGAGGTGCCACCCCTGTACCCACAGCTGAGTTGGAGGCAGACTTTGCTGCCCAGTGGCTTGGGATGACCTTGGTGGCCGTCCTGAGGCCTGGAGGCCTCCGGCATGCTGAGGGGCTTCTGCACAAGTATAGGAACCTCTTGGGTACTGGAGGCGCTGATACCACTGGCAGAGGGGCTGAGGAGCTACAGTCCACAGCAGGGGTGTCTTGACAGGACACCTCAGATACAGAAGAATCTGCTGGAGAATCCACATGTGCTATTCCCCTTTCGCATTGTCACTGCTGGATAGAGCTGATGATCAAGTCAATGTCATTCAGGTCGACACGCATCTCCGGCATCCACTGAGTGGCTTGCTGTGTCAGGCTGTCCATGGGAATCGCCGATCTCTTGATGGATGAAGTTGTGTATGTCAGTGACACGGTAGTGTTGATGGTCTGGATGGACACTTCCATTGTACCTGGTTGGGTGCGCATAGTCTCTGGAAGCTCCGCCAGATGCTGTAGCTGTTTCCAGAGGTTCAGCATCACCTGGGGCTCAGCATGGCTCTGACCTCCCACAGCCCTCTGTCAGTGGTCTCGACTGTCACAGCCTCTATCAACTGCTAGTCCGCCCACCAGCTTGTGACCCTGAATTTAAACATGATGATATACCACCGAGCCCCATGACTCCCAACCAAGTACAATTGCTCATTCAGCTTCCTGCTACAGTAATTAACACCTCTTCAGGCAACCACTTTCAACTGGTTGATATGTTAACTGCTATGAACAGGCAGTTTCTGTTAAATTGGAATCACATCAAGTTTGCATTTTCTTTTACAGCTTTTAAAGTTCCAGGCCAAATTCTAAATGTTAAATGAAATTTCAGCTTGGGAAATAGCAGAGAATTCCCACTCACACCAAATTCCCCACTTTAGCACCATGTTAACAAAGCACTTTTTTACAACCACTTTGTCCTCTACTCTCATTTAGATCTGCTACCTTTTTGTTATTTTCTCATTCAAGAAAATGGATAGAGTTTACACCATAGATATCTGTCTGTGTTCAGTATCTGTTATACTGTTACATAATTGCTTAATCATTGCTTAGTAAAAGTTTTACAGCTTAAGCATAAGATTGAGGTTGATCATCAGTTATTGATGTGTGATGATGTATACTTTAAAGACTATGTAACTACAAGCTGTTGTTGTTGTTGAAATTGATCTTGTGTAGGCTTAAAAATGATTCCAGAACCTTAAAAATAATTAACTCCCTAGGACTTACATTACCCTGGGCGTGTTACTGCTTATTTTACCTAGATGGTAAGGCTAATGAAGGCACTTCTTTGAGTTGTAAAAAAATTGGGACTCCCATCTTTCAAAACAAAATTGTATTTTTACTTGAATGGAAAAGTTTGAAGAGTTATGGGGAAAATTTGTGGGGGAATAGGACTGATTGGATAGCTCTTTCAAAGAGCAGGCATAATGTACTGATTGGCCTCTTTCTGCGTTGTAAAATGTTATCATTCTTGCACAGCCCTTGGAGGGTGATCCAAAACAGGAAATCTGAAAGTGTACAAAAAGAAAGGGTACAAAAGATCCCAAAATCTAATTACTGACAGCAAGGGGATTCTGAGAACTCTCATGCATCCGAAGTGAAGATGGAACAAAAAGAAATGAGCTATTCATAATTTTAAAAAATATATCTTGGTTAGGAAAGTAATTGATTCTTTTCACTGTTGAAGCAACAGTTTCAGATAGAGTTGCTGATTCATGAAGAATCAAGAGGATATCAAAGCAGTGAAGATTAATGCAGATATAAGATGAATGAGAATACGAAACAGAGATAATATGAAGCTGATGAGCATGGGAGTGACACAAAGAGATCATAGAAAAGAAAATGTCCTTTTGGGAAGGCAATCTGCCATCCTTACCTGGGTCTGACCCACATGTGACTCCAGAGCCACAGCTCAGTGGTTGACTCTTAACTGCTTTCTGATTTAGCCGAGCAAAACGCTCAGTTGTACCAAACTGCAGCAAAGTCAAAAAAGAATGAAAACGACAAACCACTTGCCGCTGACTTAGGCACTGGAAACGACAACAGCCCACAAAGGCCTCCTTATGAACATCTGGGGGCTTGAGCCAAAATTGGGAGAGCTGTCCCACAGACTAGTCAAGCAACAGCCTGATACAGTCATACTCACAGTATCATACCTTTATAGTCAATGTTCCAAACACCACCATCAATATCCCTGGGTATGTCCTGTCCCACCAGCAGGATAGACCAGCAGAGGTAGCGACACAGTGGTATACTTTCGGAAGGGAGTTACCCTGGGAATCCTCAACATTGACTTGGATCCCATGGCATCAGGTCAAAGATAGCAAGGAAATCTCCTGCTGATTACCATCTCCTCAGCTGATGAATTAGTACTTCTCTGTACTCTAGTTGGGGGACTTGAAGGTCCTCCAACTCGACAGTACTACCACTGACTAGACTGGGTCTGCAGCAGGTGGTGGGGGAACCAACAAGAGGGGAAATTCTACTTGGCTCCATCCTCACCAATCCAACAATCACAGGCACATCTGTCCATGATAATATTGGTAGGACTGACCTCTGCACAGTTCTTGTGGAGATAAAGTCCTGTCTTCACATTGAGGATACCCCCAATTGTGTCGTGTGATACTACGACTGAGCTAAATGGGATGGATGTAGAACAGATATGGCAGTTCAAAACTGGGCATCCATGAAGTGCTGTAACATCAGCAGCAGCAGCAGATTGTCTTCAAACGCAATCTGTAACTTCATAGCCTAGGATATCCCCCCTCTACCATTACTATCAGGCTGGGGAATCAACCCTGGTTCAATGAAGAGTGCAGGGGAGCATGCCAGGAGCAGCACCAGGCTTATCTTCACCTGGTGAAGCTATAACACATGACTACTTGCATGCCAAACAGTGAAAGCACCAGGCGATCCCACAACCAACAGACCAGACCAAAACATTGCAATCTTGCCACATCCAGTTGTGAATGGTGGTGGACAATTAAACAACTCACCAAGAGGAGGAGGCTACACAAATATTCCCATCCTGAATGATGGGGGAGCCCAGCACATCAGTGCAAAAGACAAGGCTAAAGGATTTGTAGCCATTTTCAGCCAGAAGTGCCGAGTGGATGATCCATCTTGGCCCTTTCCGCAAGTCCCCAGCATCACATTTGCCAGTCTGCAACCAATTTGTTTCACTCCATGAGATATGAAGAAATGGTTGAAGTCTATGGGCCCTGACAATATTTTGGAAATAGTACTGAAGACTTGTGCTCCAGAACTTGCCGTGACCTGACCCAAGCTGTTCCAGTTCAGCTACAACACTGGCATCTACCTGGCAATGTGGAAAATTGCCCAGGTATGTCTTGTCCACAAAAAGCAGGACAAATCCAACCCAGCCACTTATTATCCCCTCAGTCTACTCTGTTATCAGCAAAGTGATGGAAGGTATTGTTGACAGTGCTATCAAACAGCACATAAGCAGCAATAACTAGCTCACTGACACTCAGATTGGGTTCGGCCAGGGCCACTCAGCTCCTGAGTTCATTACGGCCTTGGTTCAAACATGGACAGAAGAGCTGAACTGAAGGAGTGAGGTGAGGGTGACTGCTCTTGATATTAAGGCAGCGTTTTACTGAGTGTGGCATTAAGGAACATTAACAAAACTGATGTCACTAGGAATCGGGGAGAAAACTCTTCACTTGTTGGAGTCATACCTAGCACAAACCTAGCACAACTCCTGCACTGATGTCCCAGGACATCACTGCAGGAGTTCCTCAGGGTGGTCTGTTAGGCCCAATCATCTTCAGCTGCTTATAGTGGTCAGTGCTGTTTAAAGGATCAATTTCTGAGGATATGGTTCATCAGGATTCCAAAACTCTGCGGCAGTTGATCTGCTGTGTGATCTCAAGTATTTTGAGGCTTGGCAGTTGAGCAGGCAGTTAGATTTGACCCAGTGGTTAGCAGGAGGGAGACAAGCTCAGCCTAGAGTGCATCCATAGTCCTCAAACCAGGAGATGGGTTGTCAGTTGATATTCAATATCTTGGGTGCTAGAAATGTAACAAAATTGAGTGCAGTATGAGTCATTGGCCCAAATGTGGAGCTGGATAGCAATCAAATCATATCCAATCAGGATATGTAGCAACACTCAATGCAAGTAGTATGACTGCGTTCTTATGCATAATCTAAATAAATAACTGAACAATTGAGTGAAAGATTACATCATACTGGGTACAGCCTAACACAGAAATGGCCCTGCGCCTGATCAGCCAATACTGGAGGGTTGGCCCATGTTCATAATCACAATGGTTCAGTGAAAATACCACTCTCAAAGGTCCAACTAGAAAACCATTTGCGGCTGCAAGTAAAATTAGGACCACCTGTACTTGTATTCTTCAAAATTCTCCTGGAAACCAATTTATGTGATGGAAACATTATGGCTGATTTATTGGAGGGGAAGAGAGTGTTGGTGGCTCAACTTGACAGGAGGCAAAGGCCTCAGTGTTCACAATGGCTGTTGGACCAGGCAAAGCAGCAATCTGTATTCACGTGCTACTGGTAAACAAGACCTGACAGTGTGGGAGGGCGAGATGGGGTGGTGTGGAAGAGACTCTTTTGATACCACTTTGATGTTGAGCCCTTCAGGAAGATCCGGGGCTTCTTTCTACATTATTCAGCAAGAAGTAAATAATCACATTGATTGTCTGCTAGAGGGCTTCGAAGCTCAAACCACCCGAGGCATTGAGGAGATATAGGGCTAAAAATTGGTCTGCACCCATTTTTGGGCAGAGTGTTAATGGTTCAGGATCCAGCCATTGAGACAGACAGCACACAAACTTTGTGCTGCCTCCTCATTAGAATGACTGCATGGGGCAGCTGAATGTGACCAGGGTTGCTGGCTGGCTTTACACTTATTGGAGGGCCTAACAGTGTGCAAGGCCAGCACACGTTTCAGCTAATCTCTAGCTCTTAAAGGCAGTCTGCACTCCTGCTAATGCTAGTACTCCAATTACAGACAACAAAAATGGAGCACCAGGGAAGAGAGAACCAGGTTCATGGATGAGGCACTGGAGGCCTTAATCATGGAGGTCAACTGGAGGAGAGAGGTCATGTTTCCATGTGGGGGACATCAAGAAATGCCTTCCACGCCCTGCATAGGGAATGAGAGTAGGTGGCAAAAAGGAGTTCAATGAATCTGTCACTGAAGACCTGAGAAGTTCAGTTACTTGATGTGGGTCAAGTTCAATGAATGGATCTTCAAAGATCATCTCTTATCAACTGTATCACCAACCTCTCACACTACTCAATGCACCACACTTCCATCACTCACACAGCAGAAGCCCCTTGTAGTCTGGATTTAGGCCTAGCATTCACATATTCTACCTGACCCTCACGCACTATCGAACTATACGGCACAGAAAGAGGCTATTCAGCCTATCATGTCTGCGCTGACCGCAAAAGAAAACAGTAAGAAACTAGCTGCCCATTCTAATCTCACCTTCCAGCACAAGGTGCAGATCCAGGTACATTTTAAGATTTCCGTTCCTCTCTTTTGCCTTGCTCTCTCTCCGCCCACCCCCACACACCTTAAACCAGCTTATATTTCAACTCTTTCTTGGACTCGAACTCAAGTTCCGTCGAAGGGTCATGAGGACTCGAAACGTCAACTCTTTTCTTCTCCGCCGATGCTGCCAGACCTGCTGAGTTTTTCCAGGTAATTCTGTTTTTGTTTTGGATTTCCAGCATCCGCAGTTTTTTTGTTTTTACATTTTAAATGAGTTGAGGGTTTCTGCCTCCACCACCAAACCAGGCAGCAAATTCCAAACACTCACTGCCCTCTGGGTGAAGAAGATTTTTCTCAAGTCCCCTCCATTCCTCCTACCAATCACCTTAAATCTGTGCCCCCTGGTAATTGATCTCTCTGCTAGGGGAAACAGGGTATCCCTGTCTACTGTATCTGGGCCCCTCATAATCTTGTACACCTTAGTTAGGTCACCCCTCAGCCTCCTCAGTTCCAAGGAAAACAACCCCAGCCTCTCCAGTCTTTCCTCATAGTTGCAATTTTCAAGCCATGGCAATATTCTTGTAAATCTCTGTACTGTCTCCAGAGCAATTATATCCTTCCTGTAATGTGGCGACCAGAACTGTACACAAAATTCCAGCTATGATCTAACCAGCATTCTATGCAGTTCCATAGTTACATCCCTGCTTTTATATTCTATATCTTGTCCAATAAAGGAAAGCATTCCTTGTGCTTTCTTTACCACCTTATCCACCTGTACTGCCACCTTCAGGGACCTGTGGACATGCACACTAAGGTCTCTCACTTCTTCCAGTATCCTCCCGTATTCTCGAGCTTTGTTTGTCCTCCCCAAATGCATTACCTCACACTTCTCTGGATTGAATTCCATCTGCCACTTTTCTGCCCACTCAACCAAACCATTGATATCATGCTGGAGACAACAGCTATCCTTTTCACTTTCAACTACAGGGCCAAATTTTGTGTCAGCTGCAAATTTCTCAGTCATGCCACCCACATTTAAGTTCAAGTCATTAATATGGCAAGAAACAGTGAAGGACCCAACACTGAGCCCTGTGGAATGCCACTGGAAACTGTTTTCCTTTCGCAAAAACATCCATCAACCATTATCCTTTGTTTCCTGTCACTGAGCCAATTTTGGATTCACTTTGCCACCTTCCCTTGTATCCCATGGGATCTCATTTTTCTGACCAGTCTGCCATGTGGAGCCTTGTCAAATGCCTCACTAAAGTCTATGTGGACAACATCTACTGCACTACCCTCAGCAATCCTCCTTGTTACTTCCTCAAAAAATTTGATTAAATTAGTTAGACACAACTTTCCCCTAACAAAACCATGCTGACTATCCCTGATTAATTCATTCCTTTCTAAGTGACAGTTTTTCCTGTTTTTCAGTTTTGATTCTAAGAATTTTCCCACCACCGAAATCAAAATGACCGACCTAAAAGTATTTGGCCTACCCTTTTTGCATAATGGTGCAACATTCGCCAGACCTCCAATTCCCTGGTACCTCGCCAGTATCTAGTGAGGATTGGAAAATTATCTCAGAGCATCCACTATTTCCTCCCTGACTCTTTTTAACAGCCGGGGATACAATCCATCTGGCCTTGGTGATGTATCCACTTTCAAAGATGTCACTCTCTCCAGTACACCCTCTGTCACTATGCTTATCGTATCTAATGTTTCACACTTCCCCTCTTTAACTAGAATATCTGCATCATCCATTTCCTTAATCAAGAGGGAGGCAAAGTACCCTTTGAGAACCCTGCCCACATCTTCAGCATCAGCGCACGAGTTACTGTGTACATCTCTGATCAGCCCTACCCTTCTGTTACTTGTTCTCTTGCTCTTAATGTACTGGTAGGAAAATATTTGGGTTTTCTTTGATTTTACCTGCCAATACTTTTTCATATCCTCTTTTTGCTTTCCTAATTGCCTTTCTTACCTCAACCTTGTACTTGCTATATTCCCCTAGGCTTTCTACAATATTAATTTTTTTGTTACTGTCATAAGCTTTCTTTTTCTCCTTTATCTCAACTTGTAAGCTTCTAGATAACCAGCGGACTCTAGATTTGACAGAACCATCCTTCTATGTGGGGACATGTATACACTGTGCCCATAGAATCTTTTGAATGCCTCCCACTGGTCTGTCACTGATTTCCCTTTAAGTAGCTGTAACCAGTCCACTTTCGCCAGATCACCTCTGAGCCTCATAAAATCTGTCTTTCTCCAATTTAGCACTTTCACTCCTGTTCTATCTTTCTCCTTTTCCAATATTATGCTAAATCTAACTACTATAGTCACTGTCTTCAAAATGGTCACCCACTGCTACTTCATCCATTTGCCCAGATTCATTTCCTAAAACTAAATCTAGAGTTGCATTCCCTCTCATTGGGTTTGTTATGTGCTGGTAAAAAAAGTTCTCTTGAATGCAGTTCAAGAATTTGGTGCCTATTAGACTTTTTGTATCCCAGATTTTTGAAATTTGTTCATGGCATTTGGGCGTCACTGACTCGGCCAGCATTTATTGCTCAGCCCTAACTGCCCTTTTCAGAGGGCATTTAAGAGTCAACCATGTTGCAATGGGTCTGGAGTCACATGTAGGCCAGACCAGGTAAGGACAGTAGATTTCCTTCCCAAGAGGACATTAGTGAACCAGATGGGCTTTTACAACAATCAGCAGTGGTTTCATGGTAATCGTTAGACTTTTAGTTCCTGATTTTTATTGAATTCAAATTCCACCATCTGCTGTGGTGGGATTTGAACCGGGGTCCCCAGAGCATTACCCTGGGTCTTTGGACAACCAGCCCAGTGACAATACCACTACGCCACAATCTCCCCTAAAAAAAAAATTAGGGGTCTCCCATTTATAAAGTTGAGGAGAATATTTTTTCTCTCAGAGGGTCACTAGTCTGTGGAATTCTCTTCCCCAGAGAGCAATGGAGGCTGGGTCATTGAATATATTCAAGGCTGAGTTAGATGGATTTTTGATCAACAAGGATATAGGATATTGACCTTCATAATATGAAAGTGCGATCACATACTAGCTGGAGTGGAACTCTAGAATGCAATGCCTGCAAGGCCATGTGAGTAGCCGCTGTCACCCTGCACCATGGGGAAGCCTGCAATCCTGGTGAAGCTGCTTGCTTCCTCAACCTACTTTTCTTGGGCAAGAGATAATGAAATGTATTCAGCTCTCTTTGCAACTGAGCCTCAGTGACCTCTCTTTTGCAACACTGAATGGCGAACTGAGAGATGTTGTAAATATTGCCTGTTCCAGCAAGAAAGGAGCCAAATGCAAAAAATTCATGGCCACAGTCATATTCACAGTCACTGGCAATGCCATCCTTGCCCTGCTTTGAGGCTGCAGTTCAGGCTGAAACAGGTAGCTGATTTCAATGAGCACCTCCCTAGTGAGCCGAAGAAGTTGCACACATTATTCTGTGCTGAGGTTTGATGAGGAGAAATGCTCTGTGGAATCCCTGGATAGATATGGTCTGCTGCTGAGAACCCTCTCCCCTCTTCCTCTTCCCTCTTTGAACAGCTTTTCTTTCTCTGTGTTACCTCTGCACATTCTCCCTGTCATGCTACAGGCTGAGGGGTTGAAAACTACTGCATCCATGACTGAGAGCAAGTGATCCCAGCAGAACCCTTGAAATCAGAATCAAGGGCTCAACGTCTGATCTCTGGATAGTCGTACACCAGAGGTACGAGCCAAGATGAGCTGGGGGGCCTCTTGAAAGTCCCAATGCACTGACTACACGGGAATTGCCTGGGAAGTTTGGACTTCTGATGGGAAATTCCCCTGCATCTGGAGCCCTTTGCAACTTCGAGTTAGAGTGGGAGACTTTGGGTGGAAAAGTTAGGATTAAAACCAGTTCTAACTCCGGGTAATTATATTACTGAACCCTGTCTCCACACTGGACCTTCCAACGAGCCTCACTGACCTGACTGTCCCCACCCCGCCGGCCCTGACCCCAGAATGCATCTGCAACCCTACGCGCCCCCTCGCTCCCCACCCACTTACCTTACACACTTACCTTCTCTCCGTACCTTCTAAAAGTAGGTTTGGGACCTTTAAATTTACTGGAATATAGCAGCTAATACTGAAAAAGGGGGTGTGGCTTGGAATCCCCCACCAATCCTGCACCATGAAGGAAGGACTCCCAGAACAGGTATGCTTCGCATTTCTGAAGAGGCCCAGTTCGCAAGTCCAGGTGAGAAATGCGGAGCTGCAGTGCAAGGTTAAAAAATAAGAGTGAAGTGGAAATTCAATGGTGATTGCCACTCCTTGGAAGATTCGGCCTAAGGTCTTCATCTTGTGCCACACCATTCACTGTAGCCTTCAGCAACTTTAAACCATAAAACAAACCACAATTATTTCTTCAAACTCAGCAACAGCCAGTGGAAAGCAAGCAACAGCTAAACTAAGTTGATGATTCCTTTAAATGGTGCTGGTGTGGGGATCCTTCCCGTATTGAACATTTGTTTAGTTGTGCAAGATTAAAAGAGGGTGTTAGCTGGAGCATTCAATGCAAAAATGGCACAGCTAGCATCGGCGTTAACCGCTGACTGACATTATGATTTGCCTATTCTGCATACTTATGTGGCATGCTCCCAATACCTGTGCAGCACGCAAAAATTTGTGTCCAGTGCGGTCTGCATTTTGATACCAAAATGGCATGTGCAGTTCCGAAAATGCAGGTGATACAGAGCCAAATTTTGCGGCACTAATCTATAAACATCCATAGATTTTAGTCAATTGGCAGATTTTATTCCTGCTAATGCACATAGAAGTTCTATAAGGATTTGGAACACTTAGTCTATTGCATTAGTGGATAGAGGATAACGGTGTAATTTCGTATCAGTGTACAGTACAGGAGGAGCTCTGATTACTAATTGACCTAAGTGTTTTCTACCCAGCAACTTGGGTGAAGAGAAAGTTTGATGAGATCCTTGTCCCTGATTGTTGTCTAATAACGTAGGCAAAAAAAGATGTGTGGATGCTGTCTTCATGCAGGTTTAGTCTTAGCTGTGATGTCAAATAGCTGACTGCCTTAGTTCATGCAGAAAGAATGAAATCTCGAATGGGGTGCCAATAAAAACACCTTCAAAGTTGAAGGTGAGGAGAAAATAATTGAAGACTGAAGTTGAAATATCTTTTGGCCCATTTACTCATTAGAACTTACATATGTCCATATGAATACATTTTCATCTTTCTCCTTATGTATATGTACCTTGTTACCTGTGTTTAACTAGGGTCGGTTCCAGTTGGCTCTTGCATTATTCCGTAGATTCAGCATTCACCCCAGTTTGTTTCAGAAGTTTAAAACTCTTGGCAAGGTAAGTTTTTCTTAGTTTAAAGTATTCCCTCCTTATAAAATAACATAAAACAATTGTATGTTTTAACAAGAAATTATTTGGCAATTTTTGAAAAAATTGTCAATAATAGTAGTCCTTGAGTAAGGTTTATCTCAATGCTTGGATATTGCAGTGATATTAATTGCAGAATATATCCCATGTGAGCTGGAGGGACTCCAGTGCTCATTGTGCATGGAATGATTTCAGACTGGCATGAGAGCAATTCAGGAGCTGCTCGATCTTGAAGACCACACTATGAGCAGAATTTTATAGTCCCCTACTTGCAAGTTTGCAGGCAGGAGGGGCCTGTAAAATTCTGCAGGTGGCCTTCCCGCTGCCCTTCCACCTTCCCTTAACCTGTTCGCAATTTTACAGGGAGTGGGCTTGTCCTGACCCCAATTGAGGCTGCTTCCTACCAGGCTGCAATTTTGAGGCTGCCGGGAAGAGCTCAGGGATAGTAGTGGGAGGAAGCCCAACAGATCACCTGCTTGAGCCTTGGGCATCTCACCCCTTGCCGCTGCCCTCCCCACATAGCCTTGCCATCATGACCCCCACCTCCTTCTACCCTCCAGCCTCCCACCTTCCTTGCCGTGGGACCCTGTACATACCCTGTCCTGTGGGCTCTGGCACTTGTTACTGGAGACTGCTTGTAGTCTCAGCAATGGCTGTGACTGCAGGGCTGCCAGCCAATCTGATTGGTCAACAGCTGTCTGAGGCAGGGCTTCCACCCGAGAAGAGTGAAAAGTCCCATCTCCAGCCAATTAACTCTCCATGCAATGCTTAATGGCGATGGGTGGCAGGGTAGAAAATCCCACTATTAAAAATCCTGCGTTAGACAATCTGTGTCTTAGCTTGTTGTATTTTCTGTTGTTGAGTGCCTCATGAGTAGCTGGAAGCCTGATTTGAAATTGGACTCCTGTTTTCTACCATTGATCTGCTATGGAATATTCCCTGTAGCTAACAGAAACAGAGTAGGCTAGAAGAAAGGTAATCTTTCTTGTTCTCCATAATGTTCTTTTTAAAAGGTTGCATAAAAGCTGGTAGAACAGTTGTTTTATTTACAGAAATATGGAGTACTTTAAACCCAACGTTTGCCTGTTGAGACTTGCATTTCTTTTTTAAATCAAGGGCCAGAATTTTGACGTTGGCGTCAAAAGACGCATGGTGACATTGTGCGTGCATCCTGATGTTAGTGCATGTCATTTAGATAGTACATTTGACAAGCACGTGCCGGAGACGGCTGTGCACCTGCCAAACTGTTAGCGGTCTATTGAGGCCATTAAAAAACCAATTACAGTAGTTATCAATGCTGCCCGTCCAACCTTAAGGTTGGCGGGCAGGCGAAGAGCCCAAGTGGCCTTCACATTTTTCAGGAAACCTCATCCATGGACGGGATGAGGTTTTCTAAAGGTTTTATTAAATAAATACACATTTTTTGCGCAATTTATGAACATGTCCCAGCTCATGTGACACTGTCACATGAGGGGGACATGTCTAAATAATTTTTAACTTTATAATCACTGAACTTTTATTATGTACTTAATCTCCCTCAGGCAATTCTGTGCCTCAGGGAGATTTCTGCGCTCTTTCGTGTGCATGCGCGAAAGAGCGCAGGTCCCAACTCTCCCTCTTCCCCCCACCTGCACAGGTAGCGCTGAGCACTACCGGCCATGCGTCATGCTGGGCGGGCCTTAATTGACCCACCCCTGTAAAATGGCAGTGCGCAGCCGGTCACGGGTGGCAATGGGCTCCGCGCCTGCCTGCACCCGCTTCCGACCAACCCGCCCGACATACAGAAAATTCTCCCCAAGGAAATTTATTGCCTAACTCATAGTTTTGTAAGTTTAGAATCATACCCTGTGGATTTCTCCTTCAGTTTCCTTACAGAGCTTCCTAATTTCCAGATGACTTATTTTCAATTTTTGTGTATTTCTTTTCTTAAAAGAAACTTATTTTTAATTACTTTCCATCTCAATGGATAATATTGAATTAATTCAATTATAATCAAAATCTATACTAGGCACACTGGATTGGTTTCTGAGATGAGAGGCTGCAGGGTAAATTGGGCTGATACTGTTTGGCATTTAGAAGAATGAGAGATGATGTTATTGAAACATCTAATATCCTGAATGGGCTTGATAGGGTAGACACTGAGAGGTTGTTTCCCCTGGCTGAAGAATCTAAAACACAGGACCATAGTCTCAGGATAAGGGGACATTTAGGACTGAGGTGAATAGAAATTTCTTCATTCATAAGGTTATGAGTTTTTGGAATTCTATACCCAAGGGTTATGGATGTTGAATATATTCAAGCTTGAGAGTTTTGATCTCTCAGGGAATCAAGGGATTTGGGGAGCAGGCAGGTAAGTGCATTTGAAGCAGAAGGGCATGATTGTATTGAGTGGCAGAGCAGGCTTGAGGGGCCATATGGTCTACTCCTGCTCCTATTTCTTAACTTCTTTTATTTATGTACACTTTTCATACTGCTTTTTATGTAGCCATTATTACCCAGGTTCATGCCTTTTACCTCTTCAGTACTGTGAAAATGTACACATGACTAGAAACAGTTTATTTTAAAATTGCAAAGAACCCCAGTACAAGGGAATTGATCCTGTTTTTCCATTTTTTTCCTCTGGATTCTTGGATACAAGCATAGGAATATTTCCACCACCTTCTCTTGTGAATAGTTTTAGGAAATAGAGATAGTTTAAGTAAGTTATACTTGTATTTGTGGGTTTTAGGAATGAGTTTTAGCTTTGAGGTTTGTTTGATTTGTATTTCTGTATCTGCGTATTAAGAGAGGTCAAATAGAGTTTTAGTTTCACTTTAAAAGTCTGCTTGCATTCCTATGAGAAATTTACAACCCCTATAAAGTAAAAGTAAACACACAAGAGTAGAAAGAATAGCACTGTCGCTCAGCAACAGGGGGGCCAGATCAGCAGGTTCCTCCCACAGACATACACACAGAACCAGGGAAACAGCAGTTTTAAGTTCAGTTGAAGCCAGGATCCCAGAGAAACTGGACACTGGGAGAGGGAACTGCAGATTTCCCAAAAGAACAAAAAGGTCCCAAGCGAAGAAAAACCCCTAAAATCCAGGAGATTGGAAGAGGGGAAAGTCCAAAGGAGAGCGTGTAGTCAAAGGAAGGTCAGGGACCTAGGAAAAGATCCTGTTAGGTGAAGTTAAGAGTGAGGGGCAGAGAGAAAGGCTTCAAGCTTCAGATTTAAAGTGAGAACAGTTTGCAAGAAGCAAGAAGGTTCAAAGAGGCAATTGAAGGTCTGTAATTCTTTGCCAAGGGCATGTGAAGCAGTGGTGTACTGTTGGCAGCTGAGTCAGTGGAGAGAGTGCTTGGAAGACAGCTTGAATGCATGTGGTGACCCAGGGAGGAGGAACATCAGAAGGAGAGTTGGAAACCCTGGAGGTGAATCCTTGTGGAAGGCATCCAAAGGAAAGCATCGGTTTGGGAGAAGATTCCAAGGCGAGGTCTTGGAGAGTGGAGATTGGAAACCCTTGTGTGGAGGTTGGAATTCAGTGAGACTGGTTGGCCCACGGTGTGACAAGCATCTGGGGGGAGTTGAGAGACCTACAGCATCTGGTTGAGGTGACATCTGTCACTTGGTTTCAGAGTGTGGTGTGTCTGACCACAGCATGCCTATTGGTTCATGGACTGTGTGAAAAGTAGTGTATAAGTTGCTTTTGTAAATTGTGTTATCCTTACAAATCTGTATATATCTGTAAAGGTATAGTTGTGGCTGAAGGAGTATTGTAATATAGTTCATGTTTTTGTGTTTAATAAATGTTTTATGTTTTGTTAAGAGTTCATCAGCTGACTCCTATAACTCTGTTCAGTGGCCACTTTCCATGTATCTAAACAAACAAATTAAAAATTAGGGTCTATCAAGCTGGGTTCCACTCTGGGATCAGGCTTGTCCAGAGGTAACCTCAGCTGGGAATCGTAACATCAAGAATAATATATGAGTATATGAAATAGCAGAAGTAGTCCATTCGGCCCTTTGAGCCTGCACCGCCTTTCAGTAAGATCATGGCTGATCTGTTTGTGTTTCGAATTCCACATTCCCATCTACCCTGATAACCTTTGATTTCCTTATCTAACAAGAATCTATCTACCTCTGCCTTAAAATTTTTCAGTGACTCCACTTCCACCACCTTCTGAGGTAGAGAGTTCCAAAGTCATGCAACCCTCTGACAGAAAAATATTCTCCTCATCTCTGTCCAAATAGGGCGGCCGCTAATTTTAAAACAGTGGCCCCTTGTTCTAGGCTCACCCACAAGAGGAAACATCGTTTCACCCTTGTCAAGACCACTCAGGATCTTATATACTTCAGTCAAGTCTTCTAAAGTAAGTGGTGGGAGGTCTTATGGTCATAGCTGATGTTTATTGCTGCGTAAACCAAAACCCAGAGGGAAACTTGGCTTATGGGCCATATCCTTTTTTTTTGTATTCTGAAAACAAGAAGACAATATACTGATCTCAGCAGCAAGAAGTCCAGTACATTCCACCACAAAAACTCCCTACTTGGTCAGGCCCACAAGCAAACAGATTCCAGGCGACAGTCCCGTATAGATGTTTAACTATAAAAATCCAGTAATATTACCCAAGGCAAACTGCTGTGGCTTTAATAGAAACATACCACATAACTTCTAACTCTCTTCCATTCTGCTGTGGGAACCCAAACCTTCAGAACAAAACTGCTTTTTGCAGACCAAGACTTTTCTGGCTTGACTGGATGGCTGATTCAAACTGTACGTTCTCCCTGCTTAGAGCTACAGCTAACAGCTCCCAGCTCAGCTCCAGCTAACAGCTAGAGTGCACAGCTACAGCAGCTCAAACAGTTACTCTAAAATATAGATAAAAACCAATGTTTTTATCTCTACTCTAAAATATCCTTGTTTCCCCTTTTGTCTCGGATTCCATTGTTCTCATACTTATTTAAAACTCAAATCCTTCCAAATATAAAATCTTTCATGTTTCTATTTTGTCTTTGCTTTAGGGTCAATAAAATATGATAACCCCTCCTCTGTTTACCTATGGAACTTCTGCAAGGTGCAAACATGTTTTTTCACCTCTGACTTCCCTTTGATATTCAGACAAACTCTCAACTTATCTAAAAATGCAAATGTTAGATCTAACCCTGCCACTTGTACCTCAAACCTAACGCCTCTATCCTTTTCACGTTTTAAGCTCCCCAGACAATCTATCTCTAGTAACCTTTGCCCAGCTTAATTAAATCATTTACGCACACACACAGCCTCCTTCACAGAATAACACAATGTTCCGCCAAAATATTAAAAAAACGCGCCTATTTCTCACAGTAGAAAATACCAATGAAACCTGCATCGTAGATCAGCATGACATGCACAGCTTCTTCCAGGTCGCCAGAATCTATGGACCAAAGCCAAATGGTCATCTCCCCTTGACTGAAGACAGCAATACTCTGCTCAAAGACGGTGTAGCTATCCAAGAGAACCACTCCCAGAACCTTCTCAATCAAGAATCAACAGTATTGGACAAAACCATCCAAATAATCCCTCAACAGCTTGAGAGATCATATTTGGGTATGCTGCCCACACTTGCTGTGATAAAAAAGGCTATCCAACAGATGGAGAATAACAAGTTGTGTAGTCTAGATAACATTCTTGCAGAGATAAAGCTGGTGGTCATGAACTCTTGCTCAAACGGTCAAATAGCCTTTATTGATCTGTCAAAGGCCTTCGACTCCATCAATTGCGAAGCCCTTTGTAAAGTCCTCCAGAGACTTGGATGTCCATCAGAATTTTTTACTATCCTGCGACTCCTGCATGATGGTATGACAGCAACCTTGCTTTTCAATGGATTTGAGACTGAGCCCTTTCATATCTAGAGAGGCATCAAGCAAGGCTGTGTGATTGCAACAACTGTCTTCACTATTTAACTCAGCCTGGTCACGGAATGCATTCATAACCAACTTCCACATGGGGTGCTGATTGAGCTCCAACTCAATGGGAAGCTTTTCAGCCTCAACAGACTAAGAGCCAAGACTAAGGTGACCCTCCAGCATATCCAACACTTACAGTATGCTAACAATTGTGCAGCTGTGAGCCACACTGCGAGCAACATTCAGACCATCCTCAACCTGTTCAACTCCTCATATCGGAGGGTTGGTTTCTCACTTAACATCAAGAAAACAAAAATCTTTCAGCAGCCTTGGCCTGGACAAGCACCTGCATTACCAGCTACTGTTATCGATGAGGAAACTTTGGAAGTCATTGAATACTTCTCATATCTCAGCAGCTACCTTTCGGGAAAAAACACCACTGAAGTGGAGATCCAGCACAGAATTAGCTGTACCAGCGCACCTTCCAAAAATTGCTTAACCAGGTCTTCGACAACAGAGAATTATATAAGAGACAAAGGCTTTACAACTCTACAACGCTGTTGTTGTCACCACCATTATATATGGCAATGAGACTTGGGTCATCTATCAAAGGCATGCCCGGTCACTGGAGAATTTCTACCAGTGGTGCCTCCGCAGGATACTCAAAGTCAAGTGGGAAGACAGGTGAACCAGCATCCTCATCAAAGCCAATTCCTCCAGCATCGTAACTATGATCATACAAAATCAGCTCTGCTGATCTGGACACTGTGTTGGCATGCCAAAATAATCGGCTTCTGAAGCAGCTTCTCTTTTCACAACTTAGGAATGGCACCTGATCTGAAGGAGGAGAGAGAAAATGGTTTAAGGAAACTCTGAAGGCCTCAATGAAAAGGGGACAAATTGACATCAGTGTACGGGAGGAACTTGCCTCTAATCGTGCCATGTGGTAGCACCTCTTCCAACAAGCCGCAACACAGTTGGAAACTAATCGCATAAACTCTGCAGCGACATGAGCGGAAGGAGAGAGAGAGCAGAACCCAGGTGTGGGAAACCCCCTTCCTTAAGGCAACTCTTGTCTTCTCTGCCCAAAGACCTGTGGCTCCAGGATTGGTCTGTTGAATTACTTGTGGACACACATATCATGAAACATGGCAGACGTCATCCTCCTTTCGAGAGACTGATGGTGGCGATGACAATATGCACTCGATGAGCTGTAACCCACAGGGCTACAGGCCAGAGCTGGAAGATAGAATAAGGTGAGATTGCTCATTTTTGGATGGAACAGGCACAATAGGTTGAGTGCCCGCCTTCTGTGCTGTGAATTTGCTATTTCTGTGAAAGCAGATACATATTTTCTGCCATTGTTTCCCTCTTTCCCATTGTAAAGGTTCCATTTTTGGGAACATTTTTAAGTAAGCAAAAGAATTGAACAATGTGTATAGTCCTCTTCCTAGATTCAAAGGCAATTGATATTTCAAATTTCCTTTCTTATGATCTTCCAGTTTCTTTTTCTCTTAACCTTTGAAGTGGCTAATTTTTTAATCATTCGGTTATACTTTTAGCTCACTTCATGCATTTCTAAGTTTTAACATCAGCTTCTTACTTCACTGTTCTGTATGTGCTCCCTGCCTATTTTGCAACTTTTAAAATTTGCAATATAAACAAATTACATAAATCAGTAAAACATCACAGCATGTTAATGAAGAATGGAGAGCAAAACACAACTGAAGTGTTCAAAGTAACCACATGAAACTGCTAAAATACCACTGTAAAAGCCTGTGAAAGTTTTGGCTTTGCAAGCATTTTATTTTTCTGTAGTTTTCTTTACTCTGATGTACTTCCAAATAAATCATCCCCATTTGTTCAGTTATGGAAGTTGCATCTGTTAACTGTGTGGCATTTTAATGTCTATGTTCTCATAAAATTAAATCTTAGCATCTGTTTCCCAGATTCTTAAGTTGCTATCACCATTTAATAGAAGGCAAGACAGAACAAAGTGTGACTTGCACCCTGACTATAGTCAAAATTTAGTACACTGCTGACATAATTCAGTTCTCATCTTTTGAATGTGGATCTATGAGTCTTCCTGTCCACTTCAGTCATAAAATATTTATGAAAATTCAACAGGTATGAAATCAGACCCTGCAGAAATACTTCACTGCATTCAAAGTCATGGAAATTGTGTAATAAATGTTGCTGCCATTTTTTGTCACTCAAGGGGCTCTAACATTCAGTTTATAGTAGCAAAATCCTTATGATTACACTGTTAGAACCTCTTGGACCTCTGTAGAGTGCCATAGATCCTTAACTTTTGATATCATCTAAACTTAGACCATATATTCATAACAAGATATTTATTCAGCATGGACAGAGCTATGTGCAGAGTTAGGCGAATCTGCTAAATGGATTGGCAACGGAGAATTTGTGAGAGTGGGAATTTTGTGCAGATCGGGAAGGTGATGCTAATTTTTTTAAATCAAAAGGGAGCAGTGACTCTGTAAATAGAGTAATTAATTAGGCCTAGGAGAATAACATTAACATTAATTAAATATAGAAGAGTGACATTAAGAGGATCCAAACTGCATTGAATAAAAATCTGGGATACATAAATAATGAAATATTAAATAGGAATAAGACACGAAATGAAAACACATATATAAAATACAAGCAGATAGACTTTTAAGAACAATTATGGTACACTTGAATAAAGGCAAAATACTGTGGATGCTGGAAATCTGAAACAAAAACAAAAAACGCTGGAAAAACTCAGCAGGTCTGAGAGCATCTGTGGAAAGAGAGACAGAGATAATGTTTGGAGTCCATATGACTCTTCTTCAGATCTAAAGGGAAGTGGAGATGTGGTGAAATATATGCTGATTAAAGGAGGTGGAACCAAAAAATGCTGGAAAAACTAACTTGAAACCTGTTGCCTGCAATTTCTGTTCAATAAGGGAACTCCAAGATGCTTCATCTGTCTTGGATAACCACATGTCCACATCCTGGTGGTTTCTGAGCTTGAGTGGCAGGAGTCATTGTAGGTAGGGCATTTAGCGGAATTCCCTGACATGCAGATTCCAATTTGTGTTCACCCAAGTAGCTACAGAGAGCTCAGGAGAATCGTTAAGTGGCCAAGCTGCAGGTTAAGAAGCGGCAGGCAGTGCAGGAACTCTCTGGGAGAGTAGCACTCTTAAAATGATTTTCAATCCTGAATAATGGTGAGGGTGAGGATACTTCAGGGAACTGTAATCAAGAGGACATCCACAGTAGAGTGGGACAAGTGACTGCATGGGGACACAGCAGTGTAGAAATGCAGTTGTCATAAAGGATTTAATAGGGTTCAGGACAGTGTTTCTGCAATGGCGTGCGAATGCTTCATGGCTTGTTACCTTCCTAGTGCTAGGGTAAATGATATCACTGAGAGGATGCACAACATTTTAAGGAGGGGTGGGCATCAGCTGGAAGTTGAGGTCCTTGAGGCAACCAATGACTTAAGAAAGGAAAAAGGTTTGTTTTTTAGGCAGAGCTTCTGGAGCTTGGGAAGAAATTAAAGCACAGTACTCAAAGATGGAAGTGTACCACCATTTTTCTTAAGAATCTATCTGCTTTTATATATATGTGTTTTCATCTAGTGTCTTCTTCCTATTTAATCTCTACCATGGACTAGTGAGTATAGGAAGAGGAGGATAAAACAGGTCAATGTGTAGCTGGAGTATTGGTGCAGGAGGGAGGAGTTAACGTTTCTGGGATATTGGGACTACTTTTGGTGTAGGAGGGATCTGTTCAAGGTGGTAATGTTTCATCTCAACAGAGCTGGGACTTATGTCCTTGTAGGAAGTTTAGCTGATAATGGGGTGGGTTTAAACTATTTTGAAAAGAAGATTGGCATCAAGATGAAACACTCGAGAGGAGAAAAAAAATGCACAGAGGACCAGGGGAGACAAATAGCACTAAAGTATAGTTTAGAAATGGAAGGGATCAGACAGAGAGTAAATGCGAAGCACCCTAAGATGGCTTTGGAGTGCGTGTGCATAAATAGACACATGAGAAGTAATGGCCTGGATTTGCTCCGAGAACCTAACCCATGGAGAGAAAACACCAGGAGGTCAGATTTTTGTTCCGAGGGAGCAGGGGTGGTAAGCTTGGTTAGAAGTCAGGCATGCTGCCCCAGAACAAAGGGTGGTGGAGGGCTGGGCAGAAGACTTGCCTCTGTACATGGGCACTTTGGTGAAGTTATTGAAAAAAATGAAGAAAACAAAAAACAGCCCTCACCCCCGCACATACTCCCCATGCCCCATCCATGTCAACCTTTGCCACCTTATGCCCCCCACTTACCTATGGCTCCTCATATTTCCAATGCCACCCTCTGTCCCTCTACTCAGCCCCTATGGTCCCTCATACCCCAATTCCACCCTATGCCCCCTACCCACCCCCATATGACCCCTTGTACCCCAATGCCACCCTGTGCCCCTCTACACACCCCATGTGGCCCCTAATACCCCAAATACCAAGTTGTGCCCCCCACTCATCTCCTTGGCCCTTCATAGCCCCATGCTAACTTCATGCCAGCTTATGCCAAACCATACCCCACCCACTACCCTTTGCCTTTACCCTCTCACCTAGTATCCACCATGGGCAAACCTCAGGAGTCTTGCTGACACAAAATAAAGTTATGGGCGAATTTTTCACTCGGCATGCGGGTGCACGCCCAACACACTCAAGCGTAAAATAGCACGTGATGATGTCGAACGAGTGTCCTGACGTCATTGTGCACTCGTGAGATATTTCAGTCGGCGGGCACATGCGGGTTCCAGAGCTGTGCCCGACATTAATTAAGAGGCCAGTTAAGGCCATTAAAAAGTCAATCGATGCTGATTTTTCATTGCCCGTGTGATTTCATGCTTGTTGCACGTGCAAAGGGGGCAGGCGGCCAGCCAACAATTTCAAATATCCCATCCATGGGCAGGATAAAAAGGGTCAGCAGAATTGTTAGTGTGAGGAGTTTGGTAGATAATTTGCTGCTGGTGACTTATTGGTATATGGCAGCTTCATCTCTGTTCGGGGTTTTATTGTTAGCATTTCCAGGCTTGATTTCAGGAGGACCCTGGACAATTCAGACCTTGTGGACCCTTCCTGGTATCAGGAAGCCTTCTGTTACCCTGGTAATGGGGATTGTGGTCTCAGCTGGTGGCACCTCCTCTGAGGAGGAAGAGAGGGGTAGAAGAGAGAGGAGGCCAGGTGTTCCTATGCAGCTTCCAGCGCAGCAACCTGTGAGAAGAGAAGTGCAGGCACAGGGGGCGCAGGGCCAGCTGGCTGTCCAAGGGACCACAGAAGATGTCACTATCCTGCTGCCAAGGTTTACAGGCAGCAATGTAATATGTCCGAGGTGCAATGCCAAAGGAGGCTGCACCTCTCAAGAGAGGCAGTGACCTCCATCTATAAGATCATTGGGCCTGAGATCACTTCCAACTGTGTGGGTGGAAACCCCATGCCAGTGGCCGTCAACTTCTATGCATCCGGCTCTTTCAAGGGGTCACTGGGGGATCAGTATGGTTTCCCTCAATCAGCTGTCTACAGTTGTATCAAGCTAGTGCCATAAGCTCTGTTCAGGTGCGGACTGACCTTTATTCTTTATCGTACATACAAGGCCAGCCAGGCTGAGCGAGCCAGAAGCTTTGCAGCGATTGCTGGGTTCTCCCGCGCCCAGGGTGAAATCAACTGAACACATGTGGCCATCAAGGCGCCAGCAGGTCAGCTGGGTGCCTTGGTCAACAGGAAGGGCTTCCACGTGAAGATAGTGTGTGAGCCCAGGATGCAGATTCTATAAGTCTGTGCAGCATACCCTGGCAGCACCCTGAGACACTCCCAGGTGCTGAGGCTCTTCAGTGCTCCAGCCCGACCAAATGGATGGCTGCTGGGTGACAAGGGCTATCCCTTTAAAAGGTGGATAATGACGCCTCTCCACCACCCAAGAACATAGGCAGAGCAGCAGTATAACAGGAGCCTTGCCTCCACAAGGGCTGTGACAGAGAGAAGATCTTCTGAAGATTTGCTTCTAATGCCTGGACCGTTCAGGGTGAGCACTACTATACCCCCCAGAGCGGGTGTCACTGATGGCGGTCACATGCTGCACTCTCCATAATCTGGCACTGGCAAGGTGGGTCCCACTGGAGGGAGAGGATCTTGATGCAGCTGCACTTGATGAATCCAGTAGTGAGTCCGAAGAAGAGCACGGTGAGGAGAACGCTGAGGGCGTGGAAGCAGACCTCTGTACCCTCCATGGAGGCAGGGACGCCTTGATCCAATATTCCTTTAGCTAGGTTGCCAAATAAGTGCCACCACCTCATGCCAGGGCTGCCGCCTCCATCCTGGATGTCTGAAATGACCCTTTCATTTGAACCCAAATTCCACTCAGTGCCTGTGCAATAAAGTTTTGAGCCACTGATGTCCAACGTTACATGCTGGCGCACCCTGCACCACATTAAATAAAAAAGCTGAAGCATACTCAGGCTATTATGACAAAAGAAAACGTGATCAGTCCCTCTTGTGCTCATGGTGTCTTAAACTTATGTTTGAGAGTGCTACATCTTGGTGTTCCCGCTTTGCTGGCATCGGCATTGGAGACAGCCTGCTGACTCTGCTGTCCTGTTGGCCTTGATGACCTTGATGGTTGTCCTCTGGGCAGTGGAGTCTGTGATGGCCCCACCTGGTAGGGAGCAGCCAACTCCATGGCTGGCATCTCCCTAGTCACCGCAGCCTCATCAGATGCCACGGTCACTGGCAGAAGGGTGGAAGAGCTGTTGCCATCACCCAGAGCACCCTGATAGTAACCCACAAAGATGACACACAGCTCATGTGCCAACGTGAGGTTGCTCTGGACCTCCCTGCTCACCATTGATGGATGGGCAGCTAGCTGGGATACTGGGTGCCTCATCCATCTCCCACACTGACTGAACACCTGAGATCAGTGCCTGTGTGAGGATTTGCAGGTCTGAGCACAACCCCAGGAACCCCTGATTTTGTCCCTGGAGCTGCCTCTCCATGAGAGTTGCCACTCTCTCAATGGAGGAGGCAGTGCGCTCGGCCATGAGTGTCCATGCAGTACTCATGTTCTGCATGGATTCCTCCATAACGGAGACCATAGCATCCATACCCTCATGGATCTCCGCCAGATCCTCCTGGACATCTCACTGCACATCCAGCATCTGCCATCTAATGGATGACTCTGCCTTCAACTAAGCATCATCCTGGTCTCCAGCAGTCACCAACTGCCAGTGCCCTGGGCATTCTCTGCCTCCGCCTGCACCTCAAATGAGTGTGAAGTACCTTCACTGCTGTGCACCGTCATTCCAGCTGAAGATCTAACGCCCACCGAAGCGCTGGTAACTGCACTGGTGCCTGATTCAGAGAGCGGGTGTGACGCAGGTGCATCTGGAGTCTGGTGGTCCTCTGGCGTCAGGGGTGGGTCTTCGGAGTCCTGCAATTGGGTGTGTGGTGGCAAACCTAAGGGAGAACAATGACATGTCATTAGTTTAAGTCATTAAGTCATCACACTGTAACTGTGCATGCCAGGTGCCCTGGTGAGATTATAGAGATCTGCATCATTGTGTCATCATCTCTTAACGATCAATGGGGAATCCAGTTTTGAGGCTGCCATCAATGATGAGACTACACAAGAATGTTTGCATCATCTGAAACTTGTACCTCTGTGCACTGCACTCATACCTTTGTCTGACATCTCAGCCTCTCCATGGTCAGTTGGCTGAGGCATGTGGCGCCTTTCTAGTTCCAAGGCATCCTGCTTGTATCTGCTTAGCATTAGGAGGTTAGTGGGGCCTCCACCAGTCCACGATCTTTCAATGTTGTTATGGGCCATCTTCTCCTGAGAGGACACAGCGCCGTTGCAGCCTAGCCAACTCCACCTGAGGAGCACCTTGCTGGACACATCCAAGTTGTGGCCCTCAAGCTACAAGGCACTCAGTCTAAGCAGCCAGGGCTCACCCCCTTGGCCAGCTCCAGCATCATTGACAGTTGACACACCCCTGAGCTCCACATGGGGATGGCCAGCCCTTAATGCTTCAACACACTGATCCATGCCAACATGGTACTCACCCTTCCTGAGTACAGCAGGTCGTTAAAGCTCTTGCAGCACTGGACCCAGGTGCGCTGCACAACATCATGGCTGCTGACCAGCACTGCCACCTTTTCCCAGTGTCTTTTTGTAAGGTGCGGTGGCCTCCTCCTTCAATCCCTGGGGACAAGTGGAAAACTGGGGTGCCGAGTGCTCACCCCACCTGCATTCCTGCCTGACGTCTGCAGCCGCTTTGGAATCCATAATTTCTGATCATCTGCTGACAACACTGAAGATGTCTTCCTCACCGGCATTCTTCCAGGGTCTGACAGTGCCAGTTTTAAACCGGCCGCCGGGTTGCCATTGGACCCCGCGGCCAACAGGCCCCCACCCACCCCTTCTGACAATTAGGAGCTGCCGTTCATGCTCGCCAGGCTTTAATTGGCCCGCCAGCGTGAAATTGCAGTTGGGGGCTGATCATGGGCAGTAGCCCATTTCCTGGCCGCTGCGGGGCCCACCGATCATGCCCGCGTGCTGAGCGAAAAATTCTGCCCTATGTGTGTATTGATATTGTCACCATTTTAAAAAATCACTCATTAATAAAAAATAAAATACTTTGAAATTCCTTCATCCAATCTCTTATGAAAACAAACATGTCTATTCAATAACTACTTGGAGCTGCAATTCAAACTGCTCACTTAACAGGCACCCCCCTGTGATAATGTTAGGTTATAAAATCAATCATGCAGCTCAAATCTTAGGCTTATGTCAACAGAGTGAAATATCAAGCACTGATTTTTTTATAACTCCACATTTTTTCCAATATTTAAAGCCTAGCAGAGTTAAATCCCTTAACAGCATTGACAACTATTTGACAGCTCTTTGACAGTTCCACTGATTTTATGCACTTTTAGCACACACACATGTCTACTTTAACAATCCTAAAGGGGACCTTACCTATCCAAAGGGTACATGACCTCCCCCCCAGTGTTGCCTTACCTCTCCTAAAGGTCTCCCGAGACTATACCCAAAGGGGTACCTTACCTCTCCAAAAGGGTACCCTGGCTATCCAAACAAATGCACAAGGATCAGACCTGCTCCTACCAGGTCTAATCTGCACACTTTGGGATTCAGACAGTTACCTCATTGAAACCACACGATTGGAGTTAGCTGCTGATTTATATGGGCAGCTGCCTCCAGGAACCACACATGTGGGATTTATAACCTACCCACTTTCACAACGCCAGCCCCTGTAAAATGACGGCGGCCGGGTTTGGGGGCAGGTCCTCTGGATTCAGGCCTCTGCGGCATTTTCTTGCAGATGGAGAGCCTCTGAGTGAAAATTCAGGCCAACGTTGCTAGACTGTAGGTACAAGTTGCCTCATAGGACTGTGATATAGTGGGAATAACAGACCTGGTTTAAAGAAGGGGAGGATTGGGAACTTGATACAAGGTATTCAAGAAAAGGAGGAAAGGAAAAAAATGGAGGTGGTGGTATTGGTTAAAGAAACTGTTATAGCACTGGAGAAGGGTAATTTAGTTTAGGGGTCAAAATTGTCATGTTTCTATAAGATAAAGGCACCAATCATTCAAAAGGGATTGTGTAAACACGTTTGGTTTCATTTATTTAAACTAGGCACATGAGAACATACATATATATATATATATATACATAGAAAGCTTGAAGACATCAGCAGAGCTATGTGTGCTGTGTTCTGCTCACAGGCCAACGTGAAACTAAGACTGGATCACATGACACACTCTTTAAGTGATGTAATGCTGCTATCCCTCAAAGGCATATTACAACAAAAATTGGAGTATATGTGCCTATTATAATCTGTAGGAGCAATAAAGGAACTGTTGCATTATTGGGTGGATACTATAGGCCACCAAATAGTGTGGAGGAGATAGAGGAGGCTTTTTAGGCAAGTTGTAGAAAACTGCAAGAACTGTGGAGTAGTGATAATAGGGGACTTCATTTATCCTGAAATAGACTTGGCTAGTAACTGTGTAAAGGGCAAAGAGGGGGTGAGATTTTTGAACTGTGCACAAGAGAACTTTCTTCAACGTGTTTCCAGCCCAAACTAGAAAGATGCAATGCTGAATTTAGTCCAGGGAATGAAGTGGGGCAAGTGGAATATGTTTCAGTGAGAGAGTATTTGGGGAACAGTGATCTCAATATTACTAGATTTAGAGAATAGCTATGGAAAACTACAAGGTACAGTTAAGTGTAAAACTGCTTAACTGGAAGAGGGTTAATTTTCAATGAGCTGAGAGAGAACCTGGCCCAGATGGATTGGAATCATAAAGTTGTAGGCAAAATGATGTTTGAGTGTTGGGAGGTCTTGAAAAGGGAGATAGTTTGGGTACAGAGTAGACACATTCCCACCTGGGGGAAAGAAAGTGCACCCAAAGCTAGAGAGCTCCCTGGAGGACAAAGGATGTAGGGATTAAAATAAGACAGAAAAAGCAGGTTTATGACAAATATAAAGTTCATAATATAGCAGAGAACCAAGCTGAATAAAGATAGTTCGGATGAAGTCTATTAAGGCAATGAGGTGCAAAAAGAGAGTGTGAGATTAGATTAGAGGTTAATTTAAAAAAGAACCCAAAGGCTTTTTTATAAACAAAAGAAGGGTGGAGTTGTTCAGGTGTCAAAAAAGCGACCTTCTTGTGAAAGTAGAAGGTATGGCTGAGGTCCTAAATGAGTACATAGCAGGGTATCCCTCTCTAATGAAGACAAAGTAGCAGTAAAGGAGGAGCTTGTACTGATACTGAATAGGGTAAACATCACAGGAGGCATTTCAAGGTTGGCAGTCTTCAAAGTAGAGAAATTATCTGATCTGGGTGGGATACATCCTCAGTTACTGAGGGAAGTAAGGGTGACAATTGCGGAGGCTGCGGTCATAATCTGGATATGAAGGTAGATTGACTGGAGTGTTTCAAATTTTGGACCCCTGTTTAAAAATGGGAATGGGATAGACGTGGAAGTTATAGTACCATCAGTCTAATGTGCTGAAATTTTTTAAGTATTAATCCAGAACAAAATTAATTGACATTTGGAAAAAGGGTGGGTTAATAAATAAAATTCAGCAGAGATTTGTTAAAGGCAATAAAAATAAAAACAAAAACTTGTTTCCACTGTGACCTCATTTTGATGCTTCAAAATTAGCATGATCCTATTTCCATCAAAAACAAAACAGCAGGATAGTAACATTCAATATTTAGTTAATAAAGTTTGCACATTAAATATAAACATACAGAAATCTGTGTTTATAAACAATTTTGTGAAAATGTTATCTCATGTACTCACTGGGCTAAATGAGACACATGAATGTTGCAACACAGTCTCTCAAAATCTGGCAGTGTGGTTAATATTGCACATCTAGGGTGGAATCTTGTGCCCTCTGTGGCGAATTTGGTCGCAGGTCAGTATTTAATTGGGCAGGAGGGTGCCAGGTCAGGTTTCCTCTCTACTATCTATCTTCAGCTTGGTTCTCTACTGTCTTATTAACTTTATATTTGTCATAAGGATCCTTTTTTTTCATTTTATTTTGATCGCTACATCTTTTGCCACCTTCTCAACTCCACCCCAATTAAGGTTCTCATTCCACTGCCTGCAGCAGTAGCGAGGGCTTGCCATGCTGGAAGCACAACAAGTAAACCCTGGCGTTTTTGCTTGTGGGTTCCCAGGGTGGGAAGGGATCCCTCATTCAAAGGCACTTAATCCATTGAAAGCCACTCCCAGTCCTTGCTGCCAGCCACCCTCAACCCATGACCCTCTTTCTGTCAACACTCACCTGTGCCTGGGCTCCTCAATTCGAGGCCTCGGGTGGGTGTAGCACCACCAGCAGTCACTGCCTCCCCAGAGGTGCTGCTGAGTACAGAAGAGCTGCTGGCCTTGAGCTACTCTCAGTGGACCTCAGTGTGAAGCAACAACACTTCATGATCAGACCCCGCAATTTTGCAGATTGATGCACCCGCTGCAATACTTCTCCTAGGTCTGTGTTCAGTTCTTTCGTTGCTAGTTATTCCCGGTGAATCATGCAGTGAGTCCAAACAACACAGAGCAACTCTCTTCACCACAGCACGCAGACTGACTTGGGGCCTGGCCATAGAACACCATCAGCACAAAATCCAACCATGTAATCCCAGGGAATATTTTTGTCCTTCATGTACCCTGTAACACATTGAATATTCATTGTGCTGTTTCATGATCAGGATGCAGGTGACAAAACAGAATGTCTTTAAGAATACTTTTCTCCCATAAATATCGCACAAATGCCTGCATCATGCCCCTCAATGCTCACATCAGTTTGAAAAGCAGAAGCACGTGTGAATTTTAGGTGTTCCACTAACGTGGTTTCCTGATCAGTTGCAATTGCCTCAATTCTTCACTTAATGGTGTTGTTCGAGAGGGACACAGCTGCAAGTCCATTTGCCTCTGCCTCCACAACTTTATTTTAACCAGATTGATTGCAGCAGATAAAACCAAAATTTTGAAATCGTATGAGGCTTTTTTGCTTGTGCAATCTGATAGCTCACCTCAAAAGATGCTCTTTGAGTTTGTTCAGAAACGGGGGGTTACAGCCCTCTTAAACTGAACTTGTTGCTGCAAAAGCTTGTCTTATTGGCATTGGAAAAATGATTGTGGTTTCCTGACATGTTCCTTGTGAATGGTCTCTAACTGTCACTTAAGCTAATTTGGCTTTATGATTTGGCTAGACAGCACTTGGGGACAAATGACAATTTCTTCAGATTTAGCAAAAAATACTCATGAACCCATCCTCAAGGAAAGCCTCATCATATTTACAGACTCATTTCTTACCTCCTTGTTTCTCATTTGCAATGGAGTCAGAAGGCTCACTGCTGGAGGTAGAAGTTCTGCATAAAAATTTGTCCATGGTGTTAGATGCAAGCTGCTGGTAATTATCAAAATGACTCAGTCTATACAGCTCCAGATTAGACTTAGTTTAGCAAGATAAGCACCTTGCCATAAGGAAGTTCTGGACCTTTCCACCCAGGAGCTTCTTCATGGCTCCTCCCCCTCACCCCAACTCTCCACTTGCAGCATGATTTCCCTCCCCCACTCACTGATCTTCCAATTGGGACTCCTGTTGATCTGTTGATCGATGTGTCCCTGTCATGCTTGGGGTCACTTGAAGATACTCTCCCCTCCCTTCCCCTTTCAGTGAACCTGGGCCAGAAAAATTAATCGGGAATGCTAATGGCAGACACTGACGCTGCCTGTATGCGACTCATTCACTCCCCTCCCCTCTCAGCAAACCGGGGCCAGAAAATAAATTTTGCATGCAGGCATATCGTGGAGCCTCGGAGCTGGTCCCAGGACTTTCCCTACAGTTTCCATTCAACAGTCATCATTGCTGCCTTGGGCTTAAGAGCCCAGTGGCTTGTGGGGTGAGGCCCATGGTTTGAGAATCCTGAGCTAGAAATACTCAGCAGGTTAGGAAGCATTTGTGGAGAGAAACAGAATTCACGTTTCATATAGAGTTAAGGATCATCTCAACCTGAAACATTAACTGTGTTTCTCTTCAAAGATGCTGCATGGCCTGCTTAGTACTCCCAGCATTTTTGTTTATATTTCAGATTTCCAGCATCCAGAGTATTAGTGTTAAAGCCAAATCATGTTTGACTAACTTGGTTGAGTTCTTTGATGAAGTAAATGAGCAGGCTGATTAGGATAGTGCCATTTATGTTGGCTGGAATTTTCCACCCCCGTTGCCATCGGGTATCATGGCGAGCATGAATGGACAATATGGCCATAAGGCCAAAAATTGGTTTTACGCTGTTGTGAAGCCAGTTTGTGATCATCCACTCTGCCCATCAATGGCGGGCCGCATTTCCCAACGCTGGACGTCAGAAACATAATTTTAATACATTTGCATCTAATTATAAGCCTAGCTCACCAGAATCATCCCCCCACGCTGGATCATCCATGCACGTCGGTGTGATTGCACACTTACATGTTTCACAATTGTACATAAGCGACATGCACCTGGCGAGCTGACGTTGAGATTTGTTTGCCTACCTTGCTTCGGGCAGCACTCATGGTCATTAGTGCCAGGCTTTGCAGACAGCACCACATTGCTTTAAGATGGGCTCACAGGCATGTCTCTACCTGCCAAATCAGCCATAAGGCGGGGGTGTCATTTTAATGGCTGCCAGTCTAAGGCTTGCTTGGGGAAGGGGGAGAAGTAGCCTCAGACAAGAGAAGAGGCTGCAGGATGAGGGCTGTACTGGGGAAGGGGGGTAGCCCAGGCCATGTTGATCTGTGCAACTGGCCTCAAGATTGTGAGGGCTGAGTAGGCAGTCTCCAGAGGAGATGAGGCCAGATGATGTTGGGAGGGTGTGTGTGAGAGAGTGAGTGGTGATGTCCCTTGAACTGGTAGTGAGTGACATGCCAGTGAATGTGTGATGGTCTTGAGTGTGTGAATTTAGAGTGAAGAGATGGTTGCCTTACCCTGGCAGCACGAATGAAATCATTCATCTATTTTCTGCACTGGATGGATGACCTCTTCTATGCATCATTGGCACTGACTACCTCTGCCACCACCTCCCAAGTTGGAGTGGTGAGACTGATGGGCCTCCTGCAGCCAGAGCGGGAGTGGAGGACCTCACGGTGTCCAGAAGACATCCTAGGGATGCATCACTGAATCAAGGGGCTGCACTCTTCTTGGCTGTTGGGGCCATGCCTTCACCGGTGCCCTCCTGGGCTGCAGGCATTGAGAAGTGTGCAGGCAGCTGCAGTTTAAATATGGCACCCTGCATGAGGAAGCGGTGTGGCGGGCAAATCAGAGGCTGCCCACCAGTGAGATGGCGTGTTTCCTGTGGCTGCATAATTAATGAGGTGGGAATAGCATGATATGGCGCGAAAAGCTGCCATTGCAGTCGGTGGGAAAATGTACATTTTCCCACCTGCCATGGCAGTTAGTGCAAATCTGGGATGATTACGCCCGTTGTGTTTATAGACTTTCAAAAAGTGTTTCATAAAGTACCATAAGATTGTGTGAAAGGTTGGAGAGGGTACAGAAGAAATTTACTAAAATGGGACCGGGGTGAAATACTGCAGTTATGTGGAGGAATTGGAGAAGCTGGAGTTCTCCTCCTTAGAGCGGAGAAGATTAAGAGGAGATTTCATAGAGGTGTTCAAAATTATGAATTGTTTCGATAAAGTAAATGAGAAGAAACTGTTCCAGTGGCAGAAGGATCGAAACCATATTTAAAGCGATTGACAAAAGAACCAGAACCAAAATGAGGAAACGTTATTTCACCAGCAAAGTTGTTATGTTTTACATAGGATTATTAGGATATATGGGACAGAAGCAGGCCATTTGGCCGAACTAATCTGTGCCAGTGTTTATGCTCAACTCGAGCTTTCTCTCATCTTCTCTCATCTAAATCTACCATCGTAACCATCTATTCCCTTCTCTCTCAAACTTGTCTAGCTTGCCCTTAAATGCATTTATACTATTTGCTTCAATTACTCTCGGTGGTAACAAGTTCCATAGTATCACCACTCTTCTATCAGTAAAAATATAAAGTAAAAAAGTTTCTTCTGCATCCCCTCTTTGATTTCTTTATGACTATCTTAATTTGATGGTCTCTAGTTACGCTGTGCCCCCATTCTCTCAGACATGTTTTCTCACCCAGCCTGTCAATCCTTTACTGATTGGAATACCCATGTATTTCAGGTATCTTTGTAACTATTCTCTGCATCCGCTCTAGTTCCTCCATATCCTTTTCAAAACATTACGACCAGAATTGCACGCAGTACTGTTAAGTGTGGTCTAACCAAGTCTCGATACAGGTTTAGCTGCTTTTCAATTCTGTTAAGATTTGGAATGCACTGCCCGAAAGGGTGGTGAAAACAGATTTAATAATGACTTTCATTAAGACTTTCAAAGGGGAATTAGATAATAGTTGAAGAAAAAAATACAGCGCTATGGGGAAAGAACAGGAGAGTGAGACAAATTGTACAACTCTACCAGAGACCCTGCACAGACATGATGGGACAAATGGCCTCCTTCTGTTCTGTACGATTCTATGATTCCCAAGCTAATTGTGTTTTTGAAACTTAACAAAAGCACATTTCTGAACATTTTATATTTTCACTATATGTGGCTGATAGAATTTTTGCTTTTAAATTTTGTGCGTCTGACAATATATTAAAGGCATTGCCTGTTGCATGCAATTCCTATCCACCACGTTACTTTTTGTTCTCACTTCCTGCCATCTTACCCTTTTTATGTCAACATTAGAACATGTTCCACATCAGCCTTGTCATGCTGTACTTACATTCCTCTGACCATCCAATGGTACTATTGCAAACTGAAAATCTACTCTGCAAATAATTGCAAATTTCACAAATCTATAATCTGCCAGGTAAGATTAGGCTCCAAATTCATTTTAAAAACCCACATACACCTGATTAACAACTGCAAACCAGTTTTAAAACTTAAAGTAAAAGCTATTTGTGTAAAATTTGACTATAATCTAGAGTCACAAATCTGTTCCCTGCTCTTTTTTAGGGCCTCAGTTCCAACTGAAACTGACCTAGTTGTAACTTTGCCTGTTAGCTGCCTGCTCTTGCCAGGTCCTCTGGCCTGTTACACTTTTCTCCCTTGTCCTTCTTCCTCAGTTAGCCTCCCATTCCACTCTTTGCCCTTCTCTGAATTACCTGCATATGTTTCTATTATCATAGTCTTACTGCAGCATTCCAGTCTGCTCCCTCACCTTCACCAGCTTCACCTTAGCTCTGAGTTAATTGACCAGTTTCTCGCTCCATTCTCCTCCTTCCCTGATCTTCTCCTCTATTCCCAATTTTAGGCGTTCGGCCTCCTGTTCCTGAAGGATTATGCTCAGGTCCCACTCCAATTTTCCTCTGTATCTCCACCTACAAGCCTTCACCATGATCACAATTGCAAGATAAGTATATTATAGACCCCTCTTTCAGCCAACCCCAATCTGGTTAGAGTTAGAGAAACAATAAAGGTACCATTACACTGCTGGCTGTATTCTATAGGACACCAATAAGTGGGAAAGATATAGAGAAGCAAATTTGCAGGGAAATCACAAAGAGGTGCAAGAACTATAGAATAGTGATAATGGGGGACTTGAATTCCCCTAATTTAGACTGGGACAGTCTCAGGGCAGATGGGGGAGAATTTATGAATTGTGTTCAGGAGAATTTTCTTGATCAGTATGTTTCAAGGTCAACGAGGATGGAAACATTGTTGGATCTGATTCTTCGGAATGAGGCAGGTGAAATGGATCAAGCATCAGTAGGGTATTATTGACAGAACATTATCATCTTATCATAAAGTTTAGGGTAACTTGAAAAGGTAAAGGAGCAGTCTAGAGCAGGGGTTCTGAAACTGTGGTTTGCAATCGCCAGTGGGGGTCTTGGGATGAGCAGCTTAGGGGTTACGAACTCCGAGGCAGCAATGGTGGCTGTGAAGTGGAGACTCCGAATTGACAGTCCTGGAATTGGCTACAAGCCCTTTTTAAATGTGCACGACTTCTTTTTGCTTGTGGATGTGGCATAATCCAATGTATTTTTGAGGCCTGATCACTGACACCAACCCAGCCTGCAAAATGTTAGGTTTCTGAGTTGTTTTTTGTGACTGTACAAACCCCCACCCTGTTTGAACCCCCACCCTGTTGAACAACTTTCACCCTGCCCTCTTCCAATTTTCTCTGGGGTCCCTCCAAATGTGATGTCTTACAATTTGGCCAAAGCAGAAAAGAGTTTGAGAAGCACTAAGCTAGAGTAAAAATTCTTAATTGAAGGAAAGCCAGTTTCAGTGGAGTGAGGACAGATCTGTCCTGGGTAAATTGGAATCAAAGATTGGCAGGCAGAATTGTAATGGAACAATAGGCTGCCTTTTAGAAGGAGTTGATACAGTCAAGGTACATTCCTATGAGGGAGAAGGATAGGGCTACTAAAACCACAGCTCTCTGGATGATAAAAAAAGATAGAGAATAAGCTGAAGCAGAACATGACAGATGCCAGGTTGATAATATAGGTGGGAACCAGGCTGAAGATAGAAAGATAAGAGGGGAAGTGAAAAAGGAAATAAAAGAGGAAAAGAGGGAATATGAGGTGAGAATTGCAGCCTACATAAAAGGGAAACCAAAGCCTTCGATAGGCATATAAATAAATATGACTCATCTTAAAAGAGAAGGCAGTTGAGACAATGGATGAGCTAAAAAGTGATAAAGAGTAAGGCTGGCTGTATTTAAAGTAGATAACCAGGACCCATCGGGATGCATAGATGATGCTGAGGGCAGGAAAAGTGGGATTTTTGGAGGTACCGGCAATAATCATCCAATTCGCCTTAGACACATGGGTAGCACCCTTGTGTTACACCCTTGTTCAAAAAAGGACGCAAGGATAAACCCAGCAACTACAAGCCAATCAGTTTTCTCTTGATGGTGGGAAAATCTTCAGGAGAGATAACCCAGGAGAAAATTAACAGTCACTTGGACTAGGGTGGATTAATTAAAGAACTGCAGCATGGATTTGTTGATGTCAAATCATGTTTAGCTAACTTGATTGTGTAGAAACATAGAAAATAGGAGCAGGAGTAGGTCATTCAGCCCTCTGAGCCTGTTCCGCCATTCAATATGATCTTGGCTGATCCTCTATCTTAACGCCATACTCCTGCTCTCTCCCCATACCCCTTGATGCCTTTAGAGTCCAGAAATCTATCTATTTCCTTCTTAAATATATTCAGTGACTTGGCCTCCATGGCCTTCTGTGGTAGAGAATTCCACAGGTTCACCAGCCTCTGAGTGAAGAAGTTTCTCCTCATCTCAGTCCTAAATGACCTACCCGTATCCTGAGACTGTGACCCCTTGTTCTAGACCCCCCCAGTAAGAAGAAACATCATCCCTGCATCCAGCCTGTCTATCCCTGTCAGAATTTTATACGTTACAATGAGATCCCCTATCATTCTTCTAAACTCCAGTGAATACAGGCCTAGTCAGCCCAATCTCTCCTCAATTGACAATCCTGCCATCCCAGGAATCAGCCTGGTAAACCTTTGCTGCACTCTCTCTATGGCAAGTATATCCTTTCTTAGGTAAGGAGATCAAAACTGCACGCAATACTCAAGGTGTGGTCTTACCAAAGCCCTGTACAGCTGCAGTAAGACATCCTTACTCCTGTACTCAAGTCCTTAGGCAATGAAGGTCAACATACCATTTACCTTCTTAACTGTTTGTTGCACCTGCATGCTTGCTTCCAGTGATTAGTGTACAAGGACACCCTGGTCTCTTTGTACATCAACATTTCCTAATCTATCACCATTTAAATAATACTCTGCCATTCTGTTTTTCCTACTGAAATAGATATCTTCACACATATCCACGTTATACTGCATCTGCCATGTATTTGCCCACTCACTCAACCTGCCTAAATCACCTTGAATCCACTTAACACCCTCTTCATTGCTCACATTCTCACCAAGCTTTGTGTCATTAGCAAACTTGAGAATATTATATTTGGTTCCCTCATCCAAATCATTGATAAATATTGTAAATAGCTGGGGCCCAAACACTGATCCCTGCATTACCCCATTAGTCACAGCCTACCACTCCGTTTATACCTACTCTTTGTTTTTTGTCTGCTAACCAATTCTCAATCCATGCCAATATATTACTCCCAATCCCATGTGCTTTAATTTTGCACACTAACCTCATAGGTGGGACTTCGTCAAAAGCTTTCTGAAAATCCAGATACACCACACCTACTGGTTCTCCCATATCTATTCTGCTAGCCATGTCCTCAAAAACTCCAGGAGGTTTGTCAAACACGATTTCCCTTTCATAAATCCATGTTGACATTATCTAATCCCGTTGATAGTTTCCAAGTATCCTGTTATCACAAGTGTTAACTATAGCATTTTCCCTACTACTGATGTTAGGCTAACTGGCCTGTAATTCCCCGTTTTCTCCCTGCCTCCTTTTTTAAATAGTGGGGTTACATTTGCCACCCTCCAATCTGCCAGGACTGTTCCAGAATCTACAGAATTTTGGAAGATATCAACCAATGCATCCACTATTTGCATGGCCGCCTCCTTTAGTACCCTGGGATGTAGATTATCAGGCCCTGGGGATTTATTGGCTTTCAGTCCCAATAATTTCTCTAGCACTATTTTTTATCTAATACTGATTTCCTTCAATTCCACCTGCTCACTAGATCCTTGGTTCCCTATCATTTCTGGGAAGTTATTTGTGTCTTTCTCTGTGAAGACAGAACAAAAGTAGCTGTTTAATTGCTCTGCCAGTTCCTTGTTCTCTCATAAATTCTCCTGTTTCAGACTGTAAGGGACCTACATTTGTCTTCACTAATCTTTTTCTTTTTTCATATTTATAGAAGCTTTTACAGTTTGCTTTTATGTTACATGCAAGTTTACGCTCATACTCTATTTTTCCCCTCTTAATCAATCATTTGGTCCTCCTTTACTGAATTCTAAACTGCTCCCAGTCCTGAGGATTGCTGCTTTTTCTAGCAACTTATATGACTTCTCTTCGGATCTAATACTATCCTTAATTTCTTTTGTTAGCCAAGATTGGGCCACTTTTCCTGCCGTGTTTTTGCACGATAAAGGAATGTATAACTGTTGCAATGCATATATTTGTTCCTTAAATATTAGCCATTGCCGATCCACCGTCATGCCTTTTAATGAAGTTCCCCATTCTATCTTAGGCAGCTCACACCTCATACCTTTGTAGTTTCCTTTGTTTAGATTTAGGATCCTAGATTCAGATCGGACTACTTCACTTTCCATCCTACTGAAGAATCCTACCATGTTATGGTCACTGTTCCCTAAAGGACTCCACAAACAAAATTACTAATTAACCCCTTCTCAGTGCACAATACCAAAACTAGGAAGGCCAGTTCCCTAGTCGGCTCCTTGACACCCTGGTCCAAACAAACATCTCGTACACACTCCAGGAATTCATCCGCCACAGTATTATTGCTAATTTGGTTTGCCCAGTCTATATGCAGATTAAAGTCACCCATGATCACTGCAGCAGTCTTGTTACATGCATCTCTAATTTCCTGTTTAATGCCGTCCCTTACCTTATCACTACTGTTTGGTGGCCTATAGACAACACCACTAATGATTCTGCCCCTTGTTGCTTCTTAGCTCCACCCAGACTAATTCTACATCTAGATTTTCTGAGCCAATATCCTTTCTCACTTTTGCACTGATTTTATCCTTAACTAACAATGCCACACCACTTCCTTTTGTTTTTTGCCTATCCATCCTAAATATAGAGTACCCTTGGATATTCAGCTCCCAGCCTTGGTCATCCTACAGCCATTTCCATAATCACAATCAGTTTTAGATCTGTTTGCACTGTTAACTCATCTACCTTATTGTCAATGTTCTGTGCATTCAGATACAGTGCCTTTAGACTTGTCTTTTTAACATTTTTACACATTTTTTTGCGCTATGGCCCTATTTCCTGCTAGCCCTTGTTTCCTCTGCTTTCCACTTTAGCCTTTTACTTTTCTGTCTTTCATTCCTATCATTGTTTCCCTCTCTTGTGTCTCCCTGCTCAGATTCCCACTCCCCTGCCACTCCAGTTTAAACCGTCCCCATAGTACGAGTAAATACCCCAGACATTACTACCTCTGAGGCCTTGCTTTTTCATTTATTTCCTCGCTCCCTATATTCTGGTTGCAGGACCTCAATTTTTTTTTACCTATGTCATTGGTACCAATATGGACCACAATCTCTGCCTGTTCACCTTCCCTTTCAGAATATCCTGCATCTGCTCAGTGACATCCTTCAGCCTGGCACCAGGGAGGCAACATACACCCTGGTGACCCTGGTGTCACGTCTGTGGCCACAGAAACATCTGTCTGTTCCCCTTACGATAGAATCCCCGATCATGATTGCCCTCCCACTATTCTTTCTCTGAGCTGTGCAGCTGAGCCACTTGTGGTGCTACAGACTTTGCTTTTGCTGCATTCCCTTAAGAAACCATGTCCCTAGCTGTATCCAAAACGGAAAATCTGTTAGAAAGGGAGATGGACCCAGGGGACTCCTACACTACCTGCCTAGTGCTTTTACTTTGTCTGTGGTCAGCCATTCCCTTTCTACCTTTGCAGTTCACCTGCGGTGTGACCACCTCACTGTGCATGCTATCCATGAGGATCTCATCCTTGCAGATGCTCTACAGTGACTGCAGCCACAGCTTCAGCTCCGAAACATGGATTTTGAGTATCTGCAGCTGGAAACACTTCTTGCACATGTGGTCACCTGGACACTGGAAGTGTCCCTGATTTCCCACATCATACAGGAGGAGCATTCCACTTGGCCTGTCATGACACCCTTAAATCACTCCCTTTATTTTTACTTCCTCTTGCTTAGAGAATATTAAAGATAGAAGAAATACTCACCAGGTCCAACTTACGAAGGTCGCTGCTCTTCTTACTGAGAAAGCATAGAAAATGAAAGGATCCCTCCTTCCCTCTTCACCAAACTCCCTCTCTCACCAAACTCCAACTGAAGCACTCTAATGCAGCCCAAAGGTAGCAGTGAGCGTTGGAGGTGTGCATGGAATTACTTAAGATGTTTGATAGAGTGTCACATAATAGGCTTGCCAGCGAAGTTGAAGCTCAGTTGGCTGAGTGACAGGAAACAGAATAATCATGAATGGTTGATTTTTGAACTGGAGGAAGGTATATAGTAGGAGGGTTCCCAGGATTCAGTACCAGAACCACTGCTTTTCTTGATCTATATTAATGAGCTCGGCTTGGGTGCACAGGGCTCAATTTCAAAATTTGAGAATGACACAGAGCTTGGATGAATGGTGAACTGTGAGAAGGATAGTGATAGACAGGCTGGTGGAATGGGTAGACACTTAGTAGATGAAATTTAATGCAGAGGTGTGACTTGATACATTTTGGTAGGAAAAATGAGGATAGCAATATGGAATACAGGATACAATTCTAAAGGGCTTGCAGGAACAGAGAGACTTTGGGGGTATATGTGCACAAATCATTGAAGATAGCAGAGCATGTTGAGAAAGTTATTAAAAAGTTAAAGGGATCCCGCCTTTTATAAATAGTGTTATGATCTCAGTCAAGATCTAGCTTTTATTAAGAATCCAAAAACTCAGGAATTTACTAAAAGAACAACGTCAGAAGGTTCACATTTTAAACAAAATAATTTTATGACACAAAAATCAAAGAACATTAACTATAATAACTACACTTTATCTTAAATAGTCAGTTACATTAAAGAGAATAAAAATACAATGAACACAATTACTTATGCTCAAAGTAGAAGTTGTAACTCCACTTTCCTTCTACACCCATTCAACTTACACCCCAAAACCCTCAAGTCAGATATTTACCAAAACTCGGAAGATTAACTGCTTGGTCTGAGGTATTGTGTCAATAATTTGTGTATGACCTGACACTTCTTGGGCCTTCCATATACTTCTGGCAAGGTGGTTGCTTCAAATCTCCTCTAACCATCCTAAGGTTACAAACTCCCCGTTCAACATGGGCATCCCTGGTGTCTTAAATGTCAGGTCAGAACTCTTCAGGTTCTAAACTTCTTTACCTATGGAGTTTTGTATATAAAGCTGTCTTTCCTTAGCTTGGCTATAACAGAAATTAAACTTGCTGTTGGTATAGTCCTTCAGTTTACATGTGTTTTAACTCTTTCAGCCAATTGCGGAATCACATCTAACGTTTGACATTGTGTTCTAAGTTTTGCAAGCACGGGTTGTTGGGTATGGTCGATTATCTTATTACTTTTTACATTACAACTAACTTTTCTTAAAGCTATCATAATGCTCTTCTGAAAACGACATACATGCAGTTCCTGCATATCAAAGTAACTACTTTATTAATTTACTCGATGACTCATTAACGGTTATCCCACCATCCCCCTCACAACTTGTGCTTTGTGCCCACCACTAATTAATACTGAATTGGTACCTGGTATAGAGGAAAGCAATGGCACAGTGGATGAGCTGTACATGGGGGGTCTGAAGGAGAGGAAAAAGTAAGGTGAAGGCCCTGGTTCTTGTGGCATCTACCCCTCCTAATAATGCAGAGGTTCCCCTCAAAGAAAATAATTGGAGAGGCTGACATGCTGATCTAAATAGAAAAAAATGCCAAAAGCAGATTCCAGCCATTTGGTTTAAACTGGACAATTATTTATGTTATGAAATTGCAATTGAATGACAGGAACTGGTGACACATGATATGTTAAAAAAAGTGTTGCTGACCAAACTGCAGCTGCCATGTCACTTCCTGCTCCTCTAACACCCGCAGGTTTCCCAGTCTGCCTGCCCAGCAGCCCCAGGGCTCCTACAAAAGGCCAGAGTACTTACAGCCAAGTGGTTATGGTACTGGGTTTGTAACCCCAAGATCAAGAGTTCAAATCTCACAATGGCAAACTATGAAACAATGTAACTTCATCTGAATAGGAACAGATGGAAACGTGTTTGTACTCAAAAGAGTTACAGGCCAGCTTTGGACTCATTAAAGGCTTGGCCTGAATAGCCAAGTGGTTATGGTACTGGGTTTGTAACCCCCAAGATCAAGAGTTCAAATCTCACAATGGCAAACTATGAAACAATGTAACTTCATTTGAAACAGATGGAAACATGTTTGTACTCGAAAGAGTTACAATGCTTATTGCAAATATCCAATTATATGCTTGGCCTAAATAGCCAAGTGGTTATGGTACTGGGTTTGTAACCCCAAGATCAAGAGTTTAAATCTCACAATGGCAAACTATGAAATAATGTAACTTCATCTGAATAGGAACAGATGGAAATGTGTTTGTACTCGAAAGAGTTACAGGCAATATTTCAGCACTAAAAGCAAAGGGAAGTTAAATTTAGCAACAATAATCTGCAAATAGTAGCAAATGCCATTTCTGTCATTCTTTATGTGTTCCGCATTGAGCCTTTTGCACAACCTAGCAGAATAATCATTGTTCAAAGTAGTATATCATGATACAAAGCTACAGGACGAACTTTAGGTTTTGGCATATTTGTAGCTTTTCAGCTTGAGTTGTGATACGTATTGACTTTCCGTTGGAATTTGTTGCTGTACTAAAATTTTCATTGCAAGCTTTTGTGACATGTGTCAGAGCTAAAGGAGCTATCTATTTTTTTCATTTTTTTTCCTCCTTTATTTCTTCATCTAAATGTATTCAAAACAACTGTCTGGAGCATCCACAGACTCGTTTCCACATGCTACCTCTGCATGTGTGTTTTCAAAGGAAAGTACAACACTACCACTATTATGGGAAACAACTACTTTACAATGAGTGTGTTTTGTGGAAGCACAAAGATACACTGAAGTAATACCATTCTTTGTGGATGGTCAAACTGAAATTGTTCTCTTCCTGTTCAACGACAGTTGTTGCAAGTGAGCAGGTTTTTGTCAGTTTATTGGATGCACTGCACCCATATTGAGAGAATAATAACCTTGATCTATGTTTTTTGTGCCAAATTTATGTTCACCACAACGTAATTTGTACCAAAGTCCTAATTAGAACGCCTCTTTGATTTGGCTGCTGTGTTTCTAGCAAGACTATGCCTTAGTAGCTCAGAGCTTGAGAAGCTGTGATCCAGCTCCTTCGAATATCTCTAAATGGCATGGTGGCCCATAAACCAGTAATTATCATGACATCACTGTCTCGTAATGTGCAATATTAAACTTACCTACCCATCTATTTATCAGTGATTCATCCTTCTTGTTCAGTAGATTAGTAGACCTGTTGGGAAAATTGAGAGTTCATCACTATTCATCGCAATCTCGCTCAAAATAACTTTTAAAACTGCATCCATAAAAGCGCTCTGTTGTTTTGAACAATCCCCCGCCCCCAAACATGCTTACATGATCAGTTATGACATATTTCCTATAACAAAACAATAACTATAACTGCTAAGCAGGTTTTCATATGCTGCATCTATGCTGTGAGTGAATGAGAGCTGCTTATCAAATGCTAAGTGATGCATATATTGAACATTGACCACATCACTGGGCATTAAGAGAAAAGCAGGCCTACAGCATTATGTAGAGCTCTGTAATAATCCATCAAGTGTCCTAGCAATGAAGTCCGAGGTTGAAGTATTTTGTGCATCTACTCAATAGGAAGCCCTCAATTTGATGCACATCACTCAAGCAGAAAAACAACGTGGCAAGCAACCATTAATCATTAGACAGGCCTCTACGCCCTTGTAGTTATTCTTACTAATTGCACTGTTATTCAGCATTTTTGTATGGGATTGAAAGACGCAATAATTAAGTCCATTGTGTAAAAAACCTGCAACCAAATGATCAGTTCCCGTGCAATGCCATTGAATTTCTTGTTCACATATATCAATCTGGCACCTTTTTGGATGCAAATATTTTTACAAGCTGTTAAATGAAGATATTACAGCTGAAGTAGTCAAATAATTAAAGATCAAAATATAATGATATATTTTGTGAGCCATGATACTGCCTTTCCCAGCTGGGAATGTTGAAAACAGGGAAGCAACAGTTACATTTTGTTAATCCTTTTGAATTTCTCAGTGCATAAATTTTTTGTCTCATTTATTACCTATTTGCTGGATATTTGGAAGAAAACGTGAGCAAATTCTAAGATTCTATAGAATTGTACAGAGCTGCTGTGCATTTTGAAGTCCCAGCAATCATGGTTATGTTTGAAAATTGAATTGATGAAGGAATACTATTGCAACTTTTGTGGTGTAACTAGTGCTTTCTATCATGATTTATTTTGTTGGAAATCAATAGAAGTTAATATATTTTCTGCATAAACAATGCATACAATCTTTGCTTTTGTTTAGAGGAAAACCATTATAATTCTGACTGGCTTGAATAAAATTGAATACTTGGTGAGCAAAATGTGGATTACATATCAAATAGCATTTTTAGATTTGCTCAGTATTTGCGAGAACTCTTAAGATGTGCTTATGCATTAAGAGGACAATTTTCTTGAGTTTTGAACCTGCGAAGTAGACATTTTACTAGGAAAAATGTGCAGATACTCTTCATGCCGAAGACCAGACTTGGCTTATATTAGCCCAGGAGTGCTGAGGCTTCCCTTGAGGCAGGAGCAGGGCCTGTACCTATTGCAGGTGCAGACCCAGAATATGAATGTAAAAGATGCTGGAGTGAATGTTTGCAGTGTAGGGATGCCCTAATGATTGGGACATCCAGCATCATGCCATCACCAAAGACATCTTCCCCTCACTCCCCGCTATCAGCATTCTGTAGGGACTGTTCCCTCTGTGACACCCCGGTCCACTCCTCCATCACTTCCAACTCCTCATCCTTTCCCATGGCACCTTCCCATGCAATTGCAGAAGGTGCAACACCTCCCCCTTTCCTCCCTCCTCACTGTCCAAGGCCCCAAACACTCCTTTCAGGTGAAGCAGCGCTTCACTTGCACCTCCTTCAATTTGGTCTGCTGTATTCGCTGCTCCCAATGTGGTCTTCCTCTATACTGGGGAAACTTAATGCAGACTGGGTGGCTGCTTTGCAAAGCACCTTTGCTCAATCGGTAAGCATGATCCAGACCTTCCTGCCACTTGCCATTTCAATACACCATCCTGCTCTCATGCCCACATGTCTGTCCTTGGCCTGCTGCAATGTTCCAGTGAAGTCCAAAGCAAACTGGAGGGACAGCACCTCATCTTCCGATTAGGCATCTTACAGCCTTCTGGACGTAACTTTGAGTTCAACAACTTCAGACCATGAACTCTCTCCTCCATCTTTAGGCCTTTTTAAATCCTTTTTTTAATTTTTAATTTTTAAAATGTATTTATTCTGCTATTAAAACGTTGCTATCTTACCTTTGTGCCACTATCAGCAACTTCTTTAGTCTTTAACATGACCATTAACACTCCCTTTGTCTTGTGTCCGTGGCATCTTTGTCAATCTCTCCTGAGCTCCCACCTATCCCTGACCTTCTATTTTGCTCCACCTCCTCTTAAACGGTATAAAATCCACCATATTTCTACTTCTCTTTAGCTCTGAAGTAGAGTCATACAGACTCGAAACGTTAACTCTGTTTCTCCCTCCACTGCCAGACCTGCTGAGTTTTTTCAGCATTTTCTGTTTTTATTTCAACTGGTGCACACGAGTGTTTATATTCCACATGAAATGTAGAAAAGAAAGAGTCTGGCCACCCACCTCAGCTTTGTTTACATTGGTTTGGCCATAAACTATGACTCCACACTGCCCATTGTTTTGGCACTATGGGTGCTGCTTTGGTGAAGTGTTAGCATAGGTATTAAGAATGTGCACCAGAAGTATGCAGAGTAGGCAATCATGACATCAGATAGCATGTAACACTGATTGATATCAACAGTGCCATTTTCAACTTCGCCACTCTAGCTAATAACCTCTCTTAAATACTCAGAGCTGAACATGCATTCTGCCTCTGGAAGGACCCCTAACCAGTGCTATTTAAAGGAATCATCAACCAATTTAAGGTTAATTGCTGATTGATTTCAATGAGCTCTGTGAGTTGGTGGAAGTGAATTTTCGACTGTGTTTAAAGTTGGGGAAGTCAACAGGGAGTGGTGCTAAAATAGAGAAGGCCTTGACTGTGACTTCAGAAGTTCTGGTCAGACCACTTGCTCCCAGCCATGAAAGTTGTAGGTGTCACCCTCTTTGACCTGCATCAAGAAAGGGAATCAGAGCAGAGGCAGCACAGAAAAGGACAAATTTTCACAGAGAGTGACTCGGGAGAAAGGGGTACACAGCAGGAGGTATCTGTAGTGTAAAGAAGCATACATGATCCTTATGTATTAACGATGTCAGATCACATGACTGAGAAGTAAGAGAGATCTGGAAGGAGGAGAAGCTCCAATCTTGTGTAGAGGTCCAAATGTGAAAATGTATTATTTATTCATGGGATGTTGCTGGCTGGGCCAGCATTTATTGCCCATTCCTGGTTACCCTTGAGAAGGTGGTGGTGAGCTGTCTCCTTGAACTGCTTGAACCCATGTGGTTTAGGTACACCCACAGTGCTGTAAGGGAGGGGGTTCCATGATTTTGACCCAGCGACAGTGAAGGAACGGTGATATATTTCCAAGTTAGAATGGTGAGTGGCTTGGAGGGGAACTTCCAGTTAGTGGTGTTCCCATGTATCTGCTGTCCTTGTCCTTCTAGACGGTAGTGGTCATGGGTTTGGAAGGTGCTGTCTAAAGAGACTTGAAGACTCCCTGCAGTGCATTTTGTAGATGGTACACGCTGCTGCCACTGTGCATCAGTGGTGGGGGGAGTGAATGTTTGTGGATAGGGTGCCAATTAAGTGGGCTGCTTTGTCCTGGATGGTGTCAAACATTTTGAGTGTTGTGGGAGCTGTACTCATCCAGGCAAGGGGACAGTATCCCATCACAGTCCTCACTCATGCCCCATAGATGGTGGACTGGCTTTGGGGTGTTGGAATTTGAGATACTTGCCACAGGATTCCTAGTCTCTGACCTGCTTTTGTAGCCACAGTATTTATATGGCTAGTCCAGTTTCTGGTCAATGGTAACCCCCAGGATGTTGATAGTGGGGGATTCAGTGATTGTAATGCTATTGAATGTCAAGGAGTGATGGTTAGATTCTGTCTTGTAGATGGTCATTGCCTGGCATGGTGTGGCGCGAATGTTACTTGCCACTTGTCAGTCCAAGCTTGGATATTGTCCAAGCCTTGCTGCATTTGGACATGATTGCATCAGTATCTGTGGAGTCACGAATGGCAGCAGCGAATGTCCCCACTTCTGATCTTATGATGGAAGGAAGTTCATTGATGAAGCAGCTGAAGATGGTTGGCCTGGGATACTAATCCTTGTTGTAAATAAAGAGTAATGGTTTCGAGAAGCTATAGACTTAGGTAACATACTTGGGAGAATAAACAATACCCAAATCCCCTGTCTAGACCCTGACCACAAAACAAAACATGATGAGAGTGAGTAAGAGATCCAGCAGACCTTAAGAAGAAGGTACAGGACCGGTGAGAAAAGAGATCCTCAAAGGAAGGACAAAAAAAAAATTTAAGACTCACTGAGATGTTGGAACATTGCAGGAGCAACAGATACAAGCTGAGATACAGACCCGGAGACCAGACATAAGTGAGCATAGGCCCAAAGCACAAGCATCCTCACAGAAGCTGGAACAGTTTCCGGGCTCAGCAAAAGCATAGAATCTACACTACCTCTCCCAGAACCATTTCAGAGTACAGAAGGCTTGCAACAGTCCCAGAACAGGGACTACTGGAAAAAAAAGTTCACAAGGTACAGAACTGCTTCATGATTACATAAAAACAGGGCCAAATGCCCAAGGAGTGGCATTCATAGTCCGATTGCCACTCCACTCCTTTTTACTTACCTTAGTCGGGAGCTGCACATTTCTCACCCATCGTTCCAACTGGTGAGGCCTGATGAGAAACCTACTGTGCAGCGGGCCTTCAGTACAGTGCAGCAGCTTCAGTGAAGCCATGCCCCCTTTTTACAGCACTAGCTGCTGTAAAGCAGGTAAGTTTAAAGGTCCCAGCCAGTTTGAGGAGTCAGGGAGAAGGTATAATGTAAGTGGATAGGATGGGGGCAGGGGATGGCGATAGTAGGCAGAATGTGACAATTGTGGAAAAATAGACCATTTCAAAACTGTTTGTCGCTTGAAAATGCTGACAGCCTATAAGAAGGGGGAGAAAAATTTAAATCAGAGCCACATACAAGAAGTGAAAGAACCACAAGCAAAGGAATTAACCTTCCTGGGGAAGTAAATGATACTGGAAACAAGTATTGGAGTATTAAACTTGAAGTGGATGGACACTAGACACAGGAGCAGGGGCTTCTATTTTATAAATGAAGTCAAATGGCTCATACAGATTACATTGTAATCCTTATCTATTAAATTATAAGGTCCTGGTGGGACAATTTGAAAAGTGAAAGGCCAACTTATGGCAAAGCTGAAATATAAAGACCAAGAAACCCTTGAGCTTCCCTCTCTCATTCAAAATCAAGAGTGCTCTCTACTCAGCAGAAAGGCATGCCTAAAATTCAAGCTAATCTATAAAATGGATGATGTTGCTGATGCGAACTTTTGCAGTACATTTCGAAATGAATTTCCAAAATCGTTCATGGGTCTAGGGAAGCTTAAGATTGAGGAAAGTCTGTCACCCACTCTTGAATAAAGTTAAGGGTGAACTTGAAAAGGTGCAGCAGCAAGGGCTTATCTCACCGGCCACCATGCCAACAAAATGGTGTTCAGGAATGGTTACGGTTCCAAAGCCAAATGGCTGTATAAGCATCTCCATACATTTAACTCAACTAAACAAATCAGTGGAACATGAGATCCACCTGATGGCCTCAGTGGATGAGAGCCTTGTCAAACTAGCCAGAGCACTTTATTTACCAAATTGAATGTGAACAGTGGATTTTTGCAGTTACCTCTGGACAAAGAATCCAGATTATTGACCACATTTATAACACCATTAAGTTGTTATTGTTTCAGTAGAATGCCTTTTGGATTGTGTCTGCTCCAGAAATTTTCTAGAGAACAATGTCTCACATTCTAAGAGGGATGGAAGGAATAATATGCCATTTGGACAACATACTTAAATATGGTTCCATGAGAGAATTGCAGAGTCAGAGCAGTCCTGCGAGTCTTACACTGAATGAAAAATATGAGCTTACCAAACCATTGATTAAGTTTCTGGGTCAAATAGTAGAAGCCGCAGAAATCACAGTTGATCCACAGAAATCAAAAGTAATCAAATAATTTCCACAACCCAGGAACACAACTGAGCATCAAAGATTCCTTGGGATGGTCAATCAAATAGGCAAGTTCCTATCAACTTTAGCAGAGGTCAGTGAGTTCTTGAGACAGCTGTTGAGACAGGATCAACAGTGGTGTGGAAATGTGGACCAGCAAAATACTTTCAAAAGGATTGAATAACTTTTAATCTCTTCTGAAACCTTGCACGTTATGAGCTGGAGTTACTGACCATAAGAGCAGCAGATGCATTGTCTACAGATTAGGGGGCAGTTTTATTTCAAATACAGAGAGACGGCAAACATGGACCAGTCTACGATGCCTCTAGATCACTAGAACAGAAACAGAACAACAATACACCACGATAGAAAAAGAAGCATTGGCAGCAACATGAACGTACAAAAAATTTTCAGACTGTTATGGGATTTCGTTTAAAAATCAAAACAAACCATAAGCCACTAGTCATCCTGTGAACATGAAATAAATTGCGAAGATGCCACCCAGAATCCAGCAGTTCAGACGAAGATTGATGAGATATGACTCCATCACAGAGTATGTGCAAGTAAATTACCAAACAACGGCACACACTGTCATGAATACCATCAGAAAGAACCAAATAAGAGGATTTATACTTCATTGAGGAGGTTGAAGCACATACATTCTTAATCACTCAGCATTTGCCAGCTATTGCAAAATAGTTGCAAGATATAAAACAAGCTTAGTGACAAGGTGCAGAATGTCTCCAGATCCAAGAATATTGTTTGCAAGGATGGCAAGACTATATCCCCACTAATCTGATTTTATGGTAGTACTTTGAAAAGCACAAAAACCTCACAGTCATTGACAATTTACTAGTCTTAACGAGAGAATAGCCATACTGAGAACACTTTGGCTTTTTAGTCTTCAAAGACTTCACCAAGGTCATTATGAATAGCAAAGTTAAAAACAAAAAAACTGCGGATGCTGGAAATCCAAAAAAAAAACAAAAACAGAATTACCTGGAAAAACTCAGCAGGTCTGGCAGCATCGGCGGAGAAGAAAAGAGTTGACGTTTCGAGTCCTTATGACCCTTCGACAGAACTTGAGTTCGAGTCCAAGAAAGAGTTGAAATATAAGCTGGTTTAAGGTGTGTGTGTGGGGGGCGGAGAGAGAGAGAGAGAGGTGGAGTGGGAGTGTGGTTGTAGGGACAAACAAGCAGTGATAGAAGCAGATCATCAAAGGATGTCAACAACAATAGTACAAAAGAACACATAGGTGTTAAAGTTAAAGTTGGTGATATTATCTAAACGAATGTGCTAATTAAGAATGGATGGTAGGGCACTCAAGGTATAGCTCTATTGGGGGTGGGGAGAGCATAATAGATGTTAAAAAAAATAAATAAATTTTTTTTATAATGGAAATAGGTGGGAAAAGGAAAATCTATATAATTTATTGGAAAAAAAAGAAAAGGAAGGGGGAAACAGAAAGGGGGTGGGGATGGGGGAGGGAGCTCACGACCTAAAGTTGTTGAATTCAATATTCAGTCCGGATGGCTGTAAAGTGCCTAGTCGGAAGATGAGGTGTTGTTCCTCCAGTTTGCGTTGGGCTTCACTGGAACAATGCAGCAAGCCAAGGACAGACATGTGGGCAAGAGAGCTGGGTGGAGTGTTAAAATGGCAAGCGACAGGGAGGTTTGGGTCATTCTTGCGGACAGACCGCAGGTGCTCTGCAAAGCGGTCGCCCAGTTTACGTTTGGTCTCTCCAATGTAGAGGAGACCAATATATAAGTGTTGCACGAGAGCACAACAATCAGTCTAGTTACCAAACATTAACTTGCTCTATACAAGAAATGATTTCTAACTTACTTGTGTCATTAGTCACCAGAAACAAAAACTCAAACCCAATATCACCATGAACAAGCACAAAGAGGGGAAAACAGCATGAGGAAGAACAGAGAAGCAATCGGATTGGAACCTCAATTACTGGCATAGAGCACGTGAGTTACCAGCGCTGAAGCCCATCAAGAGAATTTGGGTCCCAGACCAACAGAAGGAAGCCGTAATCATTGAAAAAACTCCACAACCAAGATCGTACAGCCTTGACACAAACCAGGGCATCATAAGGAGAAATCATAGTGCCTTAATATCCTTGGAGAGAAAACTAATAGAAACTTGGGCCTACTATCCAGCTGCTGACGAAGAAGAAAAACGACTTATCACAGGCTCGACAGCCACCCAGGAGAAGAACACTCACACCGACAGAAGGGAGAGTGTGGAATGTCTTCAACCTCAAAAGGAGATCAGAACGAGATCAGAGAGATTGGTCAGGGCTTCTCAGAGACTAACCCTATGAAGCCTGAGACTTTGGAGGAAGATGTAAGAGGATATAAATATGATAGGGATGAAGACTTGGGGGGAGATGTAAAGAGTTAACAACAGAGGCCTACATGATGCTGATGTAATAATGATGTCAGATCACATGATTGAGAAGTAAGAGAGATCTGGAAGGAGGAGAAGCTCCAGCCTCTTGTAGAGGTCCAAATGTATAAATACTTTCTGTAAATAAAGAGTAATGGTTTTGAGAAACTGTAGACTTGAGCCGCATACTTTGGGAGAATAGATAATCCCCAAAACCCCGGTCTAGACCCCGACTACACATGAAAAATTATCCACCTAGGGCACTCTGAGATCATTCCCTGATCTCAAACTAAGCTAGTAAAAATGTGTGCATTGTGTCCATTTTACAAAGGAGTTGCTCGCTGACAGCTGATGCCTTTCGCAAGCAGACCTGCAACCTCAGACCTGAGCGAGAACAGTACTACCGATGGATGTGAATGTGATCGTGATCACAAATTTCTTTGCATCGGGATTCTTTTAGGCTGGAGCAGGTGACATCTCTAATATTTCCCTGTTTTACATCTACTGGTGTAAAGGGGAGATGATCAGAGAGAAGCAGTTAGAGTATGCACATGATTTTGCCATGGTAGCAGTCTTCTCCATAGCGCAGTGTGCCATTGATTGCACAAATGTGGCTTTGTAGGTGCTGCATCTAAAAATGAAAAGATCTACCACAACCACAAAGGGTTCAAAAACCAGAATGTGCATTTGGTGTGTGACCACCCTTTGTGTATTGTGCCCATATTGCTATGCTGTTGGACAGAGAATGAATTAAGAAATAAGAGGAACTTAATACAAGGACAATGCAATAACCATGGGGAACTTGAATATTCATATAGATTGGACTAACTTAAATTGGTAAAAGTAGCTTGGAGGACAAGTTCATGGAGGGCATTCAGGACAGTATCCGAGATTACTACATCATGGCACCAACCAGGGAAGAAGCTATTTTAGATCCGCTGAGAAATAAAAACTCCAAAGGAAAAAGAACCATCCATGCTAACTAACAAAATAGGTTAAGGATAGTTTTTTATTAAACAAAGAGGCTTAAAATATTGTTAAGAAGTGTAGCAAGCCTGAAGACTGGGAGAGTTTTAGATATCGTCAAAGGATGATCAAAAAATAAAGAGGGAGAAAATAGACAATGAGAGTAAACTAACCAGAAGTTTTAAAACAGCTTGTAAGCACTTTTACAAGTATGTATAAAGGAGAGTAATGAATGTGTAGGCTGCTTAGAAGCTGAGACAGGAGAAATTATCAAGAGGAAAAAGGAAATGGCAGTGACGTTGAACAAATATTTAGGGTCGGATTTTTGAGTCGAAGGTGGGAATTGGCATTGATCTTGCCTCCCTCTTGAGGCTACCAGCGGTTGGGATCTTCCGGGGGTCCTGGCTCTCAGTAGCCTGGAGATGGGCCTCCCAGAAGTGGAGGCTGGCTGAGTCCAGAGCAGGTAGGTTAAAAGACTCGCTTCCATTTCCCAAAAATCTTTGGCCTGGTGCTTCTGGGGCAATCAGCAGCTCATCCAAAGAAATTGAACCTTCTGACTGCTTTATTCACTATCCCCACAACCTTCCCATCTTAGAACCATCAACCCCTTACCCCTCTCACACAAACACATTCTGAAAATGGCTGAGGATGGAAACGGAGGCAGGACCTCCAGCCATCCCGTCCCGCCTCTGTTTGGTTTTGATCGGGACCAGGAAAATCGGGCCCTTTGTGCCTGTGTCCACTCTTAGTGTTCCAGGGACATCCTGTCAACTAGATGCAAATGCCCAGTACCCACATAATGCCATTGGTCTAGAGGCCATTACTTCTGGGGCATTCCTTTTTTCCTCCCTCCTGTCTGATCTCTTTCCCCTTTGAGATCCAACATGTCTTGAACACATGGCATGCACATCCATATACTGCTGTGAAGCTCTCCTTGAAGGGCAGCAGCATTGATATTAATGACTGGAAAGAACTTGCTATCATTCATTTAGAATGGCAACAACTTGTCCATCAAGTTGCATCACTCTTTGAGTCACGTCTTAGTGATGATGCAGAAAAGGAAGCAAATCCTACACGCTGAATCCCACGACTTTGTGGGATGTCCTGCCTGATGTAACCAAAGATCTGTGGGCAGAGAATCGACCCTGTCCAGCCACATGAAGACCCATGGCAGAAACTCTCAAGTCTGAGTAGACATCATCTTAGAATCGAGGGACACCCGACACGACAACCTACGTGAATAAATTCACCATTGCAGTTTGCAGGTGGTCACTGATTCATTTGTAGCACTGGACCCAGTTCTGCTGCTGAACCACATGGCTGCAGACTTCCGCAGCAGTCTCAGCCCAGGCTTCTTTGGTAATGCGTGATGGCCTTCTCTTGCCATCTGCAAGGACCAAAACATTGCGCTGTTCCCAGGCTGACTGGAGTAGAACTTGAGGGAGGAATCGCTGAACCGTGGGGCCATTCTTTTGGAAATCTTTATAATTATCAAACCACTCAGTCTTCTCTCAGGCTCTTCATATATGGCTTTTGGTGCTGACCTCTCTGATTTACTTGGTGCGCAGTGGAGGAACAGCAACTTGCCCTTTTGGACCTTTTAATTTTCAGCTGATGGTTGATGCTGTTATCTGAACTAATGCTGATTTTATGTGGATAGAATTTAAAAGCAGGAAAGTTGCATCAAACCTGTGTCGAACCTTGGTTAGACCACTCTTGAGTGCTGTGTTCAGCTCTGGCCGAAGAGGTTATAGAGGCACTGGAGAGGGTGCAGAAAAGATTTACAAGGATGATATCAGGAACATGTGGGTATCGGGAAAGGATTGGCAGGAAGGGTCTCTTTTCTCTTGAAAAAAGAAGGCTGGAAGGTGACCTAATAGAGTTCATTGAAGTTATGAAAGGTTTTGATCGACTGGATACAGAGAGAATGTTTCTTCATGTGGGGAGGAGCATAACTAGAGGGCATTAATATAAAATAGTCACTAAGAAACTTAATGGGGAATTCAGAAGGAACTTCTTTACCCAAAGAGTGGTGAGAACTGGAGAGATTGAAGTGAATAGTATATATGCATTTGAGGAGAAGCTAGATAAGCTTATGAGGGAGAAGTGAATAAATAGTCTTGATGATAGACTTCAGTGAAGAAAATTGGGAGGAGGATTGCGTAGAGCATACATATCAGTATGGACTGGTTGGATCAAATGGCCTGTTTCTGTGCTGTATAACTTATGTCATCCTTTGTAAAGATTTGTCAGGCATGGCCTACCCTTTACAATTGATTTCTCTGATCAGCTGAAAATTTTCAAGGTATCCAGTCACCCTAACCTTAAGTATGGACACTAGCAATTTTTTGATTACAGTTTTTAGGCTAACGTGTGTATAATTCCCTGGTTTCCCTGTTATGGTACTTAAGTAGCTAAGCAACATGCATAATTTTCCAATCTAAAGGAATGGTTCATGATTTGAGAGAACTTTAAAAAATTATAGTTTAAACCATCTGCTGTGTTGTCACCTACTTCCTTTAAAACCCTGGGATGAAAACCATCTGGTCCTGGGAGTTTGAGTAGACAGTAACTTGGTTTGAAGACTAATAAGTATGATAATAGGTCACCTAACAGATCACTTTAGTTACCTGCCTGATCAGATAATCTAAATCACTTGGAGTTTGGCATCTTTCCACCACTGCTTCAAATGTAATACTCTAAAGAATATTCTTAGTGAGAGGAATTTCCCATTAAGTAAAAAAATCTCATTTTGGGTGCAAGTTAATTATGGAAAATGATTGCAAACAGTCACTTATAAGATTAACATTACTTATTTTTTAAGCAGCTTTATCTTTGCTTTTGAGAAGATTCTTATAAAATGCTAGCATTTTCTTTGAATCCAACTATATGAAGAATGCTCCAGTGGATAAATGTATGTATACTGTTGGCTTTGATTCTTGCTAGCTTTGGACAGCTTCACACATCATGCAATGTCATAAATAAAACATTTTTTCCCTCAAACTGACAAGCAAACAGTATGATGGTTTTCCTTGTACCTGGCAGATTTCCTGATCAAAATTCCTTCTGTAGAAATTATAAATAATTACTTGGACGACCAAGCCATTAGTATTTTTTCCAAGTGCAATAGGATCCTCAGTAAGTGAAACGCTGTACGAAAACCATTTCTGCAGCATGCCCCTTGCAATATATGTTTTCTTATGACTTCAAAATACATTGTTTTAGAAAGCTACAGTGAAGCCATGGACAGGTTGAACATAAGGTACCTAAAGGAGCTATTTTATTTTACAATATTTAACATTACATGACACAGTTAATTGGCTACTGTCAGCCTCAAGATTTAAAGTATAAATATTCTATTGAGCAGTGTTAAAAGTGTACAATGAATATATATACTGTTGATTTGGGAAAATTTCAATTTAACAAGTGACGATCAGGCCTGATAAAGACATACAAGTCATTGCTCTCATCCAGTTGCCATAATTAGGAGACCTGTGATTTACACAGTGGACATAAAATGAATATACACTTAAATATCGAGAGAAAATATACAACAGAAGAGCCTGCACCTTAATCTGCATTGTCATGGACTCTCCCTAATTTTTTTTGAAGTTTCTGTAAGGCTATGGCTAAGAAATTAGGCTCCATAGTGCTGATGCCACCAGTGATACAAAGGCCCACAGGCTTAAAATGACACTGGCTAAGCCTCCGACCACTTATATTATGACCCACTCAATGCCCTGTGCTGTGAAGAGCATGAGTATGTGTGTGTTGTGTGTGCACTGGAAGCTCCAGAAGAGGTCCTATCATGACATCAAACAACCATTTTGGCCAATTTGACACTCATCTTGGGTTGTGTATGTGCACTGAACTCACAGCTGAACATACATCCAGCCGCAGGAGGAATCTGCCCCACTACTATTAGCATTATTTAAAGGGCCAGCCACCAACTTTCTGGTGAGTGATTTTGACTTATTTCTGCTTAGGTTAAGTTCATAGAATAGTGGCAATAGTGTTTGGATGTGTTTTGAAAAGCTGCTGCAAACTTTCAGGGAGGCAATAGAGTTTTCCAACCCAACTCTACACATGGTATGGGGGCCATGGGCGCTGTGCCTCTGGAATTGCAACATGACCAGCAAGTGCAATGAAGGCTGCAGAGAGGGAGGAGAGACAGAGAGCGAGCTCTCCACAGAAAGTCCTACCACACCCCACTGGATTTTTGAGAGCATTTTTCCTACCTCCACCCCACACATAGGCCGCACAAGCGACATTCCCGAGGTCTCAACTGGGCCACACTACTTTAAGGACATATTTCTACAGTTCTACAACACCACCCTGAGCAAATGCTAGAGCAATGTCCTGTGACTGAGATGATTGACCTCCAACAACCACAACCACCTTCCTTTGTGCTAGGTATGACTCCAACCAGTGGGGAGTTTTCTCCCTGATTCTCATTGACTTCAGTTTTGCTAAGGCTCTTTTATGCCACACTCGGTCAAATGCTGCCCTGATGTCAAGGGCAGTCACTCTTACCTCACCTCTTGAGTTCAGCTCTTTTGTCTATGTTTGAACCAAGACTAAAATGTGGTCAGGAACTTAGTGGCCCTGGTGGAACCCAAACTGAATGTCAGTGAGCAGGCTATTGCTGAGCAAATGCTGCTTGTTGGCATTTTCGATGACCCCTTCCATCACTTTACTGACGATGGACAGTCGACTGATGGGTCGGTAATTGGATGGATTGGATTTGACCTGTTATTAGTGGACAAGACATGCCTGGGCAATTTTCCACATTGTTGGGCAGATGCCAGTGTTGTAGCTGTTCTGAAACAATTTGGCTAGGGGCACAACATGTTCTGGAGCTCAAATCTTCAGTACTATCGCTGTAATGTTGTCAGGGCCCATAGCCTTTGCAGTATCCAGTGCCTTCAGCCAGTTCTTGATATCACATGGATTGAATTGAATTGGCTGAAGCCTGGCAGTGTGATGCTGGGGACCTCAGGAAGAGGCCGAGTTGGATCAGCCACTCGGCACTTCTGTGTGAACGTGCAACTGCTTCAGCCATGTCTTTTGCACTGATGTGCTCGGCTCCTCCATAATTGAGAATGGGGATATTTGTGGAGCCTCCTGCTCCTGGTTAGTTGTTTAATTGTCCACCACCATTCACAACTAGATGTGGCAAGACTGCAGTTATTAGATCTGATCCATTGGTTGTGAGATCACTTAGCTCTGTCTATTGCATCTGCTTCCACTGTTTAGAATACAAGTAGCCTTGTGTTGTAGCTTCATCAGGTTAACACCTAATTTTTAAGTATGCCTGGTGCTGCTCCTGGCATGCCCTCCTGCACTTTTCATTGAACCAGGGTTGATCCCATTGGCTTGGTGGTAATGGTAGAGTGGGAGCTATGCTGGGCCATGAGGTTACAGATTGTAGTTGAGTACTATTCTATTGCTGCTGTTGGCAGTGCCACATGGATGCCCAGTTTTTAGTTGCTAGATCAGTTTGAAATCTATTCCATTTAGTAGTGTAGTGCCATACAGCTTTGGGAAATAGGGTGAATTGACTTATTCTTTTAGAATGGTGTGGTTTCTTTTTTATTTAGAATGTGGCTGATTGTTTTCGAATGTTGTAGATTGTCTCAGCTGCTGTGGTGGAATTTGTCACAGCAAGCCCAGCCAAGTAGAGCAGGGTGGTAGTGAATGGGGACTGATTGGGACTCTGTTGAAGGAAGAAGTGGAGAGCTCTGAAACCATCCTGTTGGGCGATGGAGATGCAGAGGGATTGGATGTCTATAGTGAAGAGAAAACAGGGCCACGAAACTGGAAATTGTTGAATTGATGTAGGACATCAGAAGAGTCATGGATGTAGGTAAGGAGAGATTGTACAAGGGAAGAAAAAAATGGAGATGAGTTAGAAAGAAATAGGTTTAGTGGAGTGGGAACAGGCTGAAACAATGAGTCAACCAGGGCAGCCTTGTTTATGGATGTTGGGAAGGAGATAGGAGTGAGCTGTTTAGGGTTTGGGAACTGAGGTGAAGGCTGTGGAGGAGGGAAGACCTCTAGATAAGGTAAGGTCAGTGACAGACCTGGACACAATGACTTGATATTCAGTAATGGGGTCCTGGTCCAGAGGAGGAAGGAGAAAGTGCCAGAGAGTTGGCTTTCAGCCTCTGCTAGGTAGAAATCTGTATGACAGACAACAATAGCACTATCCTTGCCAGCAACTTTGATGATGATGTTAGCCTGAGAGAACGGAGTACATCAAGTTCAGATCAGGGAGCCAGGTCAGAGTGAGTGAGAGGAGCACAGAAATTGAGACAGCCGACGTCATGCCAGCAGTTCTCACTGAAAAGATCTAGAGAGGTTAAGAGGCATGAGGGAGGGATAATATTTGAGACAGTTGAAGGAATATGTTAAGCGGGCGGAAGACCCCTGGTCAAAGAAGTGGGTATGGACGCAGAGGCAACGGAAGAGGTGCCTACCAGCATGCCCAGTTCAATATTTATTGAGGTGGAAATGTAAGAGGTTGAAGCTGAGGCCTTCACTGAGGACAGAGAATTCAGGATCAGGGAGGGGAAGGTCAGAAGGTATTGTGAGTACCCGTCAAGGAGTGAGACTCGAGGAAGAGATAAGTTGAGAGGGAAGCCAGGAAGGATCCAGACAGGTTTTGGCACCCATGACTTGGTGAAGCTTCACACCTGAAAGGAAGGTGGAATGTTTTTTGTTGAAGTGCTGACTGAGGCAAAGGATAAAATGAAACAGTGGACCAGGACAGTGTTGAGATAGAATGAGTCAGTATTGCGTAAGGCAGAGATCGAGAGTGTGCAAGTGGCAGTGCATGGCATTGAGAATGCGGTGAGAACAGCGGTTCAGGAGTTCTGGATTTCTTGGAGATATCTGTAACTCATTACCTTCCTGCTCTTCCATCTCTTGCTTTTCCACCACAGCCTGACCAGGCTGCAGTTTCTGATTATCTGAAAGGAGAGTGGAAGGTGTGGATGGGAAGCAAAAGATACATGCTCACACCATCTGCAAAGATCAGAAAAGATTATGGGATAAGGGTAAAGTGAGATGTGAGAAGGACATTTTGGAGCATAATCTTAAATGGTTTAAGCCCCGCCATTGGCCACAGCCTCAGTAGTGCCTGATCTCCCACAATGTGGCACTGCTGCCTCAGTTGTGGAGCATTTTGTCCTGTAAAGGGGGTGACGTATGTCAGTGAATGTGGTACAACATGTTTGGGTGATATGCCGGAATGGTTGAACAGCTGGCAGGTGCATGCAAGCTGTGATATGTGGGTGTGGGGCTTGCAACAGGTCTAAATGTATGAGGGTGAGGTTAAGCTGTTAATGCAAGGTATGAATTGTGATTGATAAAGATTGCTGGTAGTTGAGCACTGAGGGTACGATGCATTGTGCAGCGTCAGAGGCTTATGGTGCAGTTGGTTGGATTTGGCATTTGAAGGTTAATTTACTGACCGTGACCATTTGTTTGGGGCCATTGAACTTCTTCCTGCACTTCTTCCAGGCCCTTGGGGCTTGACAGCTGGCATTGACCAAGATGGCTATCTGCTCTTACTGCCTTCACACATTTTGTCTGGAGGGCTTCCTGGACTGTCGTGAATGGAGGATCTCGGTCCTCCTCTCCGCCAAGGCAGCCAGTACAGCACCAGAGAACCTTGGAGCCCACTCTGTACACTGTTGCACCATGATTCACTCTTTGTGCTCAGATTCTCTTCCACAGAAGTTCCAGCACCTTCTCTGGACAGTATGCACTTCCTTTTTAAGAGTGCAGGATGGCTGTGAATGGTGGTACCTTGTCCAAACCTGGGCCCCTGCCAACCCACTCAGCCACTCACAGCACAGTTAGCACTGGCTGTACACAACAACCATGCAAATTAGCATACAGCATGAAGTGTGTGCTGGTTGTATTGGAAGCTACGAGTACGAGTTAATTGTGCATCTTACGTGCAAACATACGAATTAGGAGTAGAAGTAGGTCCCTCGAGCCTGCTTCACCATTTTAATAAGATCACGGATGATCTCATTGTCACCTTCCCAGAAGGAAAAACCAGTAAAAACTGGGAAATAAGAATACTGGTCCAAACTGGTCTTCTATACTTTAAAATGGAACACCAGTAAAACTGGGAAATAAAAGTACTGGTCTGAACTGGTCTTTTTCTTCTGGGTTTGTGGCCTCAATTCCACTTTCCTTACTACCCCTGATATCCTTTGTCTCCCTTGTTAGTGCAGTTACATTCTTTCTTAAATAAGGAGACCAAAACTGCACACACTACTCTAGATGTCGTCTCACCAATGCTCTGTACAACTGTAGTAAAACATCCCTACTTTTATATTCCATCCCCTTTGCAATAAACAACAACATTCTATTTGCCTTCCTAATTACTTGATATACCTGCATATTAATCTTTTGCGATTCATGTGCCAAGATACCCAGATCACTCTTTACCTCAGAATTTTGCAGTCTCTTTTAGTTTTAATAATATGCTGCTTTCCTATTCACCTTGATCCCTGTGTCTGTTTTTGGACGCATCTTATGTAGCTCTCATAGTATTATGTTACTTACCTGATACGTACAGACTGCAGACTGCCTGATGTAACAAATGTCTCCTGAGCTGATAGAGAATGATATCCTCTGACATATCCTTCCTGACATGGCCAGGTATCGGAGAATGGGCTGTTAAAGTATTATCCTGGATAGTATTAAGGATTATTAATCAATAGTATCAGGATAATTTAAAATATTAAAACAGGCAAAAATAAAGTGCTGAAGTTGTTGGAAAGTGGAAATAAAAACAGAAAATGCTGAAAATACTCAGCAGGTCTGGCAGCATCTGACCTGAAAGAGTGGGCAGGATTTTCCTGTCCCGTCAACAGCAAGCATCATGGGGGGCAGGACGGGAAAATGCGGAGAACGGCCAAAAGTCAGTTCCCCACTGGAATAAAAATAGTTTGCAATTTTCCACTCCAAACTTTCAAGCCTGTTGCACCATGTCGGGAACTGCATTTGCATTAATTTGAATATCATAAATATTCATTAAAAAGAAAGCTTGCCAGAATCATGCTGCCACTCCAGATCAAATGACCACACTGGCGACAACTTAAACTGGTGTGATTCACGACTGGATATAAGTGACGTGCACCTGGTGAGCACCACTACACTCAGGACTTTGAGGTATGTTTGCCTACCTTTCATTGCGCTGTGCTCATGGCTGCTCCGACTCCGTGCCAATGCTGCGCAAGCAAGACCAGCGGGAGCTCAAAGGGTGGTCAGAGCCAAGGCTTACCATGCCGCACTACTGATGAGGCAAGGTGGGGGAGTGAATGGCAAAGGCTTGACTGAGGAGGGGATGACTGGAGAATAGAGCACAGAGACACATGACCAGAGAGGGTGGTGACTGGGGAAAAAAGCACAGAGACATATGACTGGGGGAGGGGGATGACTGGGGAAGAGAGCATGGAGACACATGACTGAGGGGGGTGGTAACTGGGGAAGAGAGCACAGAGACACATGACTGGGGGAGGGAGCACCACAATTTATAGCACTGTGCTTGGCACATCTGTCCTGATCCCAGTCCATGGAGGGGGAGGGCCTGTTGGTCCTGTGTCAATCATGCCCAACATGGTGCACAGGGCGTGAACAATCCCTCACACATGTTGGTCCTAGGGTTTTCTGGCTTGATACTGGGCTGCAGATGGCACAGTCACAGTCAGGGGAGGCATCTGCACACTGTAGATGGGGAACAGATAATGTAAGGAGGGGCGCACTCGATGGTGTCATGGGGTTGGGTCTCTGTAAGTTGCAGTGCAATGGGGCTCAAGGTGGGGAGGAGCATCAACATCAAATGATTCAGGAGGGAGGACAGTGATATTAACGACAATAACAAGGGGAGCAAAGATTAGAGGGGGAGGAAGGAGAGTGATTGGAGGGAGGGAAATCTGAACATGATGCTCCTCCAGCAGGATGGGAGGGACTTCCACGGTTATTTGGGGAAGGGGGGGTTGTGGGGCTCGAAGTTGGACAGGTATTAAAAATCCAGGCATAGAATATAAGAGCAGGGAGGTTATGCTGGAACTGTATAAAACGCTGGATAGGCCACAGCTAGAGTATTGCATGCAGTTCTGGAATCCGCATTATAGGAAGGATTTGATTGCACTAGAGAGAGTGCAGAGGAGATTTACCAGGATGTTGCCTGGGCTGGAGAGTTTAGTTATGAGGAGAGATTGGATAGACTGGGGTTATTTTCTCTGGAGCAGAGGAGATTGAGAGGGGTCGTGATTGAGGTGTATAAAATTATCAGGGGCATAGATAGGGTAGACCAGGAAGAAATTTTTTCCCTTGGTGGAAGGATCCAGGGGGCGTAGATTTAAGGTAAGGAGCAGGAGGTTTAGAGGAGATGTGAGGAAGAATTTTTTTCACCCAGAGGGTGGTGGGAATTTGGAACTCACTGCCTGAAAGGGTGATAAAGGCAGAAACCCTTATAACATTTAAGAAGTATTTGGATGTGCACTTGCGATGCCATGGCATGCAAGGCTATGGGCCTAGTGCTGAAAAATGGGATTAGAAAAGTTAGGTACTTGTTTGACTGGTGTGGACTCGATGGGCCAAAGGGTCTTTTTCTGTGCTGTAGACCTCTATGACTCAGCACTACATTGTTCAAACTGATATCCAATGACGCAGTTGAAAAGGAAGCAGTGAAAATAATTGCCAGGGGAGGGCTGTCAGGGCTTGTGGGAGGAGTCGAGTACTGCATTTGTGGGTCAGCTGATGGGCCACCCTACTAATTTCAGCTTTACCAAATGGAGAGGAAGGCACAGCTGAGACATGTTAGGAACAGTCAAATACCAATTAAGAAAGTGGTGCCTTAACTCATGTTGCACATTCTTGCAAGAATATAAATCTGATTGCGCCCATAGTAGGATTGGCTTCCAAAGACCCTTTGTCCCTCTCGTGGGAAATGTGGGGGGGGTTGGTGTTGGGGGGGGGGGAATGGGTCCCCTACCAGTGATCCAAAAAGATGTAATAGTGCTACAGGACGAATTGGGGATGTAACGGCTGGGACGAAATTGACCCATGGACTTCACACTGATTCCCTAGTTAGCGACTGGAAGTTGACGTTGCCGGGTTATGTTCATTCATGTTTTTGCTCAATGTTCCGAGAGACACAAGCACGGGTGCCTCATGAATGGAGTAGGCAACGTTGCGTTCATCCTGGCAATGAGGCAACTAAGGAGGAGGAGAAGAAAGGCCCATTGTCAGCAGGCTGGGCTAAGAGAAGAGCCTCACCTTGATGGACAAGTGTTAGTGGGATGCTCACAAGAGCCAGAAGTTCAGGAGAAGTTACGCTGCAGGGACTGGGAGGCCATCCATTGCCAGTGGCTCTAAAAGTGTCCACTGCTCTGAACTTCTCCACATGTGGCTCATTCCAGGGCTCTACTGGGGCCCTCGGCAGGATTTTTCAAGCATCTGCTCACAAATGCATTCGAGAGGTATTTAGCAAGGCACATAATCATGTCCAGTTCTCTCTAGATGAAGCCAGCCAGGCTGCCAGAGCAGTGGGATTTGCCATGATCTTCGGATTCCCAGAAGTGCAGCGGCCATTGATTACGCTCATGTGGCTTTAAGAGTCCCCTGGCAGCAGCCACAATTCATCAACAGGAAAGAGTTCCACTCCCCCAAGTGGAAACCTCATGCATCATCATGGTTTGCTGCGCGCTACACAACCTGGCGTTCCAAAGTGGTGAAGTCTTGCCAGAACGAGAAATGGAGGTGATGCAAGTCTTCTCCAGTGATGAGGACATCAAGAGGGCTGAGGTTCATCAGGGTGAGGAAGCTGAGGGTCCAGAGGAAGAGCCCATAGCATGGGACAGACAAAGCAGGCATGCATGCGACATGCCACCAGGTTCCAGGACGATGATGACAAATTGCTTAAATGAGCCTCTTTCATGACTGCCTTCCATGCTAGTTCCACCTTAACACCATGGTTGTGATCCTAATCATCGCAATGCAGCACATTCATCTCTGAATAAGGAGTGACAATCTTGTGTCACAATGTCCTCGTCCTTGGAAGATATGGCAGCCTTGGGAGCCTTTCTGTTATCGGATAATAACAGCAACATGGCATTTTGGAGCAGAGTTGAGATGGTGCAGCCTCTTAAAGCATCTCACCAATATTCCACTACCTATGGCAGCCTTCAAGAGGCAGGAGCAGCACTTTAATCCTCAGTGCGCTTGTGGCAGTATGCCTGTAGTCAAGGAAGACAATCATTGCTCAGTGGTTCTCGCCTTCCTGTGAGGTGGATTCTTAATCCACACTTTGGTTTGTCCGCACAGGCAATCGTTCATGCAAGACAGGTGTTCAGGCCTCATTGTCATACTCAAACCCCAACATTAGAGATATCTTCAGGATGCAGTCATCTGTAACTTTCAGTAATGGATGTGAGGCTACGCTTTAGCTCACTTTTCAGTGGACCGTGAAACCTTCATGAGCAGCATAGCCTGATATCTATTAAGCATTCATGACCATACCTCTGTTTGGAGTCTGCCAGTGTCCGGTGCTGCCTAGCTGTGGCACTTGCGGTCCTGAAAGAAAATGACACTCCAACTGTGCCTTAAGGACCCCGACAGTTGATAATAAAGATCACACATCAGATGTATTGGAGCCTCGCTCTGACCCCATTTAAGGACTTCACGTTTTCATTCCACCAGTCTGAAAAATGCACATGGAACCCAGGCACACCAATGCTGTGATAAGTTGCACATTACCATGTTGATTGACTATCTCCAAGTTGGCAGAGGGTTAATATAACGAGGTGCTAGCTAAGCCTTCAGGCCCAGCGCTGCATCCTCCCATGTCAAAATAAGGCATCTGGGGCCTCTGCAGACAACACCTAGGTCGCACAGTTTAAACCATCTAGCAGGAATAGCAAGGCTCCACGTGTGTCAGCAAGGCTCAGAGCTCTAAATCATGGAGGTGGGAAGGTGGGAATTAATATTGGGGGTGATGTTCAGAGGCACACCTAGACATGAGATAATGCTGCAAGTGGACAGGAGTGCAGAAGAACTCCAAGTCTGGGTTCAAGCACACTCAAGGCTGACGGAAAATACATGGAGGCCACTGAAAGATGCACCGACTCCATGCACATCACCATTCAATCCTGTAAGGTCCACATTGAGCATTGGATGATGCAGAAGCATTGGGAACAAAAGCAGCCTCCAGGTTCTAAACTTATGAGGCGACATTATATGAAGCTCTGAAGCAGGTCTCACAGATGCCTTGGCCAACCACAACTTTCTTAGTAGCAGACTCTTCTCTTATGTTGATACTGCGCACAGAACGGTCAGGCACTGTAATGAGCTAGTTCTGGATACCATGAAGCTGAGGCAGACGATGGGACATCTGGGAGAAGGGGGGAATCTGTGACGCTTGACTGACCACAGAGCGTATCATCAGAGAGAAGACGTATACACAACATGAGAAATGGAATGAGTCAAAATATATTTACATTTATGCACATTATATACAGATTATGGACACCTGTCCTCTGTCGTTTGTTGCAATCTGGTGATGGCAGCTGACAAGCCTGCCTGATGTTCCCGTGTCTGTCCTTGCAGCTGCAACACCTGTATGAGGGCCGAGACTAGTGGCTCATCATCTGACGCGGACTCTGCAGGAGTCTGGCCTCCAGCAGTCCCCTAAGTGCCGATGACCTTGGATGACTCTGCCTCTGCCTGCTATGGACCCAAATCTGTGCTGTGCTCACCAGATGACCCTGAGCCTGCTCTAAAACTAGTTTCCTCTGTGGTGTGTGTCTCTGTGCTGGTGGAGGGTGCAGGTGAACGCTACAATGGTCTTCATCCAGTGTGCCTGCAGGATCCTCTTCCGAGGTAGCTTGGGGACTGGGTCTGATAGGCTGGCTTTTCCTGCTGGTGCCTGTGAAAGAGAGGAGATAATTAGTGTTTGGCTGCATAATCAACAACATTACAAAGCACAGTCGGTTGAACTATGAGCTGGTGATGGGTCCTCACTGGCTTGGCGGACACCGGTCTCACATTCAGCATAGGCATGGTCCTGGTCCTCGCTGGCGAGCTCTGTGCATGCTCCTCATTCTTTGTGAGGGCCCTGAGCTCAGACAACTCCCCTCCAGTCTGGGATCTCTCCTTTTTGTTGTGGGCAATCTTTTCCTGCATAAATTAAAATAGACAGAATGTGAACAGATCAAGGCAGATGATAAGGATGCCTGCCTTCTGTGGGTGTTGAGTGGACCTTTGTAAAGGTTGAGGATGCAAGCGGGATGTGAGAAGAAATGAAGATGACAAAGTGTGTGTGAGAAAGTCAGTGATGATGCCCCTTGTGCTGGTAGTGTGTGAGATCCCTGTAGACTGTAACCTTGCGAATGCTTGATGGCCTTGTGAGTATGTGAGTTGAAAGTGAGGAGAAGGTTGACTTACCCTAGTGAAGGAGCTGAGATCATTCATCCTCTTCCTGCACAGGATGGCAGTCCTTTTCTGAGCCCTGGCGACCTGCTCCAAGCTGGTGTGATGAGGTTGGTGGACCTCTTTCTGCCATCGCGGGGGTAAAGGATATCCTGGTGTACCTCGGCAGTGTTGAGAAGTGCCCCCAGTGCATTGTCGTTGAACTTCGGGGCAGTAGGCTTCTTTCCTTTTGGTGCCATCACTCGCCACAAACAGTCCTGGGCTGTAGACATTGAATGATGTGCGTGGGTGCAGTTTAGATATGGCATCCAGAAAGATGATCTGATGAGGTTATGGCAGGGCGGACAGATCCCAGCCCACCCTGCTATGAGATACGATGTCTTTCACATTCATGCATATATAATGAGCAGAAAAGCAGATGATCTGGCACAGAAACCTGCCATGTTAGCTGGCAGGAAATGTGCTGCTTTTCCTGCCCACCACCGCTCTTGGTATGTGGAGCTGAAATTTTCGCCCATTAACTCTGTTTTTCTGTCTGTATATGCTGCCTGATTGCTATGTATTTACTAATTTATTTCAAATAAAACAGATCCTGGGATAGTGATTGCTGCTTTAATATGTTTTTAAAATGTTTTTGATCAAATTAATCATGTGAAATTAACTTTGTTGGATTCTACAAGAACTGTTAATATCAAACTAATACTATAGCTGAAGGGGTTATTTGCGCTGCCTCATTTTAAGCAGTAGATATGTTATTATACAAAACATGAACATGCTAAGAGCAAAGCCTGACCTGAACTTCATTTTTCCTTTTTTTTGAAGTTGTTAAGCTGATCAAGCTAACTTTACAATTTATTTAATAGGGGTTTCCTACAATAACGCATGCTTAAACACAAGTTTCATTTCATCATCGATAGGAATTACACGTTTGGATTTCTAATGCCATGAATAATTTATCTTGAGACTGCTGATAGAATTGGAAAATAGAAATCTGACTGGAATTAAAGTAGTTTGTGAGTGTGAGAGACCTAGTTATGGGAAAGACAGAGGTTGCCACGGTGAGGGAGAATTACAAGCACAAAGGCCAGGACCATTGTCATGGCAGGGAAGTCTGCTCGTGCTCTTGGGGTTGGTTTGGCAAGGGGATGGGAACCTATGTGTAGATTCAGAAGGGGGAAAACAAACTGGAAATCGAAGGTAGAAAATTAGTAAGTGAGTTTGGGAGGCCAAGAATGTAGAATTTTACCTATGTTGATGTTTTTCTTGGAACAGAGGAGCTGAGGGTAGATCTAATTGAGGTGCATAAAATTATGAGGGGTCTGGATAGAATGGATAGGAAGGATCTGTTTCCCTTAGCCAAGAGGTCAATAACCAAAGTTTAAAAGTAACTGCTAGATTAGAAGGGAGTTGATGAACGCTTATTTCACCTAGAGGATGATGGGGGTCTGGAACCCACTGCCTTAAAGAGTGATGGAGGCAGAAATCCTCAGCACCTTTCAAAAAATACTTGGATATTGCTTTGAGGTACCATAATCTACCTGGAGTTGGAAAGTGGGATTAGACTGGATAGCTCTTTCTCAGGTGACATGAACACTTTGGGTCAAATGGCCTCTTTCCGTGCTGTAAATCTATGTTTCTAAACAAGTGATCCAATTGAGAATTAGAAAGGTAAATGTGTATCAGCATACAAACATACTTTGTCAATTATCAGAGTAAGGAGGATGAGCTCCTTCACAGAATCACTGAATTGTTACGGTGCAGAAAGGGGCCATTTGGCCCATCGTGTCTGCACCGGCTCTCTGAGCATTTTAACTTAGTAACCAATCTCTTTTCTTTTCCCCATAACCCTGTACATTGTTTCTATTTACATAATCATCCAATGCAATCCATGCTCTCTTGAATGCCTCAATTGAACCTGCCTCCACCACACTTCCAGGCAGTGCATTCCAAACCCTTACTACTTGCTGTATGAAAAAGTTTTTTTCTCACCTCGCATTTGATTCTTTCGCAAAACACTTTAAAACTGTGCCCTCTGGTTCTTGATCCATTTACAAGCGGGGACAGTTTCTCTCTATCTACCCTGTCCAGACCCCTCATGATTTTGAAAACTCCTCTTAGCCTTCTCCGCTCCAAGGAAAATAGTCCCAACCTCTCTCATTTTTCCTCATAACTGAAGTGTTTCATCCCTGGAACCATTCTCGTTAACTTCTTCTGTACTCTCTCCAATGCGTTCACATCCTTCCTATGGTATGGCATCCAGAACTGTACATAATACTCCAGCTGAGGTCCAACCAGTGTCTTATATAAGTTCATCATCACCTTTTTTTCATTCGTTCATGGGATGTAGGCTGGGCCAGCATTTATTGCCCATCCCTAATTGCCCTTGGTCGGAGGGCATTTGAGAGTCAACCACATTGCTGTGGGTCTGGAGTCACATGTAGACCAGACCAGGTAAGGAAGCAGATTTCCTTCCCTGAAGGACATTAGTGAACCAGATGGGTTTTTACGACGATCGGAAATGGTTTCATGGTCATCATTAGACTTTTAATTCCAGATTTTTATTGAATTCAAATTCTATCATCTGCAGTGGTGGGATTCAAAAGCAGGTTCCCAGAGCATTACCCTAGGTCTCTGGATTACCAGTCCAATGACAATACCACTATGCCACCACCTCCCTGCTCTTGTACTCTATGCCCCTATTAATGAAGCCTAGAATGCTTTAGAAACAGTTCTCACTACCTGTCCTGCTGCCTTTAATGACTTATGTACATGTACACCCAGGTCTCTCTACTCCTGCACACCGTTTAGAATAGTATGCTCTATTTTATACTACCTCTGCATGTTCTTTGTACTGAAGTGCATTACCTCACACTTCTCCGCATTAATCTTCATTTGCCACCTATCTGCCCACTCCAACAATGTGGCAATGTCCTTTTGAAGTCCTACACTGTCTCACAGTTTACAATTCTCCCAAGTTTTGTGTCATCCACAAACTTTGAAATTGTCTCCTGCACACCAAGATCTAGATCATTTATATACATCAGGAAAAGCAAGGGTCCCAATACCAACCCCTGGGGAACTCTGCTACAAACCTCCTTCTAGCCCGAAAAATACCCATTCACCATTACTCTCTGTTTCTGTCCCTCGGCCAATTTTATATCCAGGTTGCTATTTTCCCTTTTATTCCATGACCTATAATTTTCCTCACAAGTCGGTTGTGTGGCACTGTATCGAACACCTTTTGGAAGTCCATATGCACCACATCAACAGCCTTACCTTCATCAACCATCTCTGTTACCCCTTCAAAACACTCCAGCAAGTTAGTTAGACATGATTTTCCTTTAACAAATCCATGCTGACTCTTCTGAATAAAACCACATTTTCCATGTGATCATTAATTCTATCCTGAATAATTGTTTTCAGACGTTTCCCCACCACCAAAGTTAAACTGACTGTTCCTTATCTCTTAATGTCAAGCAAAGGAATCCTTAGTCTGAGGGCTGACAAACAATCCACAAATTTACAATACTAAAACAAAAATAAAAATACCTGGAAAAACTCTGCAGGTCTGACAGCATCTGCGGAGAGGAACACAGTTAAAGTTTCGAGTCCGTATGACTCTTCAGCAGAACTAAGTAAAAATAGAAGAGAGTTGAAATATAAGCTGGTTTAAGGGGGTGGGGGGGGGAGTGGGGTGGGCCGTGGTGGGACAAGTGGAACTGGATAGAGGGCCAGTGATAGGTGGAGATAGCCAAAAGATGTCATAAACAAAAGGACAAAGAAGTGTTGATGGTGGTGATATTATCTAAGGAATGTGCTAAAAGGTGACATTAAGGATAGAAAGCAGGACGAGCAAGGTACAGATAGCCCTATTGGGGGTGGGTCGGTCGAAGTAGGCGAAAAGGCAGAGATAAAACAATGGATGGAAATGCATTTAAAAATAATGGACATAGGTGGAAAAAGAATAATCTATATAAATTATAGGAAGAAAGGGGGTGGGGATGGAGGAGAGAGTTCATGATCTAAAATTGTTGAACTCAATATTCAGCCTGGAAGGCTGTAAAGTGCCTAGTCGGAAGATGAGGTGTTGTTCCTCCAGTTTGCATTGAGCTTCACTGGAACATTGCAGCAGGCCAAGGACGGACATGTGGGCATCGGAGCAGGGTGGAATGTTGAAATGGCAAGCGACAGGGAGGTCTGGATCATACTTGCGGACAGACCGAAGGTGTTCCGCAAAGCCGTCACCCAGTCTGCGTTTGGTCTCTCCAGTGTAGAGGAAACCGCATTGGGAGCAGCGAATGCAGTAGACTAAATTGAGGGAAGTGCAAGTGAAATGCTGCTTCACTTGAAAGGAGTGTTTGGGCCCTTGGACAGTGAGGAGAGGGGAAGTAAAGGGGCAAGTGTTACACCTTCTGCGGTTGCATGGGAAGGTACTGTGAGAGGGGGTTGAGGTGTAGGAGGTGATGGAGGAGTGGATTTACAATTTCCTGCCCTCTTACAGAAACTAAACTTTCTAAAAAATAATTACCTTATTATGCTCATGTCAAGTTTCATTCTTCTTTATCTTAAAGGGTTTACTCAATGACATAGGTAACTCACCAGGAACTACATCAGTGTAAAATGGCTTACTGCAGCTATTTTCATGGAATTACAATTTACTTTTGTGATCTCTATGTGTTGTCATCATCTAAAGCAAGTGGTACTTTTACATTTCTTAACCTTGTATCAATCTTCACTACATAGCATTTTAACCAATCTGTTCCACGTACTGTTGAAAAACAAGGACTACCTAGCACTGTACAGTTAAACAGGTCCAGGACTAACAAATTCATCACAGAACTAAATCCCCTTGTGACCAGTAAAGTTTGTTTGGTTGCACCATTATCTTCACTATCTTCCTCAGAATTCTCTGTGTCCTGTCATTTTGAGGACCCTGCCTCTCTGCTTTGGGCAATTTGTCACATAATGATACCTCGAGTGACACCTGAGGCACCTATTAACTGTTTACTGGCCATTTCTGAGATTCATTCGCATACCGTTGCTGTTCTAGCTCTGACTTTTGTTATAGTAGCCAGATTTGCTAAAGGTGCTTTCATCCTCATTCTGCCTTCCATTATATCTGGACCATTTCAAAATCTGGCAATCATTAAGTCATCTATTCTTTGTGTCACTGCAGAATGTGCCATTTACCATGAAAGCTATAAGAAATTACTGTTTCCCTAGGAACTTTATCAAGGCAACAAACATCTGATCCACCTGAAACTCTGTCTCGGAGAATCGAACCCTAATTAGAACCAGGAGCCTGTCCATAGAGGCACCTAAGCATAGTCTAGCAATTTAAGTCCTGGTACTGATGCAAGTGTCCTCAAATTGAATTTTGTCAATCTTTTATACAGTCTGTTAAAGTCAATGATACATTCTTTCCTGGAATGTCCATCTGTTTTCCGAAATCTATCAAAACCTGTCATAGGCATTTAACATCCAAGAATTCTAATAGAAAGTCTAAAATTTTGTCACTATCCACCTGGTAAACATCCAGCTCAAAATACTTTGCTCCTGATCTTACTTTTGGTAGGAAAGAACAATGCAAAGGCCATACTGTGTTTCCTCTTTTGTAGGGATGCAACCTATATCCAAAAATCCACTTCATTCTTCCGTTGGCCATATGGTTCAAACACGGTGAATATTGGAGGGTAATCATACCCTAGCAGTTTAAATTTGGGCCTAGATTTTTACAGAGTTGCGGAGATTCCAGGGACCTTTAAAAATGGTGATCAGGACCTAGATCCGGAAGTTCCGTCCCATTTCCGACAGATCCTATTTTTTGCTGGTAAGGGAAAGGGGATGGCATGTGACTCAGATATGAAGGAAACCCGAACTCAGCAGAGCCATTTGAACTTAGTTTTATGTTCACGTAGGCTCTATTTTGCTGGAGCAAGGCCTTATTCTGCAGTGTATGAGTAACGTATTTTTAGAGTAGATGTAAATGTTCATGAAGAGTGGATAAAATCTGTAGAACTGTTAAGCTGTCACGTCATTAAAAATCGCCTACTCTTTAAAAATTGAAAAAAATTCAGCCTGGCTGTGTCTGTGATTTGAAAAAGAAATCTGTTCCAGCAGTTTCAGTTGCTGTTTGCTGGCATAACTCTAAGTGCTATAATTATGGCATTATTAATGCCTGACTGCTTTCCGTAACCAAACATTATCACAGTGGGGGGACTGTAAGTTCACAGTCTGATTGACAACTGAAAGAGGTTATTCAAGGATTATTTATCTTTGAAGTGGGGATATGAATACAATTGTTTTTATAAGAGATAAAGTACTTGAGGGGATTTAAATATATTGAATGGTCTTTCATGAATGAGTATTTTTTATATGTAGCGAAGTCAAACAGATAGGTAGAAATTTATTTTATTCAGTCTCAGCATGGCTCATGGTGGATACTGGGTGAGTTGGTTGGAAGATGTAAGGGCAAAGAATGGTGGGTGTGGGGGGCATGAGTTGGCACTAAATTGGCATAAGGGCTATGAGGAGCCATGGAATTGGGTTGAGGGAACAGGTTAAAATGAGTTGGCATGGGAAGTAGGTGGGTGGGTGGTAGAAGATGGTATGAGGAATGAGTGCTAGAGAGCATAATGTTTTAGAAAACAACTGCGACAATTTCCCAGAGAACCGAGGCAGGCCTTTTAAGCAGCCCACCTCGGCACCCAGCAACCTCTGTTATTGCCTCCAAACTACACGCAGGAATGGCAGGCCCTACTAATTCCCAGGCAACCCCGACAACCATTACCAGAACAAAGATCCCATTATTTGGGGCACTTTTGCCTGGCCCTGTGCACCCGCCTTGGAGTGAAAACTCTGGTCTTGTCTTCTGCTGTTTTTCACAATGGCTAGTAGGATTGTAGTTTTCTGTCTGAAATATTTTCTCTTCGTTTCCAACCTTCACCTTTAGGCAATCATCCACTACTACCATGTTCTATTAGAGGAGCAAGTTGGTGAAGGATAGAACTAGAACCAATATTTACACACTTGGCCATCCAGTGCAGGTAGAGGATGAATGATCTCATCTGTGCAGCCAGGTTACGGCAACCATCTCATCACTCTAAACTCACATGCTTAAGCCCATCACACATTAACTAGCATCTCGCTCACTGCCAGCTCAAGAGACACCACCACCTATTCTCATACACATATTCTCAAATGTCCATCTGGCTTCATCTCCTCTGGAGACTGCGTCCTCAGCCCTCGCCATTTTGAAGCCACTTGCATGGATCAGCATATGTCCCCCCCCCACCCGCCAACACCCTGTGATACCCTCCTTCCCCAGTACAGCTCTCATTATGCAGCCTCTTCCCTTGCCCGAGGCCACTTCTCCCTCTTCCCCAAGCAAGACTTTGCTCTGCAGCCTTTGAAAAGCCACCAACATATGGCTGATCTGGTAAATAGAGACCTACCTGTGAGCTCTCCTAAAAGTGATGTGGTGCGGCCTGTGTAGCCTGGCGCTGATGAGTGCGAGTGCTGACCGAAGCAAGGTAGGCAAATAAACCTCGAAGTCCCGAGTGAAATGCAGCTCGTCACGTGCACGCTGCTTATGTGCTGTTGTGAAACATGTTGGCGTGTTTTCCCGCTGACATGGGCAGACAATTGGGGAGGTGGGGGGGGTGTGGTTGGTGACTCTGGCGGGCTGGCCTAATAATGATATGCAGAGGTATTGCGATGAGGTTCCCAACATCTGATGGTGGGAAACATGGCCCACTGTCGACGGGCTGAGTGGACGATTACAAACTGGTTTCATGCTGTCGTCAAACTGATTGCGCCATATTGTCCACTCACACCGCCGAACATGCCCGATGCATGCGGGCACAGAAAATCCCGGCCTCTGTCTTAAATGGGCGACCCTTTATTTATAAATAGTGACCCCCTAATTCGAGGTTCTAGATCCACCAGAGGGCAGTAATGTTCCAAAAGACACAATGCCTATGCCCCAACTGACCAGCAGAGGGACCTCAACCAGATCGGACCCCAGGCTCACCCACTATAATTCAGAATTGCAAGGTGACCAAACAGAGTTAATCACCCTATTTTAAACGATCCATGTACACCACATCAGGTTACTGCACTGTAGCCACATCCGATGTGGATACAGGAGAGGACCCTGCCAGAAGGCCATCTCCCTCTCATCCAGGCCCAGAATGGCTGGCCCAAGTTCACGGGCCAGCTGTCCACATGTTGCTGTGCCACCCCAAAACACCTAGCACCAGAAGCTGGAACTCTCCAGCTGTGCTAGCACCTGAGCTGGATCTTGAACCGGAATACCCCAAAGAGGCCAAAGACCCTTTAAAACACCCCACTCTCCTGACCCTCAGCCTAACCCCAGTCTCTGGGTCTGAACAGATGAACCCACAGGTTACTAAAGTGGATAGGCAAGAGACTAAGCTGGACAAGAGCAGCTCAGCCCTATAATCCCGGGCCAGGCACCCACCAAGTGAGATTTCCAGCATTCCCCTGCGGATCACCCAGAGCACCTTGACCATCACTCACCCCCTGAGTGCTCCTCACCCTGTAAAACCCCAGACCCTTTTGAGGATACTTTAATCAGGAAGTTGGAATGCCTAAACCTCAACAGAGGGAAGTCAGAACTTTAGCACCGAATAGACTTGCCCATGCAGATGAATTTTGAATCCTTCCAAGTCACTTAAACTGTCCAAAATCCCAGGACTGGACAATGTCCTTGTGGGCGCCCTATCCTGGGTTTAAACCATAAAATGAAAATGTAGCAGGGAACTACCATTTCCCCTGCTAGCTACGTGTCTGATGGGCCAGCATGAATCAGAGAACACCTGTATATTTCTTCACTTTCTATTCTTCCTTCCTTAAGACCACATAAAAAAATGAAATAGAATTAATTTTTTCTCCAACGGTGAAGGTCTGACCTGGCCCAAAGACATGAAGGAAATGTCTATATCATCCTGGCTACTTTATAAAATTATTATTTTTTAAATGGATAAAGGCTTTACACTGACTGAAGCCTGACTAGCTATGGCTCACACAAAAGGAATTTCTAGCCTTCAGAAAACAGCAAGGATCTCATTATCTCTAAAGAGGTGCTAATGCCCCCATGACTGCAGAAATTTAATTCCAAGGAAATGCACAAAGACCCTTTCCATTTCTAAGACAGAGCTCTAGTCAACAGAGACAATACATCTGCGAGGACAAAGGTGCCCTGAAACCGCTGAATCTTATTAATGGATGCAACATTTAACCATTGCAATAATCCAGAGCAGGAATATACATCCTTTGTAAAACCAAAGGGAAGAAATGGGAGTTATCTCACATGAAACCCACCCCCCCCCCCCACCCCACCTCCTTCCTCCTCCCTCCTCCAAACTGCTAGAACCTATAATATTATGTTGTAGAGCTGAATCCAGGCAGTCTGCCATCATTCATCGACAAAGCAGCAGAAACAGAGCACTGTCCAGGTTTAAATTGTCCAGCCCTCATCTACACTGTTTTCTACTAGAATATCGGAACTTCAGTACCAGTACCTACTACAAGATTGATTCATCTGTACATGCTTCTCCCATCGTGGAAGTCAGCACAACTGGAAAAGTGGATCACCCGCATCAGTTCCCGATGGCTAACCTCTCTAAAGGAATACACCATTGGACTTTTCATTCTGGATTCTGGACTCATGTGAATCAATAATTTGTATTGCTGAAAAAAGAGACATGTTAAAGTTTTTTGTCTTGCATTCATCAGGACACTTCATAAGAATACCAATATAAGGGGAAAACAACAATTTATACTGTATGAGAAGAGAGTGCTGATTGATTGGCAAGTGGACTCTGGTGGAGGCGTTGCCATGGAGAGTGCACCAGTGATGGTGATTGACAGTTAACTGCCAAGCATTGTTTGAAATTTAAACCAGGCAGCTTGACCCTAATTGGTCAAGGCATTGTCCTAAGAAATGAGTCAGCGAATGCCTGTCACTTATTTTGCTTAGCTGAAACTGACACAATGTGTGTACATGTTCTTTTTGTCTCCAAAGAACAGGGCCCTGTGTATGAATATTTGTAGCCCCCAAGTACACGCAAATGCATCAAACTGTGAGCCTGACTGATATTCTTAAATTGGTTGTCAGTGTAATTCTTAGCACTATTGCTAAGAATGAGGACTGAGGACTATTTGGTAAAGGTTGTCCAATTGCGGAATCACATCTAATGTTGGACACTCTGGCTGAGATTTACTGTGCATTCTGGCGTCGAGATTTTTTGATGGCCTGAGCAGACAATATGGCAAGAAGGCCAAAAATCGGTTTCACGACGTCATGAAACCAGTTAGAGGTCGTCCACTCAACTCATCAATGGTGCGCTGCATTCCCCGCCATTGGACATTGGGAACCTCATTGTAATACATCAGCATTTCATTATAAGGCCAGCCCGCAGGACTCATCGCCTCCCACCCCCACTGGATTGTCCGCCCACGTCAGTGGAAAACATGCCTTGACGACTGTGATGTGCAGGAGTCGGGATTTACCACCAGGGCCTCGCTCACCTCGCGGACATCTGAGGAGCAGAAAATGCTCGAGCCCGATAGCAACGGGAACCTGGGGGAAACATCCATGCCGTGCTGGGTGGATTCTCATGGCCATGGCTCTGTGGCGAAGCAGCGCACGGAATTGAAAAGTCATCGTTGGTGCTCCAACGGCTGATGGTCAAGGGGGTGGGAGACGAAGTGCTAGGATCAGTTGGGATAAGAAGAGGTGTCGGGGTCGGTGAGATTTGGAGGTGGAATGAGGATGTCAGGATGGGGTGAGGTTCGGAGGTGGGGAAATGAAGGTGTCAGGAGGGGGTGAGCTTGGGAGGGAGGAATGAAGGTGTCGGGGTTGAGATTGGGAGGGGGGTGAGATTGGGAGGGGGAATGAAGGTGTCATGGGGTGAGGTTTGGAAGGGGGATTGAAGATGTCAGGGGAGTGAGATTGAGGGGAGGAGTTAGTAATGGGGGAGAAGTTGGCAACTGGGTAGGCAGGTGGAAAGGGTTTGGAAGGTGTAAGGAAAGGAGCTCGAAGGGGGTAAGGAGTGTGGAGAGGGGAGGGAGTCCAGGGGGAGGAAAGAGTGCAAAGAGGGGAGGGATTTCTGGGGGAGGAAGAAGTAAGGGTGGAGGAAGGAGTCGGGAAGGGGGAAGGAATTAAGCTGGAGGAAGAACTGAGGGTGTATGAGGGAGTCAGGAACAGGGAAGGAGTAAGGCTGGCAGAAGAAGTGAGGCTGGAGGAAGAGGTAAGGCTGGAGGAAGGAGTCAGGAGAAGGGAAGGACTAAGTGTGACGAAAGAATTAAGGGCGCCTGAGGGAGTCAGGAAGGGGAGGGACTAAGTGGGGTGGTGAGTCCAGCAGTGGGATGTCTAAAGTGGGGGAGGTGGTGGTTCTAGGGGGCAAGATGTCCGTCCCGAGGGAGGAAGGGATTCTGAGGGGAGAAGGTATTCCAGGGAGGGGGGACGTCCAGATGAACATGCAAGGGAGGAGTCTGATGGGCCCATGACTGCCTCCTGGGTGTGAACTGAGAGTGGGCACGGTATAAGGGAATGGTGAGAATGACTAAGGGCAGAGTGAGACGGTAGGATGAGAGTGTGAGGGTTCGACGGGAGCAGTGGAGGGGATGGCGAGGATGGTTGGTGGGGACTCACAGGCAGACATAGGCCCTGGGGGTGGGAAGGAGGAGGTCAAGGAGGTGAATGTAGACGGGAATGGGATTTTCAGGAAGGAACAATTTGCAAACCTACAGAGAGAACCAGCAGCAACAGAGCTTGCCACCCCTCCGACAGAAGTGTGAATGAGATATGGAAGGGTCATAAGGCCTCCAGACCACCTGAACCTTTGAATTCAAGGACTTGAAGAGGGGAGATAAGGTAGTGATAATGTAATACTAACAATGTAAATGTATGATAGTTTACCTTATGTCTTACATTATTATTACTATCATCACTTAAAATACATTGGATAAAGACGAGGGGGGAGGTGTAGTGCAAGGATCTGACACATATAGGGTTAATGTGGAACTGAGTACAGTACCGCCCACACAGTGATGTAAGAGAGCACATGACCCACATTCAGTGTCAGTTGAGGATTGGACAGAGCTGTGTGCAGACCTAAGCATGGAGGCATCTCCTAGCTTGTACCCTTTACCGTATATCTGTAAATAGTTTTAGTTGTTAATAAAGCCTTAAAGTCAACCTGCTAAAGACCACAAAGACTTCCTCAAACCTACAGCGATGTAACCAATGCCTCACAACATGTACAACTTAAAACTGGTTTTGCGGCCATTAACTTTGATGTCTGCTGTCTAAAAGGTGCCTTTAGATTTTGCAACTTCACATAAGAAAGGCACCTTGGGCTGAATTTTCCGGCCCTGTCGCGGTGGGGCGGAGCTGGAAAATGCAGTGAAAGATTCAAATGTCCATTCACTTTGGCGGGACTGAAAGATCCCGTCGGCGGGAGGGGCCGGAAAATTCTGGCCTTTGTGTTCCTCAGTATCTTCTATTTCCTGAATACTGCTTGATCCAGTTGGTCTTCCTGTAAATTTTTGATCTGTAAATGGAAGTTTTCTGCTGCTATAGCATGCTATTTTAAAATGCCTCATCTTGTGGCAGGAGCGGCACTTGGCATCCATGGCTGGGCAGACTTCTTGCCGATGATGTTTTTTCCCCACCACAATACGACAAGGAACGGTGGAGCCGACTGCGCCCTCTTCATACTGGCTCTGTTTTCTGGCAACTGTGCTGATAGCTTGTAAAGTTCAACCTCCCTGGCTAACTGTTCTGCTTTTGACAAAATGATATCTTCTCTGGACTGTAAAATGTCTGACAATGCTTTATCAACCACCCCTACTACTTCAATGAGCTCCTTTCTCCATTCCCCATATTCAGTTATTCCTAAGCGATACAGGTCGTTTATAAAAGAATCAATATTTTCTCTAGGTTCCTGGCTGCACCGGTTAAATTTTGCCCAGTTGATTATAGTTTTGGTTCCTAGGCTAAAGTAAGACTCAAAGGCCTTAATGATCCCTTCATATTTCATGATTTCTTCATCAACCTCCTGTCTTCTTATGATGTCATTGGCACAGCTGCCGATTGCATAAAGGAAAATACCGACCTGATCCTTATCTGGTTTCTGAGTGAGTCTGGAGGCAGTCCAGTATTGGCTGAATCAGTGATGCCAGTTTCTTCACTGTGCAGCTTCATCAAGGCCCTCCACGAGGTCCAGGAGCTTGGCTAGAGGTAAGACTTTTTCCATAGCTCTGTGCATGGGGATTCCAGTGTTGATTGTTGCTCTGATTGCTGCTGTGGGCATTTCTCAAATGCGCTCTGCCAGGTTGACATTTTTTCCCACTTTTATCAGCATCACCTGGGATCCTTAGTAAATGTTTTGCAGACCGCTGCCACCATGTATTATTATCACGACTGGGCTTTGGGTACCTTTGCTTGAAGAGAGCTGGAAACCATGCTGTTGCAAACTAGTGAACATTTATTGACTATTTACATTATATACAGAGGCAGACTTTAGCAGGACTGCATTAGAGCCCTTTCCTCAGGTCCCAATTACATGTGATCCAATATCACCTGACATCACTGATGATGCATTCTAGCTATTAGCATAATAGTTGTTAACCCTTTATGCTACAAAATTCAAGTAGGGAGATGGTGGAGAATGAGGCAGAGATTGTGTGAGTGGAGTTCTGAGGGGAGGGAGGAAATGAGTGGTGGGGCTGAGTGATGGTGCAGTGCATGAATTTGAGAGTCGGGGCTATAAGGGGATGGAAGGGCGTGAGTGAGTGGGGGGGGCTAATTGGTGGAGGTCTGTGGAGAGGGAGGCTTGAGTGAGTGAGTTGGTGGGGAGGCAGGTTAGGAAGAGATTGTGTGTGTGTGTTGCGCGTACTCGCTTCACTGAGTTTTCTGTTACCATGGAATATGGAGAGTTTGGCTGAAACCTACATGGCTACATAAATAAGAACATTTTTACCGAGTACTTTAATTTTCACATTTGTATGATATATTGTTGATCTATAATACGCAAACTTTAGTAATAACGGCTTTATTGCTGTTTTTTTGCTGGCACCTGGGATCATGTTGATTTACAAGAGTTTTTTAAAGTATACATTTGTTCATGTGATGTGGGCGTCGCTGGAAAGGCCAGCTTTTGTTGGCCATCCCTAATTGCCCTTGAAAAGGTGGTGGTGAGTTAAAATGGGGTCACGTTGGAAAGTAGCTTGTGAAGCACTGCCGCAGTGCTTTGCTTTTTTTCCCATGTACATAATCTAGCAAGGTCATGTTTTGTTGTTAGCGTGGACTTCATCCTGTATTACGTGCACTAACTGCATTGAATGATGAAATACTTAAGTCACTTTGCCGATTTGATGCAAATGTATTGGTCCACAGTCATGACAGTAATAGAAGGTAAACAAAGGGAAAACTAATGTTTCTACCCATTTGAAGCTTAACATTTCCAGCCATTTGAAGTGGCCGAGAAATATTTGCATTCCAAGGCAGATGTAAAAAAATGCTTTAATTACATAATTCCTTGTCACAGAATATTTTCAGGCATTCTTGTCTTCGGCTACTAATTTTCAGATCTTTTTGTCTTTGGCCACTCTCAAGCCTGGGATTTGTTCTCTGAATACACTGAGTGGACATGGCCTTCTGCTGAGAGCTCTTTTTTCCAAACTCCTCACTCTTCCAGCAGCTCTGTCTGCCTATTCATGTACGCATGGGTGCAACTGGTTTGTACAGAAGCCTTGAAGTCAGGAGAAAGATCTTCAACTCCTGCCACATTATTTGCTGTAGACTTATGCAACTGGAAACAACTATAGCAAGCACCAAAGGACAGGGGAGTTGGTGGCATAGTGGTATTGTCGCTGTATAGGTAATCCAGAGACCCAGGGTAATGCTCTGGGGACCTGGGTCTGAATCCCGCCATGGGAGACGGTGGAATTTGAATTCAATAAAAAATGATGATGTTGATTGTTTCATGAGGGAAGGAAATCTGCTGTCCTTACCTGGTTTGGCCTGCATGTAACTCCAGACCCGCAACAATGTGGTTGACTCTTAAATGCCCTCTAAGCAACTAGGGGTGGGCAGCGACACCCACATCCCATGAGCAAGTATTAAAAAAACCCTTGTAGAATTATCTTAACAGTCAGAAGAGATTAACCAGCAACCAACCCTTAAATAGAAATGGTGCTGAACATGTGTTCAGCTGTGTGAATTTAAGTGAGTGCGTTAGCCAGAGCATTGAACTCAAAATGACAGCATTGCACACGCTACCAACCTTACCAAAAGGGGCCTGGTGTGATTTGCCCACAAGTGAACAGACACCATGGGTGCCAATTTAGAGCTCTGAGGCACTCTTAGGGGAGAAATTTCTCCTGGTTGGGTGCAGGCACACTGCCATTTTACCAATTACATGACACATGCCCAGAAGCACTCAGTGCTACCTGTGTGGGTGGGGGAAAGGGGGAGAGTTGGGGCCTGTGCTCTTTCACACATGTGATTAATTTCATTAGGTGAACTTTAAATAAAGAACCTAAAAAATCATTTACATATGTCACATGAACGTCCCGTGAGCTGGGACATGTTTTTCAAATGTTCCAGAAATATTTATTAATGTAATAAACCCTTTATGAAACCTCATCCCACCCGTGGATGAAGTTCCATGTAAAATGTGAACGCCGCTTGGGCTCTTCACCTGCCTGCCAACCTTAAGATTGGATGGGCAGCATTTTCAATTGTCTTAATTGTTTGATTAATGGCCTTAACAGGCCCTTGACAGTTCAGCGGGCACACACCGGATCAGAATGATGCGCGGTGACGTTGGGATGCACACCCGAAGTCACTGCGCGTCACTTTACGTGTCGGAGGATTCTGCCCGTAGTGCACGAAAAACTGGTGCTAATGATCCCAATTTCTCATTGATGGTTCTGAATTCTATTTATGGATGAAAAATTCCAAAATGACTATTTGGTCATTTTAAAACGAAACATTTTTTTAAGGAAATGTTATTCACAGTGACAACAGTTGAGCTTGTCATTACTCAAAGTCTCTTAACAACCTTGATCCAACCCAAGCACGGCAGAATCTTAGTGAGGCTTCTAAGAAAAAGCGTGCTACAAATCAGTAACTGGATCTGAAAGAAGAATATACTATTGATGTTATTTATGAAAAGTTTCACTGTGTTCAGTCTGGGTTTATGTGGAATTATGTTGTGAATCAGATTCCATTGTAATATTAGAATAAGACAAGAAATCAATGAATGGTTTAAAATGCTAATTGGTCATTTTAAATGGCTTATCAAGGTTCTCTAAATGTTTATGTTTGTTTAATTGTATTTTCTTCATTCATTGTTCCATGCTTCATTTCACCATGAATGAACACTTTACTGATTTCTGAATTTTGTGGCTGTTTATCATAGAAAGGATCAAATTAAGGGTCATCGCAAAAATGCTTTTAAGTTAAAGTTTGTATGAAAGAGGTTAAATTCACAGGAAAACAGAGCTCTGAGGTATACTATATATACCATGCCTTGGATAGGATGTCTGAACCGACATCCCACCAACAATGAAATATGATTTGACATTTCAGCAACTGCTCACACCCGATGCTGTGACAACCCTATTCATCTGAACTCTGAAGGGGTCATTGTCAAGTTAGGCTGGTGAACTCCATGCTGGGCAGAGATTATGGATCGCCAGGTTTAACTTAAAGCTGAATCTACAGTGAGGATTAAGATACAAGGCCTGATTTTTGGAAATGAGACTGCAAGGGCAGTCAGATAGCAAAAGCCTGCAAAAGACAGGAAACCATAGAAAGAAGAGGTTCTGTGTTCAGACTGTAAGGCAGTATGTAGGACGGTCATTCTGATTCGATCAAATCAGACAACCCGACACATTCACTATTTTAATGTTGTTACATGAAACAAAATTGCATCAATTGAACTGGACAACTCTGAGCATACATGCTGCTCTGTATGTTTCACTTCAGTGTGGAATAAGGCAGTGTACAATTGAAACTAAGCTCCATCCCACATTTGAAGAGGTTAAACAAATACATGCAAAATTTACATTTATCCAGTTCTGGTCACAAGGGAGTTCTACTGTTCCTGCCAGATTTTTTTGATTCTACAAGTAGATATAGAGCAAGATGAGAGAATTCTCATAAAAGTAATATGGGCAAACTACTTACCACTGATACCACTAAACGGGAGATGCTATCTATGGCAGACCCAAGTTTGAAATGCTATTCAATTAAAAATTAAACTTTTAATGAATAGTAACAACATCACCCAGGAGAGTGAATTTATTGGCATGTTCTAATAACCATTTAGTTTTTCTTTAACAATCTTCAAAATGCTCTGGAGTCATGCCTATTTAAAGTGTCGCATATGTAATATTTAATTTTAATCGGATTTTTTTTTCCATTACAGTAAAGCAGTGATGGATCTCCTGATTGATTTGTGCAGCCAATATCATTTAAATCCAACCCATCATACTCTTGAACTGCAATCTAAAGAGACACACAAACCATTAGGCTTCAAGCCAAACACTCCAGTAGGAGTTTTGGATATAGACAAAGTGCTCATAAAGCAGAAAGTTATTGAGGAGAAGCCAAGGAGACCCCCACCTGTAGTGCCTGAAGTAGGTAACAAATCAGAAGCATTGTTGTTCTTAATTTTTTTAAGAAAAAGCTTTTTATGTTAATTATGGCTTGCAGGATGATTCTGTAACCCAAAATGTGATGCTCACTGAATTTGCTGTGTTAACTGTATGTAATTCTTATTTCATGTTTATCTCCATTTATCAACATTTTCACAAAAAATGTGAGCAGCATGCATTGTGGTGAAGGAGGTATAAAAAGTTAACTAATAATAATTTTTTTACTTTAGTTCACGTTTGGGAATGAAGGATGACGGATAAACCTGCAATAACGATATCATTTTAGGAAAACTGATCATTTATGAATGCTCCCTGATTCATCAAATTGATAGTTAATATATATTGACCCATGATTTCTTGTCCCCAGATAAACGTGTGATTTTACTGTGTTACCGTGTTCTGCACACCAAACACTTGAAAGTATCATTCATAATAGTGCTACGTGCTAATAACATGGCTTGCAAAACTAAAAGTAAATAAATGAAGAATTTATCTATTCTGGTAGATACATTGTTATCACTTGACTTGATTCTTAATGTAAACACTTTGACTATTACAGAAAACTGTGAGGTTGGTGGTAAATTTCCACAAGACACAAAAAACTGTGGTGCGAGTCAATCCTCTTGCACCTCTGCGAGATCTGCTGCCAGTTATATGTGAAAAGTGTGACTTCAATTCAGATCACCTTGTGCTCCTGAAAGACAACATCAGAAGGGAAAAGGTGGATCTTTCAAAATCATTGAGTGATTTGGAAACCCGAGAATTGTATGCTCTGGATACCAGCAGAGGTGAGTTTGTCCAGGAACAGACCAGTAACAGGAGAACATGACGTAGTTTCACCTAAACACATTTACTTTAAAGCTGTTTGACTAAGTATTAATCTTTGTCTCAGCACTTTTTTCCCAGAGAGAAATTAACCTAAAATGATTGTACGGTAAGTTGTTTTTCTTGTAGGAAAATGTTTGAAATTTGTAATTCCAATTTTATATGTTGCACACTGACCTACCCAGCAGTTTTCTGATGAATGAAAGGCGCATAATAAACTTGTCACATTAATTGAAATGGAGCCCCAAGCCTGGAGCATAGGGTTAATTTTCTGACTAGTTGGGGAGCATTGTTTGCAAAGAAGTCTTTTCTGAGGCATGTTAATATGTTACTGGAGTTTTATTTTAATATGTATCATGTGAATGTTTTCTCGTCAGTAGAGTATTAAAATCAGGGTGTTTCTCTCTTGGAAGGCAGGACATGCTGTATTAAACCATCAGAATGGTTCCATTTGAGACATTGGTGACAGCATTTTTAAAAAATTAATGTATAAGCTCCATTCTAATACCACTCTGTTAGAGGCAACATTGTTACAAGGCAAGATTAGGACACACTTTTATTTGTTAACATAATCAAGGGGTCAAAGGTACTTTGTGCGTCAGAGTTCTGTAGTTCTGTTTCTTTTAAATTTACTTGTTTGTCTTCACATTTAGTTTATGGGGAAAACAGAACTAATGCCAGAACTACATGTCCAAAGTTTTGAAATTTGAAACACTTGCCCAAGATGAATGTTTAGTCTTATGACCCTTCATAAAGTGCCTGGATTGTTTTACCAAATCAACCAAAAGCATAGTTGCATCCTAAATTCCAGTGAACTATTGCTCTGATTAAACATAGTTTGCAACAATGATCCCTTTAAGCTGCACACATGTGCGACTGTGCAGCAATCGTTAAGGTATTGTACGGTCCACTCTCAAGCTGGCCTTTTTAAGATACTGCACGCACATGATTGAACAGTAAAATGTAAAGGTGCCATGCATTGAAATAAACAGGCCACACACAACAATGAAAATCTAGAGGGATAATTGGTTTACAGTCTTATGTCAAATGGTGTCTATTTACTGAATGGGCTGTTGAAAATTCCTATTGCCTTAGTTCTGGCTCAGCTTTGTGCATAACTAAACTGTACCATGACTTGAAGCAAGCACCTGAAAAAGGAAAGAGTTTGCATTTCTATAATCCAAAATGTTTCCATTTAAAATACTGTCTCTCAGATTGAAATAATTGCACTTTTGCAAGATGAATGCTTTTTTGTAGTCTTATGTGTTTATGCTCAATACCTGTGACTTTAAAGCCACTTAAGTTGAGAATTAATGTTTTTTAAGGAATTCCAATTTATGATTTTTTTTTGTTAATATTGTGCCCTTTTTGTAGTCCTTCAGTCTCAAACATATTCTGCCATTACAGCTCTAAACGACAAAGGTACAGTGTGTTTGATGTGTTGCTTTTCCATTTCCTGCTCTGCTGTAGCAGGTCTAGTATAAATCTCAGATTTTGGAAATCAAAAGCTTGATGGCTGCTACTGGATGCGAGAAATGATGATACATTGTATAATTGCTGCTTTACATTAACACCAGAATATTAATGCAATGCTCATATAAAATTGTTTTGTGTCTTGAAGGGCAAGATGTTGCAAATTACTGTTGTTAAGAGTATATGACACAATGCAAAAACTGCTCACTATTCCAGAATCATCCTGGAATGCAAAAGATAATGCCTGGCTTCTTTTCTCTACTGCAAACCATCTGCTTAAACTCCTAACCCCTGCCTCTTCCACCCTCAACTTGAACAAGGGAGCTCATGGACTTCTTTGTCACCAAGATTGAGACCATCTATTCAGCTGCCTCTGCTGCTTCCCTCTTCTCCTGGCACACCAGCCCAAACTTCATTTAAGATGCCACTTTGCTTCAACCCTGAACTTGCATCTTTCTCAGCAGCTCTCTCTCCTCATTCTGTCCTTATCCCCTTCAACTCTGCTGCCATCACCCTTCTCCTGAAAAAAATACCCTTGGACCCCTTGCAGGATTAGTCTGGAGGGTTGCCTATTGCTGCCAGAAACATGGCCTCCTTCCTGGCCTGGAACTCTTGACACAGTGAGTCCAGGGTGGCATCAGAAAATCTGGGAGTCCTCTCCTTCCCTTGTTAGGCCTCCCCCACCAGCAGCCTGCAGTGCATTGCTACAATTTCTGCTTTTATGAGGACTGTGCCTTCAAAAAGGGAAGGTTGCCTGGAGCATGTGATTTTTGAAGAAAGCTACTCACGTCCCATGGTGTGAACAGAGGGGGAGGATGCCTGCATTGAAATGGAGACCAGGCCTGCATGGGTGCCACTCATGGTTATACTACAATCATGGAAATTAATTGGGTAGACAAATTTTCTATCTTAGCCACATCATTGCGAATCGTTCCCCATGTAACCAAATATTGGGGTCAATGAACTTCATACTCATAATATACAGGGAAGTCCAGGATAGAGATGCAAAGTAAGGAGCTCCCTGGGAAAACAACTGCCCAGGGGTCATCTTGAAATAGCCTACTATAATCTAGTTAGTAGTAGTCAAGATAGCTTCAGCAGGTGTGTCTTCTGCCTGATAAACACCCAACTTTTAGACAGCCAAAAGCCTTATAGCAGGAGAAGACCTAGATTTCCAAAACAAATTCTGCTACTTAAACATGAAGTGATAGGAATTCATGGAGAAACTAGGAATGGATAAAAAAAAGTGGTTGAAGGGTAGGAAGCAGTAGGTAATTCCTAGGGGAGGAACATCATGATGGACCAATGACTGAAAAATGTGACCCAGGGATCAGTGTCAAAACTCCTACTGTTTATAATTTACATTCATGAACTAGATTCAGAAGCTTGAAGCAATCTGGTTAAAGTCACAAATCGAACAAAGAACAAAGGGCAGCTAAATCTTCAGACACAACCAAACACCTACAAAATGTGTAAGTGGGAGAACCTGTGGTAAATTAAATTTGCTTTGTATAAATAATTGCACGTTGACAGATAAAAATAGGCAACATACATACTCCATATGAATAGTGCTAAAATTAACAGGGGTGAAGTTGAGGAAAGCTTGAAATGGTAACAGTTCACTGCAGCAATAACAAACTAAACAAACAGAATGCTGAACTGTACAGCAAGAACAGTTTGTACATGTAATATGATATTCTGTTGAAATTGAACAGTGTCCTTGACAGATTGCAGTTTCAATACTGCTTCCATTTACGTTCACTGAGACACAAGAGAGATTTTCGGAGCTTGGAAGTGACGGTGAGCCAAGAGGTTAATCACTAGTATTGAATTATAAGGGTAGACTGGAGAAACTTATGCTTATTAGCCTTGAAAGGAGATGAAAACGGACTTGCTAGAAGTGTACATAATAGTATAGGAAAGAATATTCGTAAAGCTGGGCTGAATTTTACCAGCCCTCTGGAAATGGGGTGAATGGCAGTGGAAGGAGTTGGGAGAGGAGCCCAATGCCTTCTTGCTGGCACCAGTGGTGCGAACCTCAGTGAACCTGACTGTCCACCAGATAATCAATTATGCTAATTAAGTGCCTGATTAAGGGCCACTTCCCACGCCGGCCAGCATTTTGCTGGCAATGGGAAACCCTGGCAGCTTCCCTGTGGGTTCCTGGAGTTGGGGAGCCTCCTTTATGACTGCTTGATGGCCTACTAGGAGATCCCCCTGCAGCAATGGTTGGCCCTGCGGCTACAGCATCCCCTGCACATCACCACCAGCCCCCTCAAAAAAAAATCACTGTCTCAATCTGGCACCATACATAAACAAAATTTCCTTGTCTTCAAGAGCCCTCAGCATGGAGGCACCCTCGTCCTCCTGTAGCAGCAGCTGTAATCATCTCAATGGCGGTGCTGCCAAAGCTGCCAGGCTCTCAGCCCCCAGATTGGGGTCCGGCGTGTGGTTGGGTCCCGCTTTCGGTCCTGGTGGTGGGGCTTCTTACCTCTTGACGAAGTCCAGCCCTCTACCTGAATACAACCTATGATAGTAAGGTTCTAGAGGCATGTTTTCAAACAGACAAAAGGCAAATTTAGAACAATGACAAGACGTCATTCAGCCAAAGATGATCCACCTGTAAAATAGGCTAACAAACAGGATGGTAGAATTTTTTCATTGAGAATGTGAGTTTGTTCTGGATGGATAACCAAGGTGAGCCAATGGCCTTACTGCTGGAAATTAATTTTGTGAACTACTGCTTGCAATTGTGCAACAGTAATAGAAACACTGGTCTGGATTTTACGGGCCACCATGGTCCCATCCACCCCAGGCTAAAATGTCGGGGGAGTGAGGGCTGCGGGGAGCCTGTCCAGGCAAAGAGCGAAGTGAATTTAAAGGCCTTTTGCCCTTAATATACTGGAGGAGAGACTTCTCTCAGGGACAGGAAGTCCTGACACAGAGTTGTGGACCAATCAAAAGGTGGCAGCTGTCTAGTAATGGTAGTGTCACTTGGAGCAGTTGCCACTGCTGGTACTGTACTCGGGGTTTGAGGAGGCAAGCTGCACTGGATCATGACTTTGTAAGTGTTTGGGGCTTTCACTGGGTGCCAAGCTGGCAGGCCCTGTTGAGAAGGTTTGAGAAGCCACAGGAAGAGGGGAACCTGGCGGGTGGGGGTGGAGGGTATGGTGGGGGGTTGGTGGAGCAGTAACCCCTTGGAGGAGGCCCTCAATGGTCCTTAATGTTAAGGAAGGACCCCACCCATCTGCCACTAGCACATGCAGGGAATCATGCCAGGCTGGGTGCTTGGTATAGACCTCTCCTGCCACCATTTAAATCCTGGTGGCAGTGGGA